>NC_137616.1:12132216-12332999 GCF_963280865.1 Gymnoscopelus braueri
AGATATACAAGCTCGTAGCACGGCACTCGGTGCCGCGCTACGAATCTGCTATTTTTCAATAGCCAAACTATAAAATAATGGTTTAAGTGGTTTACACAGATGCGTTCCCGGTTTGAACGGGTTAACAGGGCAATAAACACCACATGGATGGATCATAAAATGTAATTCACTCGCTGTATACACCGCAAAAAGTCAAAAGGCTCTCAACACTTCTGATATGCCCAAATTATTGGCTGTACTGACAGCATAAATAACACATATTAGAGCGACTTCAATTATATAGTAAGTCATGTCGAGACCTGCTGGCAGCGTCTCTGTTTTATGTACATATCATAAAACAGTCATCGTGCGCCTCAGAGACGATGCCGGTGCAGGACGATGAAAAGGAGACGTACCAGACTGAAAATATTTATGATATTCTATACCCAACGCACTCCTCCTGCCCTCAAGAGAAAGAACCAGCTTTTTTACAAAGGCAGGTTTTGTTCAGCCTTTATCCGCATGAACCCTGGCATCCATTCACCGAAAATAGGTGAACGTTTGGTGAAAAATAGCAGATCTACAAGCACACAATGCAAAAAAAAACAGAGGGGGGCAAATGCAGACTCCTGGGGGATGATGCTAGTTAACAAAGTATTTAGGGTTTAAGTGTTTAAAGGGATAGTTCACCCAATTCTTTTTTTTTTCCTATTGATTAGTCACCCCATGGAGACTTGAATTCATGGATATTTTTCGTTTTTGTCGCATTCCTAAGCCAATAATTTGATGACCAGCGGACCGGCAGGCAGTGGTTCCGGTAGGAGACACAAAGGAGACTCTTTAACGGAACCGCTGCCGGTCATCACATTATTGGTTTAGGAATGCGACAAAAACCAAAAAATATCCATGATTTCAAGTCTCCATCAGGTGACTAATCCATAGAAAAAACGTCATTTTGGGGGTGAACTATCCCTTTAAGTCTTGTTAGATCGTATACAGTGAAAGGCTACAAGCATTGGATTTGAACAAGAGCAGTGGTTCTCAAAGTGGGGTCCAGGGACCCTCAGGTTTCCTTGGGGGAGTTTCAAGTGGACCCTACCATTCGGTGGAAAACGAACAACACCCGCTATACCCTCAACCAGGCAAGGAAAAACTCTTGATGGTGAAAGAGAGGAAGAAACCTCACAACGGGTCACAAAAGAGGGGACCCCCATTCCCATGGCAGACAGGAATGCTATATAGGTGCTGAGGGGGCAATATTCAAATGCAAGACAGATGGACAACAGCACTGTTAAGCTCTATAGCCGGGGCAGGAATTTCAGGGAGGCCACGAAGGCCATTGCCGTCGTTGCCCCTCAGTTTGGCCTTGTACCCCTCAAAAAAATGGCATGCCCTGAGGCCACAGTGGCCTTAATGCCCCAGATGACTGTATCACTTTCTCCTCTGTCTCTTTCCTGTCAATATGTAGACACCAGTGTTTCTTTCTTTCCAGTGTCTTTTGTTGAGATTCTGAATTCTTAACTCCCCTGAGTCCCCATCTTTAAAGAAGTGGTGCCATGTTTTTGCACTTTTTCTGTTTTTCATGTGTCTATGAGGTTGATAGAACTTCATTAAGCCCCCCGGTGGTGTTTTTATGGTGTTTTATGTCTTCTCTGACTATTTGGAGTTTCTTCCTGGAGGCTGAAACCTTGAGGGTCAAACGTGCCAATAGAGAAACAGCGCTTTAGTGACATCACAAAGCCCACACCCTCCCCCTCATTATCATAACACAACAGGTGTGGGCATGAGGAGGAGGAGGGACTAGGACAGGTGGGTGGTGCTAAGGTGGTGGAGGAGGTGCTAAGGTGAGAACCAGGTATACTTAATGCACTGGTGGGTGTGTCTACATAAAAACAACATTTTAACACTTACTGTACACTTTTTTTTTGTTGAAAAAAATCCTTACATAATAATAATACCTTATGATCAGGTTTTAGGGTTGGAAAATATCATGGCACTCCATCTTTAAACCAATCCGGTGACTTTGATTGGTGCAGGGCTGAGCATGGATCAGATTATAAAAAACATAATTTATTTATTTCACTGCAGATAGTTTACACATTTAAATTTAAATCATCCTTAATCCTTAAATTCAATTAATTATTTCAATGGACTCAAATCTTGTTTTATTTGATGGCCTTCCTGCCCTGGCATTTGGCATTTGTGCCCTAAAAAAATGGACAACTCCAAAAACCAAGTGGCCTTGCCCCTAAAATGATGAAATTCCAGGCCTCTGTATAGCTGATTGAAATTAACAGCCAATGCCCCAACCCATTTGGTCATCATAGCCATGCATTATCCTGTGTGTAACAACACATTAGTCATCCTGAAAACATTGTCACATCATCATCATTGTGTTATTTTGTCAACAATACAGTAGTGATATTTGATTTTGTCAATATCGCTCTAGCATTGTGCACTGCAGGGTCTCAGGCCTTTGTTATATGAAGTCTATATTAGTTTGTCCTCCAGTGTCAAGTGTTAAGAAGATTACATTATTGTCTGAAATTGACTTCATTTTCTGAGCCTTTTTGAAAATGTGTTTTAATGTTTCAACACGTATGTGAATGAACCCTTCACAGGCTCAAGTTCTTAATGATTTTTTTTAACCTTGTGTCCCTATTTTGGGCATGCCAAATTGATCTACAAGCTGACAATGCGTATTAAGTATAAAATAGGGCCTAACCACTTAAACCCTATAAACCCTATCTCTCCTTGGCCCCCTCCTTTTTTCTCTCAAGTCAACACCAAATCTTTTTGCTGAAAAAGCTCACAACATATCACATTGTGACGCGTTGTGAGCTTGTAGATCGGCTATGTTCGCAGAATGGCTGCCTCTTTTCACCGAATGGCAGCCTATCACATGCCCAGATTAGGGATGCCTGGGGTTCAAGTGGTTAACTCTTTTTTAGTTGTAATTACATAGAAGTAGAACGTGTATCAGGTCAGCTCAGTCAATCGAACTGGCAATGCAGAATGTCCTCAGTCATATAAATACAGCCATAAGCAAAGCTTGTAGTGGTGTGACAAATTCACTTATATATACCACCACAAACAGAGCGTCCTGTCAGAGCCAGCCCAGAGGATCCAAGGAAATGGATGAGATGAAAGTTGATATCATAATCATTTAATATATCACTTTTATAGCCCAGTTAGCTGTATTTTGGGTTAGGGCCAATTTCACTTGACACTTACTGCACTACATCTTAGGGTAAAACAAAACAAATCCCAGCCCACGACACAGAGAGAACATGAGTAAGCGAGGTAATGACTTCCAACTGAAGCCAGGAGATGTCCGTCAGCTTGGCATGTTAATGGATTCTAATGATGATGAGAGGAGAGATGAGACAACTGGTGGCGGTTTCTTCCTGTGAGTCACTCTCCTTCCTGCCCTGCGGTTAGAGCCCAGCGTTTACACAACAAAACCGCAACAAGTGTGTCTGGTGCAGCGTGCGGTTAGGCTTGTGTTCACGAGGTATTTATGACGTTGTCATCGTTGGGCAGGCTGTCAGTCTTTAGTTGTACTCAACCTCTGCTGGCTGTACATGTAGCCAGAGAGACCCTAGCCCACTGATTACCGATGTTTTGACAGATTTTTGAGGGAGTTCCAGGGGGTCCCCAGCTAAATGATAGCTAGTTAAGAATCAAATGGACCCTTATGGGTCTGTAACTCAGAGAGTGTAACGGGTCCATTTGGTTCCATTTGTACACTCTCTGAGTTAAATTAACATTGATTTTACAATATAAATTGGGGTCCCAGAGATGCCATTAAATGGGGGTCCGTAGCCTAATGCATGTCAAACTGGGGGTCCTTGAAATTAAAACGGTTGAGAATCACCTCTAGAGCCGTTATTTTTGGAAATCTTTTGAAGAAAACCATTAAAATCTTCGCCTAAAATAGGAACACCAGATTGAGAGTGCTTAAAAATCAAAACACACGACCAGCTGCATAATTGCCAATACCGATGTCGGTCTGTCTCTACCACAGATGGTCTCTGTGCCGCCGTTGTGGACCAGACAAGACCGTGCATGGATTTAGTGTTCATAAAACAGTTCATACTGATGCAGCAGACGCTTAGGAAGCCTGTCACGAAATGGCCATAAAGTGGTTGTCAGGTTTATGTGGGGACGCTGCATCATGGTGGAGGATTATCGTCAAAAGACTGTGATGATGATGTTTCAATTGTAATATTGAATGTTTGATCTGAATATACAGTATCAGGGACGCATATCATTGCTGTTGGGCAGAAATATTTTATCTCCATATTTCCCCCCATAAATCAATGCTCTAAATTTTTGCAGTGTCGTGAAAAAGTATGTTGTGAAAAAGTAACAAAAATAGCAGATCTACAGCTTGTTAGCCTATAATGCCTAAAATAGGGACGCTAGGTTGAAAGTGATCAAGTGTGTCTGTGGGTTTTATAAATATTTCACAAATCAAAAGTATTAACAATAACTTGTGACTAAATAACTATATTGGATCCATTGGAACATATTTTTTGGGACGTCTCCGCCCCAATGTGATTATGTAATGTTACAATCTTTCCCTTTGTTGCTTGTGGTCACTGATGTTTTACCACTTTCATAGTGTAATTTAACATCATCCATTTTGCCCAATGGCAAAAGCCTTTTTTTGTCTTTGTGGGGGGGATATGTGATAACATTTCAAGCTCTCCTTTCACCATCATTCATCCCCAAAGTCAGCATTTCCGTCCCGTAGCCGTTGGTAACCATTCTCCAAAATGAGGCTGTTATTAGAACCTGGGTTCACAATGCCTCTGTCCCCCCCCCATGCTTTCCTGTTTGCCAGGCTACCAGTGAGCACGTGCGGACATGTTATCATTCCATGTGCTTCCTGTTCTCTCTTCCAGGGCCTGGCTGAGAGGATGAAGGGGAGGAGGAGGACTCCTGGGCGTTTTTTTTGGGACATTCTAAACGGCAGCAGCACTCTGATCTGAGCAGCAGGATCCTCTCGTCTCCATCTTCGCCAGTGGTCTCCACGCTGTGGGCAGCTCTCCTGCCTGAAAGTCTTCATCATGAGTTAGAGGGTCCGACGGAGGAGCTCCCTCACAGCCTCCCCCTCCCTCCCTCCCTCCCTCCCCTCTCTCCCGCCCTCGGAAAACATCTGGCGGCGGTCGCAGCGTGTCTGTGGAGACAGCGCTAGCGTCACTCTCTCGCGGTGCTTCATGAGCCAGCAGGATGCGGCGGCGGTCCTCGCACTCTCCGAGCGCCTCCTCATAGCCTCGCACAAGGGCCATGCCGACAACGTGGTGCAGCTCATCAACAAGGGAGCCAAGGTAGCCGTCACCAAGGTGGGTGGAATAATAGACTGAGTTGCCCATTACGACAAATAGCAAACAATAACGGTAGCCGATCTAGAAGTAGATCATTACAGTAGCCTATATGATCAATGACATGCCCACATTAGGCACACCAGGTTGAAAGTGGTTAATATTCAGCAGTGGTGGAAAAGGTACTCACATTTTTTACTTAATAAAAGTATCAGTACTGCAATATATAAATGCTCCGTTACAAGTACAAGTCCGGAATTCAAAACGTACTTGAGTAAAAGTACAAAAGTATTGTTATCAAAATGTACTTAAAGTACCAAAAGTAAGAGTAGTCATTATGCAGAATGTCCCATTTCAAGTTTTCAAATGTATAACACTCTTTTGAAAATAGCAGATCTACAAGGGTTAGGGTTAGGGTTAGCTTGTAGAACGGCTATTTTCAAATGGCCGAAATGTATATAGGGCTGAAGTGGTTAATGTATGTTTTGTAATAATAATCAAAATCTAACTAGTAACTAAAGTTTTCAAATAATTGTAGTGGAGTAAAAGTACAATGTTTGCCTCTGAGATGTAGTGGAGTAGAAGTAAAAGTACTGAAAACTGGAAATACTCCATTAAAGTAAAAAATACCTCAAAATTGTACTTAAGTACAGTACTTGAGTAAATGTACTTAGTTACTTTACACCACTGATATTCAGTGCCTCTTCTTCCAACCCACCTCAACTCTGGTGTCCAAGCCAGGTTCCCACAAGGACGCTCACCTTGAATGGCCGAGGAGATAGTTACATCACTTTCACATGTTTGGGCAACGGACCTTTTAGAGTTGACATGTTTATGGTTGGTGAGATGAAAGGGACTGCTTGTGTGACCTGGAGTCCAGCACGAGGCCACAGGGGGATTCTTTGGCCTGTTCCCGGCAGTGTGTGTGTGTACCGTGTATGTGTGGCACTTGTGTGAGAAAGGCTTTGTCAGTGCCTTCCATCTGGCCAACAGCTAAAAGTCAGCTGTGCCACTATTACACAGCTGGCTGCACAGGTCACTCTGCAGCCAGCCTGGTTGCACAGCCTACACACAACCATTTGTTTCATATTGGGGAGAAAATTACAAATTTGATTGGTATTAACCCATTCAATTCGGGAACGCATCTCTGTCATTTTAGATTTCTTTGGCTATTCAAAAATAGCAGATCTACAAGCTCAGTGCGGCGCCGAGTGCCGCGCTATGAGCTTGTATATCTGCTATTTTTGAAAAATCGTGAAAATTTGTGCAAATCTTTACAAATGTCTTCTAAATCCTAACAGTTTTCTGAAAAACGTATGTTGCTATAATGAGTGGTTCTCAAACCTTTTCATGTCAAGGACCCCCAAAATTATATGTATTTGGCCACAGATCCCCATCTCAAAATATGTTGTTACAGGGACAGAGAAGTAAAGATTTGAGTTAAAATGTAGTTTCCAAAAATCTAAGTATTCAAAGATTTGCACAAATGTTCATGATTTTTCAAAAATAGCAGATCTACATCTCTCGTAGCACTATGAGCTTGTACATCTGCTATTTTTGAATAGCCAAAGTATAAAATAATGGTTATAGCTCAAATCTAAAATGACACAGATGAGTTACCGGATTGAATGGGTTAAGCACTTTCAACCTGCCATCCCCATTTTGTGCATGTCATTATAGGCGAACATTTTCAAAAGAAATTCAAATACTTTTCAAAGAATGTTCAAAGAGTTTCAAAACATTTCAAAACGTAAAAAAAAAATTGCGACAATAGCAGATCTACAAGCTCACAATACATCACATCAGTGACGCGCTATGAGCTTGTAGATCAGCACGGAACACCGTCGTGCGTTCGACTAAGGACAAAGCCGGCTTTATCTGTAACAATGTGGTAATGGTTTATCTTATCTTATCTTATGTTTATGTCCAGATGCAATGTGAAGTCATATGGTGCAGTTGCAACGTAATCTGAAATTGAACCTGAAGCCGTAAAGCTAGAATGTGGGTCAATCCCTCTGATCTCCTCACTCCTTATCTTTACATCCTCCAGTGTGATGCTAACCTATTAGGAGCTGGCGTTTTCTCTGTCCCTCGCAAATGTATAAACCATGACATTATAATGATAACAATAACCTCACTGGCCATATTTACAAAGAGCTACTGTTAAAAAGTTAACCACTTAAATCCTATATATACACTTTGTTGTACGTCAGATAGCGGAAATAGGAGATATAGCTTACAACGCATCCTGATGTGAGCTTGTAGAGCTGGTATTTTAGATAAAAGTTCTCACTGAATGTTCTTCTGTTTTTGCCAAATGTTCTATTTTTGCTGAATGTTTGCCTACTGGACGTGTTCTGAGCTTATAGATTGTCTATTTCTGCCACACAACACTGTTGTACAACAAATTATAGATACAGTTCATGTGGTTAGCATGTTTTTATTACTTTTATTTATCTTTACCTCAATTAAATAATTTCCCCCATTTTTTTTTCCAATCTACTGATAGGTTAGGTAAGTAGATAGACAGACGTAAGGATAGTCAGACAGACAGACAGACAGACAGACAGACAGACAGACAGACAGACAGACAGACAGACAGACAGACAGACAGACAGACAGACAGACAGACAGACAGACAGACAGACAGACGAGTCGATGGTATGCCGGCTTTAAATGCAGCTCACTGTTGCATATAGAATGCACCTGGTATTGTATTTTAACAGGTAAAACAATATTCCATCTGGCTCTGTTCCATTCCGGTGGGTTTCGGTTCTGGCCTTTGGTTTTTGGCAGCAGGCCACCGTAAAGGCTTTAATCCGCCCTCAAAAGACTGGGCTGAGACATTCTTTTGCTTTGGAAGAGGAATGAAGAGGTCGTTTTGGGGGAAATCTGATGTGAAACTGTCACATCATCATGGCTTGCGTCTGAGAAGCTGTCCTGTAGGCAGATAGACCGAAATACAGACCGCGAATGTGAACGGCAAACGCTGAAAGCTGAAGATCTAATAGCAGCGTCGTAGATCGGCTATTTTAAAGGTGGTCTAAGTGATATTTGTTTGGTTAAATCTCCATATTCTAATAGCTATTGAGCGTTTGTTCAATAACAGGCATTTCAATTTTACCCTTCCAGTTACAATTGTCTGATTATTGTTTTGCTTCATCACTTGAAATGTCTCTTGTTATCCTGTATTCTGTATGAGTTCTCTCTCCTGATTGGATTATATTGGTATCCTGATCTGAAAATAAAACACTCTAGCATTGATTAATATATAGTTGTTTAACAGTTATTTTAACAAAAAACATATACTTTACACTGCCTGTAAGACTAAATCAGGCTAAAAGTGAATCAGTTATAAAGCAGAAGAAGCAAAGGATCTCCACTCCTGTCTGTTCTGGGCCAGCATCTTTATAGAACCCCAGGTGGGATGCAGGGTCTTCAGCTCTCCATCCACTGTCCTACGCCAGGTGTTCTTAGGTCAGCCTCTTTTACGTTTACCGTCTGGTGTCCAGTGAAGGGCAGTTTGAGTGATGTTGCCCTGCTCTCTACAGATTACATGCCCAATCCATTTCCATCGCCTTCTCATAAGGATGGTAGCTATGTTTTCCTGTGTACACAGGCTAAGAAGGTGTTGATTGGAGATGGTTTTGGGACAGAATATTTGCTGTATTTTCCGTAGGCTTTTGGTGCGGAAGGTTGACAGTTTGTGGACAAACTGAATTGGATGTTTATGCATTGATTTAAAAAAGCCATTACAATTTGTGATGTGTTCGTTGAGGTGTCATTATCTTCAATTCCTCACAGCAGATTATAGGCAACACAAAGATATGTCAGATGCAAACAATGGGATTGGTTGAGACGTTCATTAAAGACTTAACTGACAGTGTAGCTGGTCTTCATTAGGAGATCCGTTATCAATGATCATCCCCCTCTTCCTCAAACAAGATTAGTAGCATAAACAAAGCTACACAGTTGCGTGGACGGGAATAAAGGATTTCTCATTCACCTCCCTTCTTGGCTGGTGCCGAAATTTAACCCAGTAGCCTATACTGGTCACAATCTTATTGCTACGAGTCAAAATCTGCATCGTTAATAATCTCACAACTTAATAAAAGTCTGAAAGTGTAGCCTATAAATGGACCTGAGTCCTTTACTTTGTATAACAGTTGTTCTCAAAATGTGGTCCGGGGACCCCTAGGGGTCCTTGAGGAGTCTGTAACGCTGAGACTGTGCAAATGAAACCAAATGGACCCTGGTGCGTTTGGTTCCATTTTTACAGAGTTAAAATAACACTGAGGATTTTATAGCCGTAGATGGGGGTCCCAGAGATTAAAAAAACAAACATGTGAAATGGCCTAATCATGGCCTAATACATTGGTTCTCAAAGTGGGGTCCGGGGACCCCCAGGGGTCCTTGAGGGAGTTCCAGAGGGTTCCCAGCTAAATTATAGCTAGTTAAGTCCTTGAAATTAAAATGGTTGAGAATCACTGCTAGAGCCGTACAAATCCACTCCCTGGCATATCTTTTCAAATGGGGGTCCGCGGACTAATAAGTGTCAATTTGGGGGTCCTTGACATGAAAAGGTTTGAGAACCACTGGCCTAATACATATCAAACTGGGGGTTCTTGCTATTAAAAAAAAAAGTGTGAGACCCAGTGGTGTATGAGACAGTAAAGTCTCCCTCCTGGCCCGCTGGCCTGACGGTTGCTGTTTATGTGAGACTGGATGATGGCAGTGGTCCAACACAGGCCCTGTGTAACCCAACCTGGGATCCACATGAATGCCAGGCAGAGCCACACCGCGCCCACAAACACCAACCAACCCCTAACTGAGATTATACACAAAGGTGTAATGCAGTGGTTCTCTAACATTTTCATGTCAAGGACCCCCCTAATTTATATGCATTTGGCCGCAGACCCCCATCTGAAAAGACTTTGTGCCAGGGATCCCCATAAGAGAATATTTAATTATTCATAATTTTTTTTCAAGATTTTTTCAAGATTTTTTCAAAAATGTAAAAAAATTGCCAATCTACAAAGTCACAACACGTTGCATCACGACGCATTATGATCTTATAGATCGGCTATTTCAAATAGCCAAAGTATAAATAGGGTTAAAGTGATTAAACCGATTTTGAAGCTGACGCTTAGTTTAGTTATTCTATATTAACATTTTGCTGGGGGCCCCATGGAACCCATTCGAGGACCCCTGGGGATCCCCGGACCGCACTTTGAGAACCCCCGGTGTAATGGGTCTTGTGCTTGATGTTTGTGGGAATATGCATTCGATGCGTAACTAAAGAGTATTTACACTGGCTTAACGCCGATTGTCCCGATCCGGCCAGGAATGCCGTTTCATGTTTCAAGGGATGCCATCCACGCTGACATCCTGCTTCATCAGTCTCCTTTTATTCAGTTAAGTAGAGTCCATTAACTTTGGATATGACGTTCAGGATGTCAGGATGTGCTCGGAGCATTTCATGCTAATCCTTCTCAAGGAGAATTGTAATCTGGAAGAAAGGGCATGCGTTATGGATGAATTCATGTGTACAGAATGTGTGTATTCATTTATTAACACACAGAAAGAATACAAAGCTTACAAAGGAGATGATATGCAGGCAGGGAGGAAATCCAGGCAGGTAATCCGCAAAAGACAACGTATCCGAAACAAGTGTCAAGTAAAAACAAGAAACAAAACAAGAAACAAGAAAACAAAAAACAAACACTGAAAACTGGATAATGCAGTAAGTACACAGAGAGAAAATTAGTGAAATGGGCTGGTATTTATACAGGTAGATTACGTATTACTGCAGTTATACCCACCTCACCAGCAACCTTTTTGGAAACAATTGCACGTGGGTAACGACAAGACATAGATTGGTTGATTGAATACTTTATTAGCAGTTTGCAGAAAAAAGCACAGGAAAGTACAGTTCAATACAAGGTCAGCTAAGAGGATTAAAACCCAAGAAAGCCTATGGCTTGTTTCCTTTGGGGTCCTTTGTACTCAATTCATAGAGAATGAATGACAAAAAAACTTTAAACGGGAAACACAAAATATAATATATTTAAAAATAAAACAGAAAAGACAATATAATATTACTAGAAAATAAACCTGAACACAGCAGGCAGAGACAAAGAGGAAGCAGAGAGAGACTTAAGTGACTGTACAGAGGCAGATCATTGTGGTGATTATGTATATTTATAGGAAGATAAAGGTCTCAAGAGTTTAGTGACCCTGTTTTCTTCTACAACCCGCCCACAAATCCATGCGTTATTGGCCTAAGATCAAGAGAATACAAGGCTTATCCTCTGCATGGTAGATGGAAACTAAGTATACATTTACTCAAGTACTGCACTTAAGTACAATTCTAGGAATTCAAGGTACTTTTACTTTATTTGAGTATGTCCATGCTTCAATACTTTATGCTTCTACTCCACTACATCTCAGTGTCAAATGTTGTACTTTTTACTCCACTACAGTTATTTGAAAACTTTTGTTACTAGTTACTTTGCAGATTTAGATTATTACAAAACATACATTGACCAATTAAGCCCTATTTTATACTCAAACTGTGCTTTTTGAGCTTGTAGATCTGGTACTGTACCTATATTTCTGAAAAGGTTAGAAACTTTTAAATATTTTAGTAATTTTGCTTTGGTGCTGTTAGTATGTTTTGATGCCAATACTTCTGTACTTTCACTCGAGTCAAATGTTGAACATAGGCCTTTTTTACTTGTATCTTTATATTGTGGTATTGGTACTTTTACTTAAGTAAAAAAAAGATCTGAGTACTACTTCTTCCACTACTGGATGTCAGGGCTATACCCTGCATGGCTAAACGTCACCAGATGTGATGTGCATGAATGACATGCTGCAGCATGTATGGTAGATTAAGCATTAGTATTTCAGTTCATGCTCATTGTTGCGATGGATTACTTACACACCGCATCACATTGAACACTCTCGTGTCACCCAGCCATGACTTGATGGCAATATCTGACTCGCTTGCACACTGGAATTCTGTCTGTGATACGGGCTTGGTAGGTCTCGCTGGACTGTGTGTGGTGTGTGTGTGTGTGTGTGTGTGTGTGTGTGTGTGTGTGTGTGTGTGTGTGTGTGTGTGGGTGTGTGTGTGTGTGTGTGTGTGTGTGTGTGTGTGTGTGTGTGTGTGTGTGTGTGTGTGTGTGTGTGTGTGTGTGTGTGTGTGTGTGTGTGTGTGTGTGTGTGTGTGTGCGCAAGGTTGCATTTTTACTGGGGGGGACGGGGGTGAAATCCATGCCCCCTCATTTGTATTGGTGGTGGGGATATGTTTCTTCTGGTCATACTGAATTAAATACATGCATTTCCTTTTGGAAAATGTAGACTGTCTGATATTGAATGTATTATGTTTGATATTTATGTTTGATACAATTTTAAATTAATTAAAATATAGTAAAAATTGCTATTTGTTATACAAAGGGGTATAGGGCTTAAAGGAGAATTTTGCCCGACGTTTTTCTAACCTTTTTTATGATGTTATGATATCCTAGGACGAGTGGCACAGTAGAAAATCCCAGGTCCACCGCAGCTAAAAACCTGCGCCTATGGGACTTTTTTTTTGGTGAGATCTGCTTTAAGTGGTCAAGAAAATGCCTTAATGACAAAAAAAAAGTTTTTTTAAAGTTATTTCTTAGCTTTTTCTGCCTTCATTGATAGTTTATAGTAGATAGACAGGAAATGGGGAGAGAGAGACGGGGAGTGGCACGCAGCAAAGTTCGTCGGGATCGGGATTTGAATCCGCGACACGCTGTCAGGCATTGCAGCCTGAGGTGCCCGGACCGCAAGGCCAGCAGTCCGGGCCGTTTATTTCTATTTTTTTTACCCTGTTTATTTGTGTGTGTGTGCGTGTGTACACTCTGATAGCATCAGCTGATTGAGCGTCTTCTCTCTGTATGTGTGCAGTATGGCAGAAGTCCCCTGCACCTGGCTGCCTACAAGGGTCACATCGAGGTGGTGCGCATCCTGCTTAAAGCCGGCTGTGACCTGGACATCCAAGACGACGTAAGTAGCCCTGCCTTCTTTCACCTCCTCCATGTTCCCATTTCCTGCAAGCGTGCACTTTCACTCACCACGCTGACTAAAAGGGCAGAGAGAGGGTGATATCTGATACAGGCCCTATAGGGCTTATAACTGTTATCATCCACTCTAAGAATTGATAAGCGTTAAAAAATAAAGCTGCCTTCTTGGAAACAGAAGGTTTAACCCATTAAAACCGGGAACGTATCTGTGTAACCACTTTAACCATTATTTTATACTTTGGCTATTCAGAAATAGCAGAGTGCCGCGCTATGAGCGCGCTATGAGCTTGTAGATCTGCCATTTTTGAAAAAAAACATTTGTGCAAATCTTTGAATATCTTTTTAAAGCGAACATTTTTAACTCAAATCTTTGCTTCTGGAGGAGCCCTGTAACAACATATTTTGAGATGGGGGTCCGCGGCCAAATACATAAAATTTTGGGGGCCCTTGACATGAAAAAGTCTGAGAACCACTGATATAGCAACATACGTTTTTTTCAAAAAAACTGTTGGGATTTAGAAGTTATTTGTAGAATCGCCCAGAAGCAAAGATTTGAGTTACAAATGTTCACTTAGCCAAAGTATAAGATAATGGTTAAAATCAAAAATGACAGATGCTTTCCCGGTCTTAATGGCTTAAAGGTTTGATACCCGGCGCCTCCTGGCTTGCGTGTCGAAGTGTCCTTGAGCAAGACACTCAACACCTAAACGCTCCCCATGAGCAGCTTGGTGCCTTGCAGGGGTTTCCTCCGCCATCGTTGTGTGAACGGGTGAACGTCAAGTACATTGTAAAGCGCTTTTTGAAGGGTCGTAGATCATCTATTTTCAGTGAATGTTCGCCTCTTTTGACAGACATGCCCGGAATAGGGGACGCTATAGGGTTCAAGTGGTTAAAAATACTGCTACTACTGCTACTATACTACTGCAGCTGCACACTTCAAATGTGTCGGCAAGCCCTCTTTTATTAGCGTGGTAAGAGGGAACCTCTCCTCCTCCTCCTCCTCCTCCTCCTCCTCCTCTTCCACTCTCTCACGGAAAGCATCACTCTTTGCTCTTTCTCCCAGCAAACCTGGCGTGCTAAGTATCACTCACCACCGCTAATCTTGCTCTGCATGCACAGGAATTCCATTTATTTAGGCTTTTAGGCCTAGATGTGAGCCTTATACACGCAGTGATTCTCTAATGTTACTTTTAACCCGTTAAGACCTGAGGAGGCCAATTCTAAATGAGTAGTTCTCACACTATTTTTTTTTTTAAATAGCAGATGTACAAGCTCGCAGCGCGGCACGAAGTGACGCGCTGTGAGCTTGTATATCTGCTATTTTTTAATAGCCAACGCAAAAATCTAAAATGACACAGATGCTTTCCCGGTTTCAATGGGTAAATTTCAAAGACTTCCAGTTTGATGATTACTGGAGTAATTAGGCCACGGACGCCCATTTGATAGGATTTCTTTTTTTAATCTCTGGAACACCAATCTACACTGTAAAATCCTCAGTTGTCATTTAATTCTGGTCCATTTGGTTCCATTTAGGGATGCCACCGATTATTCGATTTTTCGAATATTCGTTACAGTCTCCATAATCGAATATGATTTTTAAAAATCGATTTTAATTATATTTTTTTTTTAATTTTTAATTTTTTTTTTTTTTTGTAAAGTTTTTTATGCCTTAGTTTCAATCAAAATATATGCTAATACTAATAATAGTAATATTATAGTCTTAATAATTGTAAATGGCCACAGTTTGTTTTACTGTAAAGTGGAGGAAGCCAGCTGCGCTGTCTGTGCAGACTCAGAGTGTCATTGGGGGGGGGGTTACGGTGCTGTCGAATAATCGAATAATATTCGCCAGGGCTGTCGAATATTCGAATTGGCTCAAGGTCAGATTGTGGCATCCCTAGTTCCATTTGCACACTTGTTTGTTGTTGATTTTGCCACTTTGCTGCTTTCTTGTCATAATATTGATGAGTTGCTGACCTTGTGCAGTATGGCTGAACGGCAGTGTTAATTTTGATTTAGTTTTAGTCATAGCCTTTTGAATAAATTGTCCTTTAGTTTTAGTCATATTTTAGTCATCTGAAAAGTTTTAGACTAAATCGACTAAATATCATAAGATTTTAGTCAACTGAATCTACAGTTGATTTTGTCGACAAAAATGTATTTTGGCCAGCCTTGATGGCAGATTTTACACTTGGTTGCATGCTGAAAATAGCCGATCTATAAGCTCACAACGCATCGTGAGCTTGTAGATCTGCTATTTTCAGAGCGCAACACCAGAGCGCAACCAAACATTAAATGACTTGTCTTTTAGTTCTACTGGATCTCTTCTCCACTAGTCCTTTCCCTAACATTTTAGTCTAGGTTTTATTTGCTGACGAAATTGTCATTATATTTACTCTTAGTTTTAGTCATAATAGCTTAGTTTTAGTCTTTTTTTGGGGGGGTTTTCGGGAGTGAAAAAAGGTTGTCGACTAACATTTTTCGGCATAGTTTTAGTCGATGAAATTAACACTGCTGAACGATGTGTTGTTGTTGTTTTTTTGCTCCCATGGTTAGGGGGAGCAGACGGCTCTCCATCGGGCCGCGGTGGTGGGAAACAGTGATGTCATCTCTGCCCTCATCCAGGAAGGCTGTGCTCTGGACAGACAGGACAAGGTAACGTATCTATGGGCCAGAGAAATGCTCACGCACATACAGTCACACATCGTCGCTGTTGGGGCGGAAACCTTGTATGTCCAAAACCGTTACTGTTCATGAGAATGGAAAAAGAAATAACCTGTATTCCAATGGAAGTTATTATTTAGTCACAAGCCCTTGTTAATACTTTTGGTTAAATATTGATACAACCCACAGACAGACTTAACCACTTTCACTTTCAAAATCCTATATTAAAATGGGTGGGTGGGTTCAGGCGGCCCGAACCTATAGTATTTCAAAAGTAGCTAAAATAGCAGATCTACAAGCTCACAACGCAGGGCACACCGCGATCCCGCTGATCCAAGTGAGAACGCCCGCGTCAATCGCTCCCCGTCTGAGATGGCCTTTAGAAGTTGAAATATGAAGATACTGTAGAAGGTTTCTGCCCGATAGCAACTCCATGCATGCGATTGCGATCACACGTGAACGCAGCAATGCATGAAATCAGACACGCAGAAGCAAACACACAAAAGCAGACCCACACCAAAGTCAGTTGCACAGGCACACAGAAACAAGTACACACACACACACACACACACACACACACACACACACACACACACTTGCTTGCTCACTGATTCTGTTAGTCAGTTGAACATATGCACATATGAACACGCGCACACGCGCACGCACACACACACACACACACACACACACACACACACACACACACACACACACACACACACACACACACACACACACACACACACACACACACTCATTCTGATGGCTGTTCGGTTGCGGGAAATGACAGGAAACAGACGGAACTGGAAAGCCATCAGAATGTCAGCTGGCATAAGAGCTATTTGACAAGCTGTAGGGAAAACATTGTGTATAATCTGCTTAACCTCATTCCCTGAGCAGAAATACTCTCTAGTACATGATAGTGCAACAGAGTGGACTAGTGTGCTCAGTGCTTAGAGCGTAGCCTGGTCCAGGCCCAGATTAACCCTGTGTGGTGCCCCAGGGCGACGTCTGTGGGGTAAAGATTTACCCATATACCACACCATACACCATAAGGTAATACGTTTTTCGTAAATCCAAACTTTATTTTACTAATAAAATTACTAATAGCAAATGCAAATTAAGGACAAGTTTCTCTCACTCTCAAACATGTACACATTGAATATTGACAATTTGGGGAGAATCGAGACACCCTTCCGGATCACTTCCGGACCCTTAATTTTTTTTAGTAGAGACCATCAGAATTAACTAAAATGGTGGTAATTCATTTTGTTGCATTAAAATAGCTGTTTCTGAGGATATCATGAAGCCTTGTTCCAATAAAAAAATGTAAAGGGTACTTTTTACCTATTTAAACTTGAAAACTGGTCAAAAATGACCCTAACATAATAGAAGGGGTTAATGTCCTCAAAGTCACGCATCCAACAAGCTTTAAACTGAGCAGATCGGACCTTCCGTTCCAATGGCCAAAACATCTTGAAAACGGCCACATTCGCCGAATTTCGATCGCCGATTTTCGATTGAGTTTTGACCATTGTCGTTTTTCTTTAATAACACGGGCTAGGAAGGACGGACAGTGACAAACTAGATACCTGAGTAAAGTTCACTTTGAGCTGCAGGCCGCTAGAGGCTGATCTTGTACATTGGCAATTTCTTTGCAGTTCATCTATTTTGCCGATCTATTCTTATTACTGGTACTGCTACAATTTTACCCACACTGTTGAGGAAGCCCCTGAATGAAAGAATTTCACTTCCTGCAATGTTGCAACAATAAAACCCTTGAAACCTTGAACCCAATGGACACTGTTCAGGAAGCCACAGACTTTGTAAATGATTATTATTATTATTAATTGAATAGATTTTTTTCAGGTTTTCTTTTTTCAAAAATGTTCCCAAAATAATTTCAGAAAAAGAAAATAATTATAACTACCGTTATTAAGAAATAGTAGTATAGTAGATAGCAGAATAGTAGATATACAAGCTTGTAGATCAGCTAATTTGTATTCGCTACTAAATAGGGCCTAAATGGTTAATTCATAATGGATTCTTTGTAAATGTGGGTCCTGGGGAGGACCCACATTTATTTCTCTTTTGGGTCTCTTTTGGCTGAAAAAGTGTGTATGCTTGGCAGTGGTGTGTTTTTAACTCAGCCTGTGCTGTGTGTGACAGGATGGAAACACTGCCCTGCATGAGGTCTCCTGGCATGGCTTCAGTCAGTCCGTCAAACTGCTGGTGAAGGCTGGTGCCAACGTCCATGCCAAGAACAAGGTAACTCTACAGCTACTGGACTCTACTGAGACTGGGCCTTAATGACAAAAAAACAAAGTAGTTTGGATGGACACCTCCATATCGATAATGTCACGATATTATGGTGCTTTCAGAAGATTCTTTTGCACAAGAAAATTATATTTTAGTAATGTGGCTATGAACCTGACTGTTATGCAGCCTTTAAATGTTCTATGACTTTCATTTTCACTTTTTTTTATTTTTAATGTTTTTTGGGGGGGTTTTATGACCTCAATTACACCCAAAAACCTGAACTTTGAACATTCAGTGGATTTTCTGTGGTCTGTTTTTTTTTTTTATAATTAGTCTGAAAAGTAATCTGGGATTGGCCCCTTGACTTTGATGTCATAGTCACTTAATCCCGCCCCCTCTCTGGATTTACAGTTGGATGGCAGTGTTAATGCATTCTGTCTGTACTTTCTTTCTCTGATCTCTCACTCTGTCCATTTTCTCTGCCTCTGGTCACTCTTATTTCTCGTTATCCCTTTCCTCCACCTCTTCTTTCTTTCACCGCTATGCTGCTCTCTCCTCCATTGTCTCTCATTCATCTCTCCTGTTGCTGATTTGTCCTTTCCGCCCTCTCTCATCCCGCTCTCCCTCGCTTCTTCCTTCTCTCTCTCTCTCTCTCTCTCTCTCTCTCTCTCTCTCTCTCTCTCTCTCTCTCTCTCTCTCTCTCTCTCTCTCTCTCTCTCTCTCTCTCTCTCTCTCTCTCTCTCTCTCTCTCTCTGTCCTTCTCTCAGGCAGGAAACACAGCACTCCACCTAGCCTGCCAGAACGGACATGCTCAGAGTGCCAAGGTGCTGCTCCTGGGAGGCTCCAGACCTGACAGCAAGAACCATGTAAGTTCCATGTACTGTAAAGCAGTGGTTCTCAAACTTTTTAATTTCACGGACCCCCAGTTTGGTATGCATTAGGCCACGGACCCCCATAACTCAGAGAGTGTACAAATGGAACCAAAATGGACCCTTACGGGTCCATTTTGGTTCCATTTGTACACTCTCGGAGTTACAGCCCTGTAAGGGTCCATTTGGTTTTTAACTATCAACGATTTTGCTGCGGACGCCCTACACCCCCCTCAAGGACCACTTGGGGTCCCCGGGAACCCCACTTTGAGAATCACTGCTGTAAGGTGGCGGGGAAGGCCTGTTGGCTGGAGAGATTGACTGGAAGGTCAAAGGTTTGATTTCTGCAACAGTCATATGGATGGTCAAAGTGTCCTCGAGCAAGGCACTGAACCTCTTAGTCACTCTCTCTAAGTCACTCTGGATAAAAGCGTTACCAACATGACCAGACTATAAACCAAATATTCTAACTACTTAAACCCTATTTACTTTGTCGACTGGGTCCCCCGGGGGTCTAGATGTTTTTCCCTCTACACAAAATCTCTTTGCTGAATGTTCGCATATTTTTGGCAAATCCTCCCTGACATGCCCAGAACAGGGACGCTAGGGTTTGTGTGTTTGCGTAAGGAGCCTTTGCTGCCATTGCTGGTGTGGAGCAACCTGTCACACTTAGTCAGGGATGCAGAGATTGCTGACACAGTGCAATTTCTTTAAATATATAGACTTCATCCTTTATGAACACTGTCTTGCCAAGCATCTCCTGCAATCAGGGGCTCTGAGCAATGATGGGTTATGTCCGTCTGTCTAAGGTAGACTGGGAATGGGATCAACTCGTTTTCGGATCTGGTCTAGAGTGGCTGTAACTTTGCGTCACCAAGTGCTACTCCAAAATGATTCCCCTCCCTCAGAGGTGTCATAATTTTAGGGCCTACCCATAAACCTGTGATGCGGTGCAGGTTAGCTCATCTTTAAAAAAAAAAGAGTGTACTGGTATGTCCATGTTTTATGGCATACCATTTGCCAGGCTACTCGATTTGGCATTCCTGTGGGGGAACACTAACATTGTTACACCCATGACCGGATACTAGTTGGTTGGTAGGCCTGGCCTAGACCGGATCACACTAGTCTGTTGGCAAAGAAAACCCGGTTTTCCCGCCTTGTGGAAATCCTGGTGAGGCGAGGTTAATCTAAGGTGTTGCATTATGTTCAGGATGTTGTGATTTCATGGTAAACTATTTCAAAACAAACAGGAAAATTCCTAACTAGCTGCTGTTATCCCGCAATCCAGGTTGGACAGCTTCCTCTCCACAGCCCACTGAACACACACACGGTGCCTTTTGCAAAGGTACTTCATTATAAAACACCTTGTGGTGCATCTGCACTTCAAACACGGCCTCTGCCTCGCATGAATGTAATCATGCAGCACAGCCCTGGTCTGTAGGGGGGGTTGTACTGTCCCCCTAGTGCAAGGGTTCACAAACCTTTCAGGCTGTGACCCCCCCAGAATAATCATATTTGAACTGGGGACCCCCACCCTGACAAGCACTTAGAATTGTAGGCATTACATTTAGTTTGACTCGGTTCCACAGATAAATATTGTGAAAATAGCCGAACTACAAGCTCACAATGTGAGCTTGTAGTTCGGCGAGGCGTTGTGAGCTTGTAGATCGGCTATTTTCACAATATGTATCCATTTGGTTCCATTTGTACACTCTCAGAGTTAAATTAACACTGAGGATTTTACATTGTAGGTTGGGATCCCAAAGATAAAACAGTTGTATGAAATGGGTGTCTGCGGCCTAATGCATGTCAAACTGGGGGTCCTTGAATTAAAAAAAGTTTGAGAATCACCTGCCACAGCGCAGACCCCCTGGTGTGACAGCTGTGTGGTGTTTTGAATACCTAACCATCGCTAATGAACCACATTCCACCTGGCATCCCTATTCATGCCTCCGTCTGCCAACAGCCGGGACTGGAGGCATGTCTGTCCCAACCTCGTGAATGGCCGTATGTCAGGGAACGCCTGGAGGGAATTTGGCACAAACATCCACTTGGACTGAAGGAGGAAGTGATTAGAAGTAAGGTGGTCAAAGTTCAAAGTTCAAGTTCACTGTGACCTCACAAACACACGTTCATTGAATACTGTACCTTCAAAGTCTTCATTCACTACATATACTGTACTACGGTATGTGAGTCTGGACAGACACGAATGTAACTGCAACTGGTTGACAGAGGCATACAACCACGATGCAATATTTAACATTTTCATCGTTACAGATGAAAATTCTCAAAACGCCTAGGCCTATATATTTCATTTATAGATCATTGATATGCCAGTGTCAAGCACACAACGCGTCGCTTGACCTTCTAAATCAGCTATTTTTGCTGTGCAACACCATCGTGTGACAAAATATAATTCAGGCTTGTATTTAAACTACCTCCAATCTGTCTCAAACTGAGAAGCAGCACCGGCTTCGGTCTAATAATGGCATGGCTTACCGGTGAATCTCTCACGTCATATTGATCTCTTCTTTCTGAGTATGCCATTTGGGAAACGGAAGGTTCCCGGTTTGATCCCGAGCTCCCCCCCCTGGGGCTAGTGTCTAAGCAACCTGGGTAGAGACCGGATTTCGTCCCGTTTACTCTCCTTCAGCCCTCCTCTTCCGGTGGTGCTCTTTTGTTTTCATTCCTAATAAGAACAACTCTACACGTTGTAATGGGAGTTGCCGACAGATTCGGCTGCGGAGCTCTGAATCTGTCTTGAGAGTTTAGTGTCTAAGTGTCCTAGAGCAAGACACTGAACCCCTAAGTCCTCTGTCGTGATGATGAGAAGGATGGTGTCTTGCATGGTTTCCTCTGCCATCGGTGTGTGGGCGAGTGTAATGCACATTGTAAAGCGCTTTGGATTAAGGCCCTATATGAATGCACCATTTAGACGGCTCGCCCCATAAAAACAAAGGACCCACCCAAAGGCTGTATTTGTTCCCATAGCTCTGTTGTTATGCAGAATGATCTCAGACGTATAGACACCCTTACATTTAAACAGCCACAACACAGGTTTCCCTCCAGCCCACGACTACTAACAAGGCCAGGTTGGCGCCTGTTCGAACAGGGAGTGGAACTGGGAGGGGATAGCATGGGAAACTCCTCACTGTCTGTCAGGTGAAAAGAAGCAGCTGGTGACTCCCACATGTATCGGAGAAGACATGTGGTTGTCTGTCTACAACCCTTCCCAAGGAAAACAAGTAGGGGTTGGCTGTGACAGGGACATATGGGGAGAATCGGCAACGACTTTGTGGAGAAAATACAAAAAGAGAGGCAGTCCTAGTGTTCAATACTGTATCTGTAAGATATTTGTGACGCATTCTGTAAATGTTATCATTTTTTCTTAACTCTACTGTCCCTATTCTGGGCTAATTGTTCAACTATTATAGTTGAGCATTCAGCGAAAATAGCAGATCTACAAGTTCACATCGTGTTGTGACACGTGCGAGCTTGCAGATCTGCTATTTTTGGTGAAAAGATTTGGTGTAGAGGGGGAAAAAAAGGAGGGGGTGGTCAACGTATGGTTTAAGTGGTTAATTAATAGGCGAAACATGGCATGTTGTGTTCTTTTGAAGCTAACCTATTCTATTATAAACTGGAGGAAGCTTTTACGTATCTGCATAAGTACCAACTTCTGATGTTGAATGCTTCTGTGGAAAATCCAATAAACAAAGTTTAAAATAAATAGATAAATAAACTGGTGGATGTTGTGTTGGTTTCAGGCGGGGGACGCGTGTCTGCATGTAGCGGCCCGCTACAACCATGTGGCCATGCTCCGCATCCTCCTGGGCGCCTTCTGCTCCGTGTCAGAGAAGAACCTGGTAAGAAAGGCTTGAAATGTATGTTTTTTTTATCATTCACCATCGCAAAAAAAGTTAAAAACACACCATTCACCTTGAGACTCGGCCGAGCAGCGCTGGGACTTAACTTATTTAGACCTGGAACACCTACAGTATAGTAACGCTATTATACCTTTCAAGCTGGGAACACCTATATGTAGTTGTTGCTATATACTGTACAGTACTATATACTATCCATTTTTTGACTAACAATGTAAAGTCCTCACTGTGCGCCAGTAGGATACAACAGCAGTGACGAGACAGAAATGTGTGGGGAGGACTTACTGTAATTGGCCTAATGGCTAAATTGGGAGAAGAAAGGGGGTGAAAATAATTGGCTTCTCTAAATTTTAGGAAAATAAAAATAAAAAAGTAAAGAAAAGAGCATCCACAACACATACTCAGATCTGTGCAAAAGTAATTCAGGATCTTAGATGCTCTTTTCTTTAGTTAGATTCTCCGTGTAAAATATGTTCTGTTGCACTGAGTCACTCGAAACAACAATCATCTGCTGCATTTACATACAATGTAGGCCCATACATACTTATACAAGCATTCAGTGTAGCATGACGCATGGAGGCATTAATAGCAATTCTCTCTCTCTCTCTCTCTCTCTCTCTCTCTCTCTATCTCTCTCTCTCTCTCTCTCTCTCTCTCTCTCTCTCTCTCTCTCTCTCTCTCTCTCTCTCTCTCTCTCTCTCTCTCTCTCTCTCTCTCTCTCTCTCTCTCTCTCTCTCTCTCTCTCTCTCTCTCTCTCTAATGTGTGTGTGTTTGTCCCTGCTGTTTTGTCCTGGTCAGTCTGGGGACACACCGCTTCACGTGGCAGCTGCTCTGAACCACAAGAAAACAGTGCGGCTGCTGTTGGAGTCCGGAGCAGACGGCAGCATCTGCAACAATGTGAGTGAGTGCCCGAGGGCCCCGTTCGTTCTACATCCTTAATGCTCCGCAGCTTTGTTCTGTTCCCTTAATAACTTAATGTCAACATGACACATCTCTGTTCATTAGAGACCCCATCCTCTTCAGGGCTTTTTACAAGAACTACTTACCTCGCAGAACTCTATTTAACACTGCCTGTCTTGTCTATAATCTGTTTAAATACCTGCTGCTGTTTTTATATGTTGGATATGTCTTCCACCTGCACAAGAAGCATTTCTTCCTTCCATAGTGAAACCTATTCATTGCGGTTTTTTTATGTTTATCATGCACCTTATATTGGACTTTGTATTATTTAAATTGACTGTGCTTTCCATTTTTTTCTGTTCTGTGTTCTTTTCTTCTCTATTCTGTCTTTCCGCATTCTAACTGTTCCTGTAACTGCCATGTTAAAAGCTTGCACACCAAAAAAAGAATTTGCACTCTCTCTGAGTCTGTCTGCCCGAGTGATATGACAATAAATGTGTTTCTGATTCTGACTGTGCCTTTTCTGTTGATGCACTGTATGTACGTATACCCTTCTATATAGCAGCTGTCTATGTGTGTTTCTCTATCTACAGGCAGGCCAGACAGCGTTGGACCAGGCCAGAGAACACAACAATCCAGATGTAGCTCTGCTCCTGACTAAAGCCCCTCAGGTGAGACCACCATCTCCCAGTCTGACAACACCTCCTAGTGCCAGCGTTATCAATTGCTGGACAAAATGGTGTTGTGCTCCTTTTGTTCGGTCAGAGCATGTGTTGTTTTTTGGCTGTCATATCTCGTTATGTTTTGGTCATTGCATTACTGTATATTCCCAGCAGTAACCATTAACCACTTTGGCATGTCATTATAGGCTTGAATGTTCAGAAATTGTGGGATATTTCACAATTTTCACAAAACAGTAAAAATAACGGATCTACAAGCTCAGAAAACGTTGCATTGTGACACGTTGTGAGCTTGTAAACTGGTATTTTTGCTATTTGTTGTATAACAAAGTATATAGGGGCTTAAGGGCCATCCACACCAAGCACTGCAATGATTATAATAGTTAGTCCACACCACAATTATAACGATGACAGTGGTGAATACAGTTCTATTGTAGTTATAGTCATAGTGCTTGGAGTGTGGACATCCCTTTAAATGGTTAATGGTTAAATAGGGCGGCCATAGTTGAGTGGTTTGTGAGCCTGGTTAGTGAGCCTGCCTTGGACCCCAGAGGTCCCTGGTACGATTCCAGCCCTCAGCAATGAGTCAAAGTGTCCCTGAGCAAGACACTTAACCCCTAGCGCTCCTCCCAGCACTCAACTGGGTGAAGCTGAAAACTGCAGTTCCCCTGTGGGATGTGATAGGAATCGAAATAGATAAATATAGGCGTTAAATTTAGGCGTTAAACTCATGTTCAGTTTCAGATTCATCTTTCCACTGAGTTCACACAGAATACATGTCCTCCACATGACTTCACTCCAAGATCAGCATCAGACTCATTAATTATCCCAGTCCCAACCTAATTAATTGCAAAAAAACATAATTTGGGGATAAATGTTAGATTGCATGCATCATTAATAATCAGCCGTGTTTTGAGAACCTTGTAGCCAGCAGTTGTGTATTGAGAGGAATAATTATGATCAAATGATGCATTTATTACACTGTGTGTGTGTGTGTGTGTGTGTGTGTGTGTGTGTGTGTGTGTGCGTGCGCGTGCGTGCCTGTGTGTGTGTGTGTGTTGCTGTATTTGTGTTGACCTGTGTTTATGCATTGTTTATGCATAGTCCATTTATCTCCCTGGATGAATGAACACACACTCTAAATTGGCATAATCATGCCATCCCAATTAAGTTTTAATCAGCCACTGTGTGTGTGTGTGTGTGTGTGTGTGTGTGTGTGTGTGTGTGTGTGTGTGTGTGTGTGTGTGTGTGTGTGCGTGTGCGTTCAGGTCCAGAGCTTCACGCGTGGCAGGAGTGTAAGGAAGAGGAGAGACAAGCTAAAAGCAGAGGGCAGAGCCCAGTCGGTACCCAGAGATGAGATGCTGCCCAGCAAGGTAACAGTACAGCGCCAGTACAGGACAGTGACAGCAGTCACAGACTCACAGCCAACCTCTCATCACAGCGCTGGAGATTGGTTTAACCCATTAACACCTTTACCGCCGGGCCCGTAGTTCTACGGGCCGTTAAATCCAACGGTTAAGCGCCGAGCCCGTAGTCCTACGGGCTGCGGTCTTTTCGCGCATGCGCGGTCCGGGTGCACTTTCGGAATTTTTTTGATCCACTTCCGTTTCCGGTTTGATGACAGGAAATAGAATTATTTGGGATCCGGTTTCGACGATCACGTCCGCTCCCATTCTACAGACGAAACTGAAACTCAATTCTCTTCCTGTAGTTTTTTCTCCTCGCATTTCACTGTTTAACGTAATCCGCTCTAACTCAAACATGGATGCCCCGTTTGACACGTGGTTTTCACTGGGAGATACAGGGAGATCTCGCGGATGTAAACAGACCGTTCACGGCTCAATCTTAAGGATTTTAACAAGATCTATGGCGACATGAAAAAAACAAAAAAACAACAAAAACACCTTGGCACTGGTGAGTACATTATGAGATTAACCTCTGGCGGTGGATGTGTTAAGACCTGAGGCCGATTCTACAAATGTCTCCTAAACAGTTTTCTGAAACACTTGCTATATTATCAGTGGTTCTAAAACTGTTTTCATGTCAAGGGCCCCCGAAATGATATGTATTTGGCCGCGGACCCCCATCCCAAAATATTTAGTTCCAGGGACCCCCACAAAAGCAAAGATTTGAGTTACAAATGTTCGCTTTCAAAAATATATATTCAAACATTTGCACAAAGGTTCATGATTTAAAAAAATTGCAGATCTACTACAAGCTCATAGGCGGCACTCGGTGCCGCGATATGAGCTTGTATATCTGCTATTTTTGAATAGCCAAAGTATAAAATGATGGTTAAATTGAATCAATTTATTTTAACCACATTAACCCTGTTAATACTGTCAAGATTTTAAAAAAATGATTTATTTTTATTCAAAAATAGCAAAGACAGCTTTGCTATTTGTCCTATATAGCGAAGCTATGCATATTTTTCTGTATTCTGTATTTTTTAACAAATTGAACCCTGCAGATAAGCATTGAAAAAAATGCTGTTTGTGTTGTTGTGGTTCTTTCAGAACAGTGTGTCTGCTGCTGAGGACACCCAGAGCAGTGAGCGGCTGAACTGCAAACACAACGACACCACCGACACCAACGCCAAGAGAGGCAAGAACAGGAGACACAAAGAAAAGGTAAGAGTAAGGCAGGCAGCTACACCTTGGGGGAGTCATCAGATCATTATGCATTTCACCAGTGGTGGAAAAAGTACTCCATTTGTTTTAAAGTAAAAGTATCAATACTGCCATGTAGAATTACTCTGTTACAAGTAAAAGTCCGGAATAAAAAAATTACTTGCGTAAAAGTACAAAAGTATTGGTATCAAAATGTACTTAAAGTACCAAAAGTAAAAGTACTAAAATGTTTGAAAATAGCAGATCTGTTGTCAGCTTGTAGATCGGCTATTTTCAAATAGCCTGGGAAGCAAAGCTTTTCAGGTCTATGATCCGGTCGGGAGCGGAAGTAGCCCTACTTCACCATGTGCGTCATCCGCGTCATCAGGTCCGGAAAGACGTCACCCCAAAATAGGTCCGTCCTAATAAAATCCTTGATGCGGCGTAGTTTAGCTTATTTTTTAAATATAAATGTGAGTGTACTTACCGGAGACTAGCATTAGCATCTGTATTATTATCCCACTGGGAAATTCTATTCCATTTAAATAGGGATTGGGGAACTAAAACGAAGCGGCACTGAAAAACCGGATCGCTACAATCCGGAAAGAGGATTCTTTTATTTTTATTTTTTTCAGTAGGCGTGGCCTAGACCGGATCACACAGGTCTTTAGTAACGCATACCAGGCTTTCCTCCGAGGTGGAAAGACTGGTGATGCGAGGTTAATTTTCAAATAGCCGAGGTATAAAATAAGGCTAAAGTGGTTAATGTATGTTTTATAATGTAATAATTTATATCTGCAAAGTAACGTGTAACTAAAGTTTTCAAATAATTGTAGTGGAGTAAAAGTACAGTGGCCTCTGAGATGTAGTGGATAGAAGTAAAAGTATAGACAATTGGAAATACTCCGGTAAAGTAATAGTACCTCAAAATTGTACTTAAGTACAGTACTTGCACTTAGTTACTTTACACCACTGCGTTTCACACTACAAGAGTCTCTTTCTGTCACAATATCGTTGTGGTTTTCACACTATGCGATTGATCGCCGAAAAGGGATCACACACTGCAAGATGTTTCACTGGACTCATCGGCGAGAGTATAGAGCCCTGCAACGGCAGAGGGATCCCGGGGTACCCGCAGGTCCCAACGCAAATCTTACGGGCGCGGGCAGTATTTAAATGGGCTATACGCACCGTCCCGCAATAAACCAGATATAGAGCACCTGGAGGCTGGAGCATGTGTGGTCATGCTTTACTTAGGAGAACATAATTTCCCCTACTGGGTACAGCGAACAGAGTCTCTCTCTCTCTCTCTCTCTCTCTCTCTCTCTCTCTCTCTTCATTTACTAGAAATGTTATAAATTGCAGCTTTATAGAATGGACGTTCCCATTCGTAGCAACACTGTGTCAAACACAGAAGTGAAATTAAAGGACGACTTCACCCATTTTCAACCAATCTTTATATAATTGGTCCTCACTAAATGCTCATTATTATATGGTACAATTTTTGTCTACTCACTCTGTGTCCCAGAGGAGGGCTGTGGACCGTTCAGAAACCTGCCTACTAGTGACATCATCGATGGGGAATCCAAGCTAATAGAAACTGCAGGCTTTCTATTCCTGGAAAGTTAGCACGCTATAATGGAAGCCATAGCCGCTTAAATACATTTTGGAAAAAAATCTGCCTAACGATGATGTGACTGGTAGGCGGGTTTCTGACGTGTCCACAGGCCTCCTTTGAGACACAGATCAAGTAGATATATTTTGTAATCATTTTATCATGAACATTAGTGAGGACCAATTATATGAAGATAGGTTTAAAATGGGTGAAGTCGTCCTTTAATCAATCCACGAGGGACTGGATGACGAGTTGGTTGTGGTATTCATAGAAATATGCATCATCATCGGTAAAGTCGGTGACCTCTTATGACCTATATGTATGGGTAAAAGTCAAATAAAAGGATGTTAATGAAACAGGGTGGTCTTTTCCATGGGTATAGCCTGCTCTGTCGGACCCACTCCGCCGCAGGGAGAACAGGCACGGCGAGGCGGCTAACAGGAGGAAGGCTAAACAGCGGGGGTCCTCCTCCCCCCAGCCTCCAGGACCTCCACACAACTACAAGGCCTTCCAGCTCTACACGCTGTACCGCGGCAAGGATGGCAAGGTCATGCAGGTGAGAAGAACGCACACCGCAAATCACCCCCTCTGCAGTGATTTGACCCATTAAGACCTGAGGCTGATTCTACAAATGCCTTCTAAACCAGTAGTTCTTTCAAGATTTAAATTTCTTTTTCAAAAATAGCAGATGTACAAGCTCACAGCGCGGCACGAAGTGACACGCTGTGAGCTTGTAGATCTGCTATTTTTGAATAGCCAACGTTAAAATCGAAAATGACACGCATGCTTTCCCGGTTTGAATGGGTTATTAATGCATTTGAAACAGCAGTGGTGGAAGAAGTACGATGTTTTATTTAAGTAAAAGTATCTATACCACAATGTAGGAAATACTTTGTTACAAGAAGAAGTACTGTATTAAAAAATTACCTTAAAAAAAATAATAGTAGTAATTATTCAGAAATTTGAAAATAGCGGATCAACAAGCTCACAATGCGATCTGCTATTTTTGAATCTACAAAGTAACGTAACTAAAGGTTTCCTCTGAGAAGTAGTGGATTAGAAGTATAAAAAAATGCACATACTCGAGTAAGGTAAAAGTAGCTACAAATTGTACTGTATAACTACAGTGTGAATATGTGAATGTACTTTTCCACCACTGTAAAACAGCAGCTAAAGCATTGCTCCTGACCACCCAGAGACAAATTGCATATTAGTTTTGTTGTGTGTCAATGTTGGATTGCACCCAGCTTCTCAGAGCCAGTAGCTCTTCCATTCCAACATGGAATGGAAGAGCGAGAGCGATGCGACGAATGTGTGGTCTTTTGCTATTTTTGGATACTAGAAGTTGGAGCCACTACGCGGCCCTCACACCTACGCCGCACCGATCCGACCAAGATGTCTGACTATTTTTTCGAATTAAAATTACAAATTTATCCCACGATTTTGTAACCCTATTTTTTCACCCAGTGCCAATGCTTAAGCTTGTCATCCTGGGCGCTACTCTCCCTCTGCCAGCCTGGGGAGAGCCCCGAACTGAGCTCATGCTTCCTTCAACGCATGAGGAGTTAGCAGACCGCTTCTTATCACCTGACAGAGGGCAGTTTCCACCTGATCAGGGGGAGGCAGTATAGAGACCAGGATTACTGTTTTTGGTGTTTTCTATGAGTAATCGATAGAAAAAATGTCATTTTGGGGGTGAACTACTCCTTTAAGGTCCGTTCAGACAAAATGTGCAGGCAATGTGGCTGCATTATTACATTTTGGTGTCATGTGTGATCAACGTGCGCCGAATCTCTGTTTGCAGGCTCCTCTGAACGGCTGCCGCTGTGAACCTCTCATCAGCAAACTGGAGAACCAGCTGGAGGCCACCAAGGAGGAGATGAAGACGGAGATCCACACAGTCCAGGACCTGATGAACAACAAGATGGGTCAGCTAGACCGCAAGAACAAGCATCAGGTAACACACATGCACAATTGTCACATAATACGCAGAAATTAATGTATTTTTTAACATTTTAGCATAAGTATAAAATAAGGTTTAATACCCAATTTAGACTGTCAACTTAAGTACTCAGCCACCGTTGGTTCCTACAGTATTTTCTCCACCTACCATAATAGAATAGTTCCCTCTGATTATGCTTCTAAGAAATCTTGGATCCATACGCTTATGTTATTAAAACCAGGAAAAGAGTACAACACTTATGCCACATCACAATATTACGATATCTATCTAGAGCCACTTGAGTGTCTTGCTCAAGTATTCTTTGACAGGACACATGCCTATTTATGGAGACATTGCCCGTCATGGGAATTGAACCTGTGACATTAGCGTTTGGGTTCCAGGGGCAGCAGGCTGCCAGCAGCTAACCGCTAGCCCCCACATATAGTACAGCAGCAGGCTCATTCAGTTGATTAGCTGCATCTCAGGGATGTGTGTTTTTTCCAGTTGAGTGCAGATGTTGCTCTAAGTGTTTTGATCGTGGTCATGCGTACGCCAATGGAAAGAGCATTGAACTAACGTGGGGAGGATTTACTGGTTCCATTTCCTGTGAAGAGGACGACAGAGCATTAAGCACATACAGTATATACTGTAGGGCTTAAATGGTTAAATCCTGACAGGGGCTGGGGCTCCATTCCCCCTGAAGTCATCCATATATGAAAAATATATGGAGTGATGGTCCTGTGATGGTCCTCTGGATAAAAGCTATATTAACACATTAGACACACATTCTCACACACACTCCTACCTGGGAAGATACAATGCTGAATATTGCATGCATGCATTATGCATGTCAGTGGTTCTCCAACTTTTGATGTCAAGGGCCCCCAAATAAATGTGCGTTTGACCACAGACCCCCATCTAAAAATATTTTTCCCCGGGGCGGGGACCCTATACAAGATTTGTGTTGTACTGACATAATACTGGCATGATAGTGACATGATACTGACATGATAGTGACATGACATTTATTGTTATTTTATAAGAAAATAAGCATTAATTAATAGTTAATAAGGAACTTAGGTCCTTATATATGAACCGTATGTGTTAATAAAGCTATATAAGTTTTGATAATTAAGTTTTGCATTGTAACCAAGTTTGACTATAAGACATTTATAAGCGCTTATAAGAAACTAGATAGAAGAGGCAGAAGACAGATAAGGTGACCAAGTGGTTAAGGCGAAGGACTGCTAATCCATTGTGCTCTGCACGTGTGGGTTAGAATCCCATCCTCGTCGATTTTAATTGCTTGTACACTTGGAAATATCCTACCAATTTCATATGACACATGACATGCCGTACGCCCAAGTCAAAGTCACCAAAGAATGATAAATGCCTATAACTGCGGTGATCTCGGCGTACGCCCGTTTTCCGGTCTGCGCAAGCATGATAAATGAGGGCCATTAAACTGTAAAACGCTATAAGTCATCCTAAATTACATATTAACTATATTATTTCAAGGTTTGGGGACTGTACTTAAGTCATGTAATTGGGTAGCACTGATCTACAGTATATATGGCAGCTGGAAAACAAAGAAGACAGACGAGGTGGCCGATTGGTTAAGGTGATGGACTGCTAATCCATTGTGGGTTCAAATTTCATCCTTATCGATGTCAGGCATATGTTTGAGTGTGGAACACTATAAGCCATCCTAAAATTGCGTAAGCTGACATTGCGCAGCTCGGCATGGCCGCTCCCTCCAGGGTGTCTCACTAGCCTCAAGTCCACTTCTGACGGCGTGTGCCTTCCTGGCTTTAATTGTTTTTACTGGATGTGTCAGCGGCACTTATGTGTTCCAGTGGGCGGGAGTCGGGACTACCAGGAGCATTAAAAAGCGACACGACACGGTAGTGCCGTCACGTCTATACTGTAGGTTGTTTCATGGTCGTGTGATGTGACTTGATGTGTATCATGTCATTGCGGACAGAGTGACATACAGTACATACACAACTGATTGCAGTAGTTGGCAATCGCTTTAATTTAACAAGGTTTAACAAGATGACATACTTACAAACAGACAGCCTCATTACAATAGTTTTTGTGTTTTTGCAAATCGCTTTAATTGCTCAGCTAATAGGAAATGCAATGAAATGTGATACAACTGTAAGCTTATTTTTTCTGCTGCACACACACGCACACACACACACACACACACACACACACACACACACACACACACACACACACACACACACACACACACACACACACACACACACACACACACACACACACACACACACACACACACACACACACAGTTGCCTTCCAGTTCAAACATATTGCATTCCACTCCAAAAACTGTTGCCTTCCACTTCATGAAAAAAACATATCAAACTGGGGGTCATTACAATGAAAATGTTTGAGAACAACTGTATTATGTTACTCAGGTGTTAAACATTACATGACGTGTTATGTCTCAGATGCGGGCTCTCGACAAGATGACCGTGGAGAGGGTCTCTGCTGAACGGGGCGAGTGCCTCCATCGGATCGACCAGCGGGCTACGCAGGAGCGACAGGAAGGGGAGAAGAGACAGGTAAATACTAAAGCAGCCACCTTCAGCACATCCAAGTTTCAAGTTGAATTACCGGTACTCTCATGAGCAAAGGACCTGACAGCAACTAATGGATACAACATACACTATCAGTCTCTTGACTTTCCTCACTTCACTAAAGCTCTAAGGATCTTGTTGTTGGATCTTGGATGTTCAGACTGGCAGCCCAAATACTATTTTTGGTCTAACAGGCTTGGAATCAGATGGGTTTCAATTTGGATACTCAGACACTGAAGTCTGATTTATTTTGGATGCACGCAGCCAGAAATAAGTCTGGCAGTGAAAGAGTTAACAAGGATGCGATTCAAACCCACATGTGCACAGCTCAATGTAGTATCAGTGTGTCAACATACCTACTAAGAAGCAGTCTCACTCACAGAAGAAATGTTTGCGCCTTTTTGCTTACTGCAGCAGCAGTCTGACAAACGGGCACGTTTTAGCTCTTCAGGCCTTCATCAGGGTTTCAGAATTCTCTCAAGACAGTACAACTTGTAGATCTGCTATTTGTGAAAAGAAATCGTGAATATGTGTGCAAATCTTTGAATATAAAATACATTTTTAACTCATTTTGGGTGGTCCTTGACATGAAAAAGTTTGAGAACCACTGATATAATATCAACATACGTTTAAAAAATAAATAAATAAGGATTTAGAGGACATTTGTAGAATTCCCAAAAGCTAAGCTTTGAGTAAAAAAAACTTTTTAACGATTTTTCCAAAAGGTATAGCAGATCTACAAGCTTGTATGGGCTATTTTTGAATATCCCAAAGTATAAAATAATGGTTATACTGTAGCAAAAAAAAAATGACACAGTATGCGTCCCTGGATTGAATGGGTTAACACAAAAAAGGAGGTTGTGTCCCCAGAGGGAAAAACTAAAAACTAAAATTCTTACCGAATGGGTTCCCAGACTGGGAGTTCAGCGCTATAAGTCTGCACCCGTCCTTGATTACTGTCAGTAGAGCACCTTAACCGTTCGGCCACCTCTCGTCTGTCTTCTGTCTCATCTCAGGCACCTCGTTTGTTTCCTGCGGTATTTTCTCTCCACCTACAATACTATAGAACATTTCCATCCTATAGGCTCTGTGCGTTACTGTAGTCCCAGGTTTTCAGAAGGTTTCTTACCCGTTTCCTGTTCAGCTGCAGTTTCCCATAGGGCACGCCACCTTCTGGAAACCTGGGGCTACGGTTTTGCACAGAGCCTATTATGTTACTTCCAAGAAAAGAGTGCTACTATCCAAGAAACCTTGGATACATTATGGTTGATACCCTATTTAGGATTACTTGTAGTGTTCCACACTTAAACATAATTATGATTGGCTTCAACGAGGATGGGATTTTAGCCCACACATGCAGAAGACAATGAATGGGTAGTGCATTGCCTTCAACACATTTGTTATTTTGCTCTTCCAGCAGTGCCACCGGCAGCCTGTTATGCTACTAAGGTACAATACACCCTTCGTCAAGTTTAAAGGGCAAGACCACTTTGGTAGAGGTTTGGGTTGTGTAGTTACCTTGCCATGATGTAACTCCAAAGGTGGGCAAGAAATAAAAAATAATTGCTCCATTGATTAGAAATTGATAATTCAAAATATGCTCCTCATTAACTTACATTGTACGGTAAAACAGCTCTCAAAGTCACTCTTTTAGCACATAAACGAACGCAAACAAAGTTGATTCAGACAATATAGAACATCACCAAACCCAGTACTGTTTTTTTTTTAAATAAAAATGTCAACTTCCTGTTGATTTTGCCATTTTTAATAAGTAGAAAACCTGGACTGGATCCGCGGATCCGGATCCAGATCTTCAAATAGTAAAATCAACAGGAAGTTGACATTTTTATTAAAAAAACAAACAGTACTGGGTTTGCTCTATATTGCCTGAATCAGCTTTGTTTGTGTTAGTTTATGTGCTAAAAGAGTGACTTTGAGAGCTGTTTTACCGTACAATGTAAGTCAATGAGGAGCATATTTTGAATTATCAATTTCTAATCAATGGAGCAATTATTTTTTATTTCTTGCCCACCTTTGGGGTTACATCATGGCAAGGTAACTACACAACCCAAACCTCTACCAAAGTGGTCTTACCCTTTAAGTAACGCAGATAGGCCAACGATGTCTGAATACACAAATCCGATCTGATCACTTGCAAATAACAGTGTCAGGCAGTCCTTCAGATCGTATTTGAGAAACAAATCAGATTTGCCTGCAGTCTGAACAAAGCCTTAAGGCTTTTTTTCTCTTTTCTCCTGCCTTTTATTAAGCAGGCCTCAATAGTCAACGATCTAAAGAGCTGGTGCCTGACCAAGCTGCAGAACATGGAGTCGCGGTTCACCGGGGAGCTGCGCGCCGACAGACTGCAGCGCTCCACCTCCATGACGGACGGCCTGAGCGAGGCGGATGTAGACGGGCTCACGGTGCTTCCTGTCGGGCAGGGAGGCAGCAGCGAGTGCCTGACGCCCGACGACACCACCAGCAGCGCCCCTGCGTTGCCGGACGATGCCCAGGAAAACTCCGGTGCAAAAGAGGGAGGCTCGTCCAACCACTACTTTGTGGTGCACGCAGACAGCTCCCCAGGTATGGGGGGGTCACAAAAACGTGGCACTAATCTCACACACACATATGTATGCATGCACGTGCACACACACGAACACACTCAAAGAACAGAGACTTGTTTTAGCACATACACTACGTGCTTATGTAACTTAACATTACGTAATCATCTGAGCACATTATGCTTCAGTCAAGACCTCTGTGATGTAAATTAGCGACTGCTGCCAGGCAGAACCTTATCCGTGAAATGTTCACTTAAGTTGCCGGAGGCATGTTTTTTATCATTCATGAATGCATGTATGTATGCACCACATATTAACAGCATGGTTGGAATATTCAAGAATGATTCAAGCGTGAGCAGTGCTGTTTTGTGGTTTCATTATACAGTATACAGTACATACCATCACTACATACCGGCACTAAATAAATAAATGCCTCCAACAGACGGTGAGAGGAACCAGAAGGCAGACAGTACCTCCCCAGCCATACCGTCCATCCAAGTGGTCCGGCCCAAGGAGCGTTCCCTGACCTCTACTGTCCCCCAGAGGCGGCACGAGGAACTGCTGGACGTGGACGGTATAGAACGCAGAACTAGCAAAAGTAGGGCCAACAGAGGCAGCAGTCTGTCCCCAGCTACCGAACGGCGCTGCAGCGGCAGACAGGAGCACAAGGACAAGGACAGAGACGGACGGGATCGGACCAAAAGCCACAAGAGGCACTCCCAGGGCAGGACTAAGTCTAAAGGCGCCACGGCGGGGGGTAAAACACAAACTCTGGAGGTGTTCGGGGCCGACCGGCCGGCGGAGCACTCGTTTGAACAGGAGAAGGACAACATGCACGCCCTGGAGGTGACCCAGTACTTCTTTGAGGCGGTGTCCACGCAGATGGAGCGCTGGTACGAGAGGAAGATCCAGGAGGCCCGCTGGCAGGCGGACCAGAGGGCCCAGGCGGACAAGGCCTCCCTCATAGAGAGGATCACCTATCTGGAGGACGAGCTGCGTATGTTGAGGACTAACCGGCAGGAAGACTGCTAACACGCACGCAGAGTACTGGAAGATTGTCCACTGCTAGGACTTGGAAGAACTGGAGCTACCTGGCTGACTGTCTATAAGAGAGGAATCATGACAGAACTGGATTGAACACATGTAGAAAGTCTAGTTGTTTGATCATGAAGACTAATAGATCAGGTGCTATTGCATACTCCCACCTGTTCTAAACAGGGGAAATGACATAGAACTGATCAAATGACAGCCACATCCGTGCCACTATAAAGAAAACAAAATCATAAACTATATTTTTTCCTGTATAAATGAAGGGTTTTATTCCAAAAGACTATATGCTAATATGCTATTATGAGGGGGGAAACTAATCTGTTCATATTCAAAAACCCATGATTAGGCCTATGTCATTAAAAATAATTTAGTTAGCAAAGGTCTTAACCACTAAAACCCTGTATTATTTGTTGACCGGGGTCCCCCAGGGGTTTGGCAATGGTTCCCCTTATCTTTGAATACTTATCTCGTTTTGGAACAAAACTCTTCAAAAGCACCCATACAGTTACATTTCATTGTAAGCTATTGTCATGTTAGCACCACCAAGTTAACATTTGTTATGAGGGCAGCTCTCACTGTACATTGTAAAACAGTAGATATACTAAAAGCTAGATGTTTCGAATGGATCAATTGTGCCATTTGCAGTAGGGTAGGTACACTATAAAACATGAAAGGGCATTATGACACTTGTGTTGCACAAGCACAATTAGCTGTTTTCTACATATGGACACACATGTAATCTCTAAATGTACATTTTATGTGCTGAGAAGAATCTCTTAACATCACATGAAAAAAAATTTTGGGATTCTGAAAGTCGGCAATGATGGATAGAATATCAGCATAATAAGCTTTATTTTATTATTATTCTGCATGCTGGAAACCAGCCTTGTGACTTAAAACCACTTAAACCCTGTATAACTCATTGAACGGGGTCCCCCAGGTGTCTGTACTTGGTCCCCTCCTGTTTTCCCTGTACATCAAATCTTTTCTCTGAAAATAGCCAATCTAAAAGCTTGCAACACAATGCGTTGTGACTCTGTGAGCTTGTACATTTGCCATTTTCGCCAAATGCTCGCCTATTATGACATGCCCAGAACAGTGACACTAGGGTTCATGTGGTTTAAAAGAGCAAACCACTGAAGCGAAAGTGGCCGAAAGCAACACAGTACTGAAGACCCAGCATAGTCCACCAGTGCTGAATATTAAGCATGTTTTGAGGGTAGAATTGAATTCTACAAATGTCAGTTACTTGCCTTTCTGTCCTCTGACATCACAACCAGGTTTGCATGCATAGTGGTGTTAATTTAACTCGGAGAGAGAACAGATGTTATATCTGTCCTCGCTGAGTTACAAATGAATAAATGAACACTGAAGATTTTACTGTGTGGGAACAGTCCAAAATCCAATGAAATGATGATCATCCCATCATGGGAAACATTTTGTAACATTTAGTATCTGTACATTTCAGTTGGCCATTATGTGAAATTTAGTGATCCGATGTATGGAACGTGTAAAATGTTAATTCAAAAACGATGTTTCGGTCCTTAGACCTTCATCGGGACAAACCATGTTTTAAGGTTTGTGCTGATGTGTGCAGGATCACTCCTCTTTGCACTTGGATTTTACTATTGTCCTACCAGAGTATTGAGGCGTGCATCAGTGTTTAGTGAAGACCTGGGCATGTGTTAAAAGGCACAGCTACACAGGTACAGTACCAAGGTAACTGTGCAGAATAGTTAATTAAAAAAAGAAAAGAAATACCAGGACCCTGTTTTTTTTATAGAAACTACATTCCACCAACCACAACACTAATAACAGCACTAAAGTCTTTTCATTCATGAAAAGTATGGCTGGGCGATATGGGCAAAATGAAATATCACAATATTTTTTACCAAATACCTCGATTGATACGATAATATCAATTCCCTTTTAAAATAAATAGCTAAAATAGCTGATCTGCAAGGTGGGCTATTTTCACAAATTTATTTTTTGAAAGAATAAAATAAAACCAGGAAAAGTAAACACTTATGCCATATCACAATATTATATCCAAAATCCCAGGTGATATCTAGTCTCATATCACAATATCAACATATTGCCCGGCCCTAATGAAAAGCATAACTGTCTGCCTACCGGCATTATTCAGTGTCACACAATGGCTCCACCCTTTTCTATTTCAATTATGGAATTTCACCTACTCCCGAGTCAGAAAATAAATGAACTGTGTCAAACTGTTTTGCATGAAGAAAATGCAGAGACATGTGTGGCAGTATTACTTGTCTAGTGTATATTGTACAGTATGTAGACTGCCTGCTGCATTCATATGGGATGTTAGCTGTACATGAATGAGTTTGTTGATATGAGTAATGCACTCTGTGGAATGATGCCAGACAATGTATTTTGTAATAAAAAGTCAAGATTCTAACTGTGTTTATAGTCCATAATTTCAATGAATAAATTATATATAGATAGCGATGACAACTGGACAAATACACAGAGTATACATGATGATTGATGATTTTTCTTTATTAAAGTGTCATGCTTCCAAGGAAGCCCAGCCCATATGGACTTACAGGACACTTTTACATTTCATTTGACATGAACAATGAACCGACATAATTCACAAACAATGATCAAATGAATAACGAACTAAAACACTCAATAAATACAACATAAAATACAGCATTGGGCCTCACACCCACATCTTAACATGTAATGTGTATACACACGTAATGCTGAGATTGTAATTAATCCATAAAAACATGGTTTTTCATCACACGAACGGTACCCAGATCTGGAAATGGCACTGCTGTAGTTTAAGGGTGGCGTAAGTGATATGTCTTTGTTTTACTTCATACAGAGAGATGGAGTTCCTGCAAGGCCTTTGGCCCGTCACACCTCTAACGGTGCCCCATGGTGGACTATGCATGGCATGGGCGTCCTCTTCCCTGATCCAGGCCTAAACCTGACCGCATACCGAATAAGTGTTAAATAGCGCTATAGTCCGATAGTAATCATTGCTATAGTGCGTTTGTTCAGTAACAGGGGTCTCCCCAAAGCGTTTCAAGTTGGGAAACCAATATCCCACCAGGAGAGAGAATTCATACAGGATACAGGATAAACAGTGAAAGTGGAAGTGATGAAACAATCAAATAAATAAAATGCAGACAAAATTGGAGCTGGAAAACAAAAATGGAAGCAGATACATTCTCTTGGATTGGAGTTCTCTCTCCTGATTGAGTGAAATTGGTATCCTGCCATGAAAATGTATCTTCTGTTCACTAAAGAGCTAGAGAGCCCCGTTACTTAACAGCTCTATATTCTGAGAGTAAGCATTGCTGTAGAGTAGTGCTTAATATCAGAATATAGTGCTTTAACTTTTTAACTGTAAAAAAAAAAAAAACATCACTTACGCTACCTTTAAGTGGCGTAAACCTGTCAGTGTCTTGACAGATTACTCCAACACCAGGCGGAGTTGACAGATGTCTCACCACCAGTTGCTAATGTTACAAACAAGTATTATTGCATGGTGCTTTTAAGCCAGTGCTGCACCCACACAAATCTGAGGTACTTGACAGGGAAAACGGATCTGAAAGCCGCAGCGTATCATGGCTGATATTGAATGATAGAACCCTTTTGTGTATCAATATTCCCACTGAGCCACTTGAACTGGATCTTGTCCAAGCAAGTATACTGGATATGAGTGAGTAATCGACTTCTGCTGTCCCATTGTGCTGGGAAACGGTCTGCGTTTCTATAGTGCCTTTATCCAAAGCGCTTTACAATGTGCGTTACATTCACCCATTCACACACAAGAGTTAGGGGTTAAGTGTCTTGCTCAAGGACACCGACACAAAGCAATGAGGGAGAGGCGGGGGATTGAATCGACGGCCACTCTGCCTCCCGAGCCATTCTGCCCCAAGCGGAAGGTTTGAAATGATCTTGTGGTCAGGAAATAACTGATGTTGGACCGCAGTGAGGATATCTGTTGCCGAGTGTGTTTTTCCATTTTCAGAAGCCTAAATAATGTCTGATGTGTCATTGCACTAAAGCCTAATTTACGATTCTGCTTTGTGTAAAATTCCTGAGTGAGTGAAAAAAGCTCACACACAGCATGTTGTGTTGCGAGCTTGTAGATCTGCAACTTTTTCTGAATGTGTTCGCCCAAGAATACGGACGGTAGAGTCCATGTGGTTAAACAGAAAAATCTGCTATTTTTGGCAAGTGACACCGCCGCGAGACAAAGTATAAATTAATAAGCCTTAAGAGCAAGGTGGTAAATGAACACTAGCCAATATAAACCAAAATGCTGGGACATTCTAGCTGAGTCTCTTCGGTTGGTCTACTCTGCCAGCTGCTATGGCAAGTTAACAGTAATTATCTGGAGGAGGTTCTGCTTCAAAAGTGAATCATGTGTCCAGTAAAGTTTGAGATTTACTGTGGGCGGTGTGGGGGATAAAAACGGATGAACAGATGCTGGGTCCGACCAACAAGAAGTCAGTCATTTCAATGCCCAGTCGAGGGGTCTTTAACTCCCCGCCAGAGCCAGTGATTTCTGTAGCGATTCCAGATGGTTGTTTGCTTGTGTGATCATCATCCGGATGGCATCCTGAGGGAGATGGTGGGAGAAAGATGTCAGCGATAGAAAGGTCCTTTTTAAAAAAAAAATCACACCCTGTGTGAAGTGGGCGGTGTCTTCCTAGCTAACCACAATACTGAATGGAGTCAACCAATGATGTACAAAAAATAAATAACTATATAACTAAATAACTATAAATATATTTATTGAAACACTCTTTATGAAAGTCATATTCCGATGTACAATGGTTAAAAAAATGATGTGTTACATCACAGTGGTTTTAGATTAGTGTCGTCATATGTATCACTAGCCAATCACAGCATGTGTCTTGCTAGCTAATCACAATACTGAATGGAGTCGATCATTCATGTACAAAAGATAAATACATTTATTGAAACACTCTTTATGATGGACAAAACCATAACTTAAAAAAAACAAATGTATTGTTTTTTTTATGGTTGCTTATATAGGGCTATGCACATGTGTCATGTGACACTGGCCAATCACAGTCCTGAATAGATTGTGATTGGCCAATCACAGCGCAGGATAATTGTACAAATTTCCAAACTTCACTTTTAGGGGCGGTTTCACTGCCCAAGATATTTGTACATTTTCCAAATCTCACTTATAGGGGCGGTTTCACCGCCCAAAAACACACTTAAGCCCTACTGCATGGGTCTTCAACAGGGGGTCCGGGACCCCTCAGAGTTACTACAGGGGGGGTCCGCCAAATCTTTGTATAACAAGAACTTCTTTTTTACATTAACCACTTGATCCCTAGCTTCCTTTTTCTGGGGGGGAACACCTCCAGAAAACCTCGCAACACCTCGCGTTGCGAGGCGTTGTGAGCTTGTAGATCGGCTATTTTCGGCAAAGAGGTTTGGTGTAGGGGGAAAAAAATAGCAGACCAAGCACACGTTTTCTAAGTATTGAGGGTTTAAAGTGGATAAACTGTCTGAAAATACACATTAACATGAATCCAACACAACGCTTGATAGTGCTGTCAAACAAGTCTAAAATCTATGAAAAAGTTTAATCTGCGACACAATTTTATACAATATGGGTCCCTGCTTCATCTCTCTCTCAGCTAATGGGTCCTTACAGTATATACTTTGTTGTAAGATGAATAGTGAAAATAGCTGACCTACACGTTTGCGGTGCTTTGAGAGCTTGTAGATTGGCTATTTTCACAATTCTTTGGAAAGAAATGGCCTATACCAAAATAGGAATGCCAGGTTGAAAGTGGTTTAACCTTCACAAACACACAGAGGCCCAAATGGAATCAAGGAATACAGTCACGATCATGCAATATTAGTTGATGATTAAAGGTCATTACACACCAGGAGCGACGTGAATAAATGATACGAAAATGACAATGCTAATATTTTTGGTGCTGTGTCATTCATACAGGTTGATGAATTTATTTGTGCAGAAAATTTTGTTTGATCTTGTTTCGAAAATGTATGTGGTGGTTAATCACCTCGTTATAATAGTGCTATTAAGTGCTCCTGGTGTGTGCTGACCTTAAATGTCATACAAATAATTGATTAATGATGTAATTGTGTGTTTTGGCATTGAACATCGGAACATAAATAAACACATTTCTGCTTGGTTTTTAGGCTTTGTAAAGAAAAATTCACTACTGTGTATTATGTACACAAGATATTGAAAGGAGAAATGTAATTTGTTCAGAAGGCTGCTGCTCGAGTCCTTGGTAATAACAAGAAAGTGGATCATAAATATCACTTCAGTTCTCAGGTATTCCCTGTATGTCAAAGAATGTATTTCAATATACTACTGGTTTATAAGGCATTGAATGGTTTAGGGCCAAAATACATTTTTGGATCTTGTGATACATCATGAACCATCCATGAACCATCCATAAACTTGCCCCACCTGGTTTGTGGCACCTTTATTCCTCTGGAACTCGTCTCTTGCCCAGCCCCTGAGGTATTTGCGGTCTGCCTCGTCTGGTACCTTTCGTATGGTCCTCAGCATGGTTCTATAGATGCCCAGAACCCTCTGCCTCTGTAGGAACTGATGCAGGACATCAACAGGGTCAACATACAGCTCTTATACCACAGTGACAGTTAATTTAACCCATTAAAACCGGGAAAAGCATCTGTGTCATTTTATAATTTGAAAATGGCAGATCTACAAGCTCACAGCGCGTCATTTCGTGCCGCGCTAAGAGCTTGTAGATCTGCTATTTTTTAATAGATAAATGCATGACACATGACATCACTCATACACTAAGGCTGGGGTTGGCAACCTAGTAGGCACATGAGCACAAAGCTGATTTCCAAGGCTTCCCAGTGCCAGACAGTAAAACAAAAATTGCTTTTACGTCTTAATATAGGCTGATCATTAGGATAATACAAGCATAGAATAAGTCAATAACTTAATAATCAAACCTAGTTGTGTAATCTGTCAAGACACTGACAGATTACTCAACAACAGGCTGAGGTGACATTATGTCTCACATGTTGCTATTAACGTTACATAAACCCGCAGATCGCGTTATATTTTCAGCCACATCTCAACTCTTATGCGGTTCTCATTGCTTCTACTCACCTGTTTTAAAGATAAAGCTGCCGGTGGTAACCTTGACACGGACATGATGTTCCGACAGCCGTCTTCTCTGGCACCAAGACGAGTTTGAAACCGGATGTTGTGACGGAAGTTAGCTTATTATGGTCCGTTTGGGTTTGCTGCCCCAGTAAAAAAAAAAGAAAAAAGTGGAATATGTCTCCCTCTTGTGGGCCGGGGAGGAACGTACATTACATTAGTGGTTCTCAAACGTTCAAATGCCAACGTCCCTCTTAACTCTGACAAATGGAAATGGAACCAAACGGACCCGTTAAGAGTCCATTTGGTTCCATTTATACACTGTCAGAGTTGCGTGCTTATGGATACCACCGCTTTTCTAGGGAGACCTGCTGTGAATGGCCTGTAGTCGCTGTGATTGACTATGCCTAAACCTAACCTTAACCCTAACCTCAGTAAAACTATGCCTAAACCCAACGCTAACCTCAATAAAGCTGTGCCTAAACCTAACCTTAACCCTAACCTCAGTAAAACTATGCCTAAACCCAACGCTAACCTCAATAAAGCTATGCCTAAACCTAACCTTAACCCTAACCTCAGTAAAACTATGCCTAAACCCAACGCTAACCTCAATAAAATTATGCCTAAACCTAACCTCAGTAAAACTATGCCTAAACCTAACCCTAACCTCACTAAAACCATATGCCTGCCAGGGAGTCAATCAGACACAGGTAAGGCAGGTGTATCCCATAACGTTGGTGGAATCCATAACGCGTCAGAGTTACAGACCTGTAATGTAAGGGTCCATTTAGAACCCCCTCAGGGAACACTGAGAGTCCCTGTACCCCACTTTTGAGAACCATTGCATTACATGACTTACCAGCAGAAAACTAAAGTGGTATTTGAAACGTTTTATTGTCAGAGTCATACTGTAATTTACGTGTTATGTTATGGTTTAATGGATGGGTAGTATGAAGAAACAACCTCTTAAATATAACGGATGCCTGCTTACATTTATGTGCATAATGCAAAAAAAAAAAAAAACACACATCAGTGTTAACATTTCAATGCACAATCCAAACACCGTTCGTTGAGTCTTGTCCTAATGGGACGATGTGATGCATTCCTAAGCTCTCCTTCAGCAGATGTAAGTCTAACACACGCGCAAACACACACACACAGTATGTTTATAAAAGGAAAATGTCAGATATGTGTCTTTTATACCACAAAAAGTTGGGTTTTTGGAGCGTTATATCAAAATTGGATATGTCCGCAGTCCCTGTGCTTCAAAGTGCATAAGAACTGAATTTTCTAAAAATACTGACCTTCACAGAGTCGTGGTCGGGGTCTGTACGCGACCGCCACGACAACAGATGATTTGGGTGAATAGGTGAGATGCAATACCGATACAATACCGTCTCCTCTCCCAAGGCACATTTAGCTCTTCATTTAAGTGACTCTATATGTCCGTTAACGCCACAATCGACATGCTTCAGTTACATCATGACATAGGGTGCAACAGTTAATCGAACTAATCGATTTAGTTCTTGATTATAAAAAATAATCGATTTATAATAATAATCGAAAATTCTAATTTCCAAAAATGTTCAGAATTAGCCAGTCTACAAGCTCACAATGAGTCGCAAGCTTATACACTGTATCGGCTATCTTTGCTACTTTTGTGTGACACCATTTTACAACACTGTTGACAAAGTATATATATAAAACAAAAGCTCAAACCGAAATTAGTTTTGTCAATTTGAATTTGAGAAAAACTAAAACACTTCTCGGTTATTCGATTAACCGAAAAAGTAATCGATAAAATAATCTCTAAGAAAATAAATGATAGATGCAGGCCTAGCTACTAGCTAGTCATGGCATCATGAAGGGGGGTTGTTTTTTCATACAAACAGCTGTGGGAAAAAACACAAGTTCACAACTCTGTATGATGTGTTCACATTGAAAGATGGGTGATTCTGATGAGCAATTGCAACACCGACTAAAACATCCACACGAACATGAAGGAGGGGGAAGGCGGGGGGTTTATAGTACAAGGTGGGAGGAAAGAGGTATTTTACTGGACTCTTCACTGAGGTGTATTCATACGCAAAGGGAATCACATTTTTCATTTTCTATCATTTCTTTTTAAGAGACGTGCAAGTTAAAGCAATCCTCGTTACATTACAAAAAAAGAACTTCCAGAATTCCCCTGATGAAGACAAAGACAGAAAACGGCAAAAAGGGTCTCGCTATCAAACTCTACAGTCTACTAAAATCAGAGTAAAAATAAGAAAATAAAGGCACATGTACAGCGGCAAATCCGTCTTTTTTTTTGTTGAGTCCTCGTTTTATTTTGTGTGTTTCTTTCAGAGTTCTGTGGGTTTTTGAGAGGCGCAGCAGCCCGAAGAGTGGCGTTTGTGCAGTTGGCTGGCTGCCGCCCTCGCCTCCCTGTTTTTTGGGGGGGGGGGGAAACAAAAACAAAAAAAATATAATAATAAGAATAACAAATGGCTTCTCGTTGGCTGTTAGTGGTCGGTGGCCGTGACCAGTTCGAACCACTGCCTCAGCGCGTCGCTCAGGGTCTCGGGCAAGGCGTTGACGTCACGCAGGACGATGTAGAAGGGGAAGGGGAACTCGTCCATGTAGGAGCGGATCTCCGGCAGCTCCCCCGGCCCTTTGAAGATGGGAACCTTGATGTCCAGGATGGAGTCCTAATGGGAGTCGATACGAGAGGGTTAGAGACATATTCCAGATTCAGATTCAGTTCATTTGTCACCAGTGGTGTAAAGTAACTAAGTAGATTTACTAAAGTACGGTACTTAAGTACAAATTATTGGTATTTTTTACTTTACTGGAGTATTTCCTGTTTTCTGTACTTTTACTTCTACTCCACTACATCTCAGAGGCAAATATTGTACTTTTGCTCCACTACAATTATTTGAAAACTTGAGTTACTAGTTACTTTGTAGATTTAGATTATTATTACAAAACATACATTAACCACTTCAGCCCTGTAAACAGTTCGGCCATTTGAAAATAGCCGATCTACAAGCTCACAATGCGTTGCATCGCGACGCATTGTGAGCTTGTAGATCTGCTATTTTCAAAAGATTTTTATACATTTGAAAATTTTGAAAAATGGACATTCTGCATAATGAGTGCTTTCTACTTTTGGTTCTTTAAGTACATTTTGAGTAAATTTTGAATTCCGGACTTTTACTTGTAACAGAGTATTTCTACATTGCAGTATTGATGCTTTTACTGAAGTACTTTTTCCACCACTGTTTATCACTTAGATGCACTGTTCAGGCACAGACGTGTGAAGCTCCGCTACCATAAAAACAAACAGCAGCTTAAAAAGCATTATTAAAAAATCCTGCTGGTGTGGTCTTTGGGGATCTTGTACCCCTTTACTCTCTGGGACTGCAGGGGGAGAACAATGATTCTATTTTGATAATAAAAATAAAATGAAATAAAAATAAATAAAATAAAAGTCAAACACAAAATAATGTGTTGTGAACTTGCGATGCAACATGTTGTGAGCTTGTAGATTGATGAATACAGGTGTGCCCTGTGCACAGAAAGCTGATCTACATAGTAAAAAGCAACAACATCGACATGTTTCTGGGCTGCCCTTACCCTTGAGTTGGGGTTGTCTAGCACCACAAAGATGACAAAGACGTTTGCGCTTCGCGCCGCCTGTACAGCAGCCGTCACCCTGTCCTTCCCCTCCAGGAAGAGACCGCGTCCATCCGACACCACCAGCAACAGCTGGGCTGTCTCTGTGGACGGAGAAGGGCAACGGTCAGACACAAACAGACGCAAAAGCATCAACATGATAAAATAATAGTCTTTTTATTTATCTGCAAGAGACCAAAAACAGACATTATATTGTACCAAAAACAGACATTTCTGCAAAATTGGAGCTAAAACACTGAAGCTGGTAAATTATTTTGGTGCCGTTCTCTATCCTGATTGGGTAACATTGGTATCCTGACCTTAAACACTCTAGTCTAATAGAGCTTTTACTTTAAAAAAAACAAACATTAACTTGTCAAGCTGTCACAGTAACACTCTAAATTCTGCCCATTTTCAATGCTTGCAATTACTGCCGTTTTTACTTTTTTGTTTTACTCTTCAATATGTCTCTTACACTGACCTGTCTCTTTACACTGCTTTTTCAATAACTGTATTCATCCAAGACAGTACGCACCTACAATAAGACTTATTTTGGAGGTGTGAATATTTCGATCTCTCACATCTGTCTGTGCGCATGTGAGCCTCTACTGCCATTCTGCCATACTGCCACGGCTTCTAGCTTTTTTGTTTCTACAGACATCTAGGTCGCTAAGCCACCTTCACCGGGAGAATGATACTGGGTTGCTGACATGGCCTGTAGCCCAGCTCCATACAGAGCGAACATTTGCTCCACCGGGGCCTTTGTAGACACAACAAAGGCCTGCTTTTGACCCGGAGGACTTGGCTCTGATCCTGGTCTCATGGTGACACACTAAAGGCTTGTTTGTTGGACCTGAGATACAATCTGGGCATGGACCCCATTTTAATTAGCAGCAACAGAGGTGAATTCAATCAGCGGGCATTCATGAGTGTCTGTGTTAGTCAGGGCAGAAAAGTTCTGTGACTAGCTAAACCAGTCACACAGCGATGTTACAACCTTCACTAGTCCCTTGTCCCTTAATCACATGAACCCCAGTGTTCCTATTAATTGAAAAATAGTGAAAATAGGTGACCATTCACATAAACAGCAGATCTACAAGCTTGTAGATCTGCTATTATCGACAAAGAGATTTGGTGTAGAGGGGGAAAAAAGAGGGGGGCCAAGGACAGATCCCTGGGGGGGTCCTTGGTTAAAAAATAAAAATAAAATAAACTACTGACAAGCCTTTTGAGTGTAGGAGAGAATCCAAATTATTTCCTGGTGTCTGTTAGACAAATAAGCACTAAGGCCCTACGCAAGTTTGTGCTTTCTTCTATTTCAGAAAACCTTATGAACTGCCACGCAACTAGCTTGAAAATATGCACAGTAACACTGTCCACGGTCAACAGACTAATAGACAATCTCCAAACCCAAACCTCTTCAATATTCGTATTGTGCGGTTTCAACTCGTTCTACAGTGGGTGGTACATGAACAAACACATTATGGAGAACACATTACCTGAGTTTGGCGATCCTGTCGCCTTCTGTCGCGCTGACACGAACATTTTAGCGGACGTCTCTAAAAACTGCAGAGCACAGACAGAATCAGTCATTTATCTACAGTACAGTATATGACCGTAAGTGATAGTTTGATGTGATATACTCTATTATATGATTCAAACAAGAGAACTTAGCTCAAATGGGCAGCTAGACAGGTGAAATGTATAGCAATAGACGTGAGACACAAGACATTATACAAAGGAAAGTATAGCGCTGTGGTTCTCAAACCTTTTAAGACTTCAGTCAGTACCCATTTCCTTGATTTCTGAATCCAAGTACCCACTTTACCCGACAACAACATTTAGCTAAGAAAAGATAAAACCATATGATGCTATGAATGAACGATAGCCCGCCTTTTAAAGAATATAACATTATAAATCAGGAATGGAGTGAAATTGCTGCAATTATTGCCTTGTGAGCAGATTTATTTTAAACTGTGGCCATAATATTTCAGTATGTATCGTATTGTTTATCATTAAACATGTCATCTCTGTCGGGTGGAAACCAAAACTTACTTTTCAGGATTCAAATTCAAAAATGGCAAAGGTAGCAGATCAACAAGCTCAAAACGCGTTGCTTCTCACCACGTTTCGAGCTTGTAGATCTGCTACTTTTGAGTGACGCTGTAGTATGATCAAGTAGGGCATTCATTTACGAAAACACACAAAAAGTTAAAAAGTGCCTGTGTTTATCCCCATTGGAGAAGAAATGCTATGTAGAATGACTGGTTCTCAAAGTGGGGTCAGGGGAGCACCAGGGGTCCTTGAGGGGGTTCCAAATGGACCCCCCCCCCCAACATTATTGATAGTAAGGAACCAAATTAACCCTTACAGGTCTGTAACACTGAGAGTGTACAAATGGAACCAAATGAACACTTACAGGTCTGTAACTCTGAGAGTGTACAAATGGACCCTTTTAAGGGTCCATTTGGTTCCATTTGTACTCTCTCTGAGTTATAGGGGTCCTTGAAATTAAAAAAGGTTTTGAGAAGCACTGCTGTTGAAGGAAGGCTATGGGGTGGGGAGTCTATGTTTGGAAGCAGAGTTTGTTGGGGCTTGTAGTTGTGTGTGTTTGTGTGTGTGGCTCCTACAGTACCTGCGCTATCCTGGTCTTCTTCTGCTGGAACTGACACAGTCTCAGTATCCTGGCTCCTGATTCGTCGTTGAACTGCTGCTGGAAAGGGTGGAGGAGCTGCACGGACTCCCCAAAACTGTAAACACATGTTAGCTCCTCATCAAAGACATGTTAAGGAGACAGGGGGGTAACAGTACGCATACTATAACTGTACTCACACAGGCTTAACCACTTTATCCCTGTTTTATACTTTGTTGTATAACAGCACAGAAAATAAAGACTATACAAGCTCGGCTGTTTTCTATTCTCTTTTTTTTCTTCAAAGTTTGGAAAATGTTGAAAGATTTTGAAAGGTTTGGTGGTCAGCATCTCTATGCAGTCACTATCATTTTCCATGCACATACACTTTTCTATCTTTCAAGGTAAGATACTGTAGGCTCCTAGGATAAGATTTGAGATTTTGTGTTTCACCAAATAAATCAAATAAGCCTGGTGCAGCATGTATGGAGGTGAATGTTCTTACCTGCATACAGAGACCTGGCCCACCTCCAACAGAGTGAGGGCATTGACGATCACCGACAGGGATTCAAAAGCCAGCTGGAACACAGAGGACACATACAGGACTTAATCAGTTTGTAATTAGTTGAGAAGCAGCTGGAGTGAACTGTTCATCTGCCTGTGCTGTAAGAAAGAACAATAAAGAGATCTTGTGTCCCCGCGGCTATTAAGCTTTTTAACACTGTATCCAATTGCAAGGCTCATGAACTGGATTTGTAGTTTTAATTACAGACACTGGAATGTGCAATAACAAGAAGGATTATTCCATGTGGCACCTTTTTTACACACTTTTTATTGGGATTACAAATGTTTCGTTTTATCTTTAAACCTTAGGCATACTGTAGCATTGTTACTGTTTCTCCCTGAGGAGTGAGTGAGTGAGTGAGTGAGTGACAGAGAGACAGAGAGAGAGAGAGAGAGAGAGAGAGAGAGAGAGAGAGAATGTATGTATGTATGTATCTGCTATGTAGTACATCGTGGAACAAGACCATTGTGAAGTAGATAGTTAACAACGTTTTTAATACAGTCTTCTTCTGTTTGAACTTGACTTGTGTTAGTTGTGTGCTGACCTGTTTGGAGTGGTTGTCCACCATGCTAGAGGAGTCGTCGATGGCCAGACAGATCTGGTACTCTCTCTTGCTGGGTTTGGTTCTCCTCAGCCAGATCTTGTCTTTGCGGAACTGGCTGGCGATGTAGGGGATCACCTTCCTCATGTTCAGACGCTTCCCTGTGCGGTAGTCACCCCTGTGCAACCGGGAAAGGTACAAGGCATTCATTATCAGACGATGCTGTGATGGATCCCTATTAATTGAATTGTCAGGCTGAATGTCACAGGCTTTGTTCACACTGCAGGTAATTCTGATTTGTTCATCACATTTTCCACACTGTTGTTTTGTCTCTGTCGGGTGGAAACGTGAAGTAACCAAAAAAGTTACTTTTCAGGATTCAAAAATAGCAAAAGTAGCAGATCTACAAGCTCAAAACCTTTATGCTTTTGTGTGACACTGTAGTATGATCAAGTAGGTGTTAATTTACGAAAAACCACAATAAAATATGGAGATAACGATTAGCAAGTGATTCGACCGCGTTAGTGTATTGATGTGGTAAGGACGTAACGACATAGGTGTACACTCTGTCCTACGATGGTGTTGCGTGCCAAAAATAGACAATCTAAAATGTGTTGTGAGCAAGTATAAATCAGGTTTTAGTGTCCAAACTGAAACACATCTTTATAAATCGAATTTGAGTCATGTTTTTTATCTGTGTTTTTTCCTGTAATACTTGATAAATCCCAAACTGATACAGCAGTCATGATGGCATGTGAGCTATGTGTTACGGTACTGTACTGTACTGTACTGTACTGACTTGAGCTTGGCGGCCTGAGTGGGTTCCAGTATGAGGCGGAGCTGTTCACACAGCTGCTGGGACAGGGCAGAGGTTAGCGTCTGGTACTGATGCCACATGGCCGCTGCTGCACTCTCCTGCATCACAAATAAATAAAAGAAACACAATTTAAAAAAATTGTTCATAGTTCCAAAGTGTATATTTCCAAAGAGTCTGTTTATTGATGAGTTTTATTTTTGGTCACGTTTTCTGAATGGTTGATATTCTTATTATTTAGGAACAAAACTCTTTATACATTTTGAGTCGAATTCCAACTGTCTTGTGCTAATTAAAAAGAAGAGAAAAAAAATGCATTAATATGTGAAGTCACCTCCTCTGCAGCTCCGGGGGCTTGTTTCTGCCAGGCTTCCAACTGAAGCTCCATCTCTCTTCTGAACTCCTCTGGGTCCACCACCAGTTTCTGGACACACATTTAACATCTTTAGTTGCGTTTCACATTTAACAAGACATTCTTGAACACAAACAATAGCAGATGCACAAATAGGATACAGATCACGGATACAGGAAGCATCGTCTCCTCCGTATGTGGCGACTACCAACTATCAGAAACTGAACAGAATTTAGCCGCCTTAGCTCGGGCATTCCTGCAATCTGCAGGGCTCTCACAACAAATTTATGGACATTACCGAGGCTGTTACTACGTGGTCAGTCACACACACACACACACACACACACACACACACACTTCAGTTTATTGTCATCCAACATTCTGTTCCATATCCATCAAACCTTTATATCTGTGTTCCACATCCATCCTTCATCATCATTTTCAGTACCTGGTCCATGTCCATGAGCAGCTCTGGGACAGTGTGGATGGTGGACTGGTTGCTCCTCTCTGGATGCTCTTCGTCCTTGCCTTGTTCTCTGTCTCTCCGTCTCTCCTCCTCCTCTTTGTGCGTCTGGGTCTCCATCTCACCACCGTCCACACTCGCTGCATTTACAAACAATTAGATTGAGACTTTAAGCACTTAAACCCTATATACGTCCGCCATACAACAGAGAGCGAAAATAGCCAATCCACCACCTCACAAAGTGTTGTGATATGACATGTCGTGAGCTTGTAGATATATTTTTAAAATAATTTCTAAAAAGTTCAGATATTTTAACATGCCCTGAACAGGGATGCCAGGTTTAAAGTGGTTAATAAAAGCTCAGATGCAGTTTTATTGAGGACATAATTGTCTTGTACGTAGGTATGACAAAGTGAACCGGTAAGCATGCAACAGTGCAGACACAAAGAGGGGTTCAAACTCAAGACAGGGGACAGTATGATGAAGAATGGAATAAACAAGTTTGAGTGAAGAATCTCCACACAGGCTGAGAAACCTGGTCACAGGAAGTAAATGAGATTTCTGTCTGTCTGTAAGTCTGTGCGTGCGTCCCCAAAATCTCTTCTGCCCGGTTCATATGCATTTTTTTACTTCCCCCAAATGTCAGCTGTTTATTAGCGTTTTTGTGTTTGTTGGCTCCCGGGTTGCCAAATCATGTGCGTGAAACAAGCGCAGGTGTTGCCACATCCGTGAAACAAGCGGACTATCCGTGACGCACTTTGAGTGCTCATATCCCCCGACGGATATCGTCTAGTATAAATAATTGTTGAATAAATGTTTAAAAACCTTTCTGGGAGGTCTTGGCGGAGTCCAGCTGTTCTGGCTTCAGCTCCGGGGCATTGACCGCCTGCAAGTCCTCTTCCTGCTCCCCGGTATCCATGGCAACGTCATCATCGTCCTCTTTGTCCTGGTCTTGCTGAGGCCCAGCTGGTTTCTGCTGGTCTGTGCTGGCAACATCTACAAACAGCAACACACACTTAACACACTTAACACACCAGTTGAGCCACCGGGGCCCCTCAGACCCCATGTTGTTGTTCCTAATCTATGGGCCACATAGCTGGGGAACTGTTAGTTCCCAAGGCTACTTATTTATCCGGACTTACAAACTACCAGGTGAAAATGTAGGAAAGTGCTGGTCCAGCCACTGTGCAGATAGTGGTCTGGTACTATTCGTATTGTTGTTATTCTTATTTGCCTTTTGCACCATCCTGCTGCTGTTGTGTGGTGTGGTAAAACCAGAGTCTATGGCTTCCAGAAACTGGCTCTGAACACACCAGTATTTGTGTTACACAATGATATACAGACCAGTGGTGTAAATTAACTAAGTACATTTACTCAAGTACTGTACTTCAGTACAATTTTGAGATACTTTTACTTTTCTGGAGTATTTCTAATTGTCTATACTTTTACTTCTATCCACTACATCTCAGAGGCAACTGTTGTACTTTTACTCCACTACAATTATTTGAAAACTTTAGTTACTAGTTACTTTGCAGATAGAAATTATTACATTATAAAAATACATTAATCACTTTAGCCCTAAATTATACCTAGGCTATCACTCATTTATCATTTATTCTCTACTTCTCTACCGGCTGAAGGCTGAAGAAGCCAAACTGCGACATTCAACTGAAGGACAGCGACGTCATAAAAACAACCACTGACCGTATGTCTGCGTGTCGTAGGCCGTCTCGCCCTGTTTGATGTGTTCGTACAGGTCTGACTCCTGCTGTGCTTGGCCCTGCTGCTGCGTGTCCTGCGTCCTGTCCTTACAACTCTCCACGGTGCGCAGGCGCTTGTTGATGCGCTCGTTGTAGTCCCCGGTGGAGCGTTCGTTGTCAGCTTGGCCAGGTTTCCTCTTGAAGCTCTGAAGTGTAGGTGACGGAGGAACAGGACAAACGGTGAGCGGTAGTGATGCGCGGGTCGCGTTTTTTTATAACCCGCCCTGCCCGCCCTGCACGGGAACCCAACCCGCCCCAACCCGTCCCGCAAAAATGAATATAAATCAACGACCCGTCCCCCCCAGCAACCCGCCAAAAAAATAAAAAATAACCGCAAGCAAGTCCATTCAATTGCTTTCCAAAGAGAGAGAGAGAGGGGGACAGAGGGAGGGAGAGAGAAAGAGAGCACGCCCGCGAGAGAGAAGGTGTGTTTTTGTGTTTTTCTTTTCATCCGTGGGTTGACCCGCTTCGCCAGCCCCGCGATAACTGCATCGTAATCTATAACCCGCCCCATGGTTCAACCCGCGGGACCTGCAGGTTACAGGTCGGCGAACGAAACATTCAGCGTTCATCCCAGGACGTACATACCTGTGTCTTGCTCTGAGGAGTGTCTCTCTGAGAAGCCATTCTGGCCATGAGCTTGGACTGGTGGCCCTCTGACTGGCTGGCATCGGCCGACCCGCTGCCATGCTCCTGACAAATAAAAATAGAAAAGGAAACAACAAGTCTATGAGCACGGATGACACAAAAACAAGAATCAAGAATCTATTTCAACATCTACAATTACGCATTTAGCAAATATCCAGAGTGACGTAACAAGGTTTTATTGTGTGGAAGTGCAGGTCCAGCCACTGTGCAGATAGTGGTCTGGTGTGTTGCACCATCCTGCTGCTCTGTGGTGTGGTTTAAACCAGAGTCTATGGGTTGTAGAAACTGGCTCTGAACACACCAGTACAATACATGTGTTACACAAAGATGTTTGAACAGGTCTTGACCCTGCGACCCTCTGGTTACAAACTCATCAGGCGGAATACAGTACTTTTTGATAAAAAACTCCAAAAGTACTTGAACTTTTATCTCAACTCATTCACTGCCAACGACGAGAATTAACGAGAATTAGTCCAAACGCCCACACCGCCACCCCAGTTTTTGTGTGAATGATCCAGGCACCACCGAAGAAGAGTACACCCAGAAATTACGTGATCACAACTAAAAAATCTAGGCACCTTTCATGTTTCTGTTGTTTTTCAGCCACATTCAAACGGCCATAGCTCTGGAATAGAGGATCGCGACTGGCCAGTTTTCCCCCCCTATACTACAGGACACCCGTGCGTGTAATGAGCCGATCTCCGTGAGGACGGAGGTCACTGAGAATATTCCATGATTTTTCAAGTACAGGTACAGGTACAGTAAAATGGCCGTTTTCTCTGGCAAGGGGACCGGAGACGGATGAAATTATTAATTAATTCCTGGCAGTGAAAGAGTTCATTATCCTTTGTTAGTCGATACATCGATACAAATTATGACTGAAAAGAAAATAATACATAATAATCACTTCCTGGTGGAACAACAACCTGAGACCAAAAAAAAAAAACCTGTTTATAACTCTACTGTAACTTTGTACTCTCTCTTGAGTAAAATGAACACATGGCGACGTACCTCCTTAGCCTGGTCTCTCTCTGAGGCCTCTCCTGCCAGCTCCACAGCCGTCTCACTCTGGACGTTCTCCTCTCCAGTCTGTCCGTCTGTGTTGTGCTCCTTCCTCTCCGCAGACTCCGGCTGCTCCTCATCCTCACCGGGCCCCTCCTCTTCGTCCTCCTCCTAGACGTACAGGACAAGGGAAGAGTCATACGTATTACAAATGTTCCACTTCCACTGAGCAATTACTATCATTTTGGCATAATACCAACATGCTTGAAGAATATTTTGGTGACCAAAACGTTGCATGCTTTAATACATTTTCTCTTGTACTGTGCAAGTCAGACAGTGAGCGAAAGCTTTGTAACAGTTATAATGCCAAATATTAAAATGTAACATGAATCATGATAGAAATCAATTTGTGGTAAATATATAAAAAAAAAAAAAAAAAAGTCAAATTGACAAACACTCAATCAAATCAAACTTAAGTCCTCTATAGTTATCATCTGACAAATGGCGAAAAGAGCCGATCTACAAGCTCACAAAACGTACTTTAGGATTCTGTCCTTTGTCATTTGGAATGGCCAGATCTTCTTGTTTTCCTGCCTCTTGCCCTTCATCCTTCTCCTCCTCCTCCTGTTTCTCAGCAGAATCCTTGTCCTCCTCCGCGTGCTCTCCTTCTCCCTCCTCTTTCTCCTCTGGCTGGGCCTCCTGGTCCTTCTCCTCGCCCGGTTGGCCAGGCTGGTCCTCCTCCATCCCCTCTGCTCCATCGTCCTCCTCTCCCTCCTTCTCTCCACCCTCCTTCTCGTCCAGGTTCGGGGGTTTCTCCTCGATGTCAAAGGGGTTCTCCTCTGGAAGGGAAGAAGAAAACAACAAAAACTCCATGAAACACTTAGGCATCTATTTTATACTTCGGTGTGCGACAGTAAAATACCTCACGAGCTCACAATGCGCTGCATCGCAACTTTTTTGTAAGTTCTTACAAAAGTACAGTTATGTTGTCAAATAAACAACACTGCATTTAATTCCTCTGAGCCCCCCCCCCCAAAAAAACACAAAAAAACAAGACCTGTTGAAAGAGAGTTATGACACTCTTTCATCTCACCGAGACGCGATCATGTGGTTTGTGTATTAATTGTGCTTCATAAACGCCCATTAAAACTGGGGACGCATCTGTGTAACCAGTCTAACCATTATTTTATACTTTAGCTATTCAAAAATTGCAGATATACAAGCTCTTCGTGAACATTTGTGCAAATCTTTGAATATACTGTATACATTTTTAACTCAAGTCTTTGCTTCTGGGGGGTCCCTGGAACAAAATAAGTTTGAGAACCACTGATTATAGCAACATAAGTTTTTTCAAAAAACACTTTGAATATAAAGACATTTGTAGAAGAAGCAAAGATTTGAGTTACAAATGTTATATATATTCAAAGATTTGCACACGTTTTCGTGATTAAAAAAAAAATAGCAGATCTACAAGCTCATAGCGCGGCACCGGCACTCTGTGAATAGCCAAAGTATAAGATAATGGTTAAAGTGGTTCAAATTTAAAATGAAAGACGCTTTCCCGGTCTTAATGGGTTAAGAGAGTTCCACGCTGGAACTCTACAGTAGTGTTTGAACTATAAGTCGTTGCATGCATCCTTGTTATTCTTGTTGTCATCTCTGAGCACACCTAAACAAATTCCAAATCAACTGTAGGTTTGTTTTTTGGCAATTTGCTACTGAATATCATATGAATATTCTCCATTGACAACGGGAGTCTATGGGAGTGTTGTAACTCTCCCTCTACATGGTTCTGGTGCCTCCATAGTGACCGGTTCACCATTCTCACCGTCTCCCTCCCCGTCCCCTTCGTCCTGGTCACCCTGCTCCTCCTCCTGGTCCAGGTTCAGCTCCTCCGGCAGGTCCATGGCCTCCGGGTCTGCTTTCTTCTCCTGCTGCTTGCCGTAGTAGGGGTCCACCTCGTTCTCATCGAACTCCCTCTGCAAAAAAAAGGGACGCAAGAGTTTTTAGTCTTGCGTTGATACATCTGGTGACGTCTAAAATTAAATGTGGTCGCAGAAACAGTAGAGTGAAACCAATCCTGATACCACCACAATATGAAGGACCATCTTAATTCATTCACTGCCGAAGACGTCTGTAAATCAGAAGCCCAGACTGCCTTTTGACGTCTGTTGTGTGTTTTTAGTTTTTACACTAGATGGCACTCTTCGCTAAGATATCAGTGACCACATGATCGCAAGATCTCCTCCACCATTCACATCCTGGTTAGTGTATTTGGGGGACATCTTCGCTTCCTTGTTTTCGTTTGCATTTTTGGCGAGACAAGCTATATTCAACTGCCAATTTTTTTTAAATATTCTGTGACTAGTTGAAAAGGTAAGGAAAACCAAAAAATCACTGGCAGTCTGGGCTTCATTTATTTATTTACAGCGGCAGTGAATGAGTTAAAATCTTAAAGCATTAAAAAAACATTATCTCTATCTCATTATCTGTTTCACCCACAGCAACGAAGGCTGTTTCATTCACACCAATCGCTAGTTCAGTGGTTCACTGAACCTGTGGTTCACATTATTTTGAAAATAGCCGATCTACAAGCTTTCAAAATATTTATCTGTGGAACCGAGTCTAACAAAATGGAATGCCTCAACTCTTACAATTCCAAGTGCTTGTCGGGTGGGGTTTCCCAGTTCAAATATGATTCTTTTGGGGGGTCACGGCCTGGAAAGGTTGATAACCACTGCTCTAGTTGAGTGAAGCGTTTCAGAGACACTATCAAGAGTTACGCCTAATTTACAGCAGTAAATGTCTGGAAACCCCCCCAAAACATTACCTCATCTCCTTGTTCATGGATCTTCTCTTTGTCCTCCTCGTCCATCTGATCGTCTTTGTCCTGGTTCTTCTTCTGGTCTTTATTGGGATCGGCGGCGTCCAGGTTGTCATCTTTGGCGACTAATTCAGACTCACCCTAAGGAGACGAACGAAGTTTAGATGGAGTGGTTGTCACAACAAATTGAAACTTTGTGACGTAAGTGCAAAATGGCCACCTTGTCAGGGTCCCCCAGGCCAAGGGTCTGTACTTGGGCCTCTCCTTTTTTCCCCTGTACACCATATCTCTATACCAAAAGTAGATTTTCGCACAAATGTTCGTCTATTTTTGCCAAATGTTCCCACTATTATCACCTGCCCAGACTAGGGATGCTAGGCTTGATGTGTTTAAATAACAGCCAAAAAAAACAACATCTGATCCCGGCAATTGTGAAACCCTTGCACGTACCTGGTCCATGCCGTTACCCCCCTCCTCCTCCTTGTCGCTGCCATCTTGGTCTTCGTCGTCCTCATCGTCACCCCACATCCTCTCATCCAGAGTGTCCGTCTGGCCGTCGCCCAGGTCGCCCATCTTTTTGTCCAGCTCCTCGTCATCCTCCTTGTCTGACTCTGATTCTTCATCTTCACCTGCAAACGGGCAAAGAGACACAAGCCGGGAGATTTGCATTTACGTTTAGTATAACCTTATCGGTTTATGAGTGGTAGATGGAGGTCTGCCTGCCAAATAGGTCAGCTGCCAAATACACATTAATTTGGGGGTCCTTCATATGAAGATGTTTGAGAACCACTGGCCTAGTTTACGGACAGACACAATTAGCCATTTTCACCCTGTGATTAATTTATTTTTTAAATTGTTCTTGTACGACAATTGATTTGGACAAGAAGCATCAATCTGGCCCAAGCCTGCTGTCCATCGGTGTCTTGTGTGATGCGTTTGGTTGGCTATTAGTATTTCATGATGATAACCAGACCAAACGGTCAAACATGGCACCCAAGAGATTTGTAGTTATATTACCTGTGGAGGACCACCAATTAAATCTATTTAAAATAAATATACTGACGAAGAAAGACTGAGACTACCTTTACATTGAGGCATTTATCTGACACTCTTAACCCATTTAGACCTGAGGCCGATTTAAAAAAGAAATTGAAATAATTCCTGTTGCTTACAACAACGTATAGGCTTTCCCGCTCTTAATAGGTTATACCTTCTATACTTATTTGACTTCTTTTGATTTCTTTGACCGATATACAAGCTCACCAAGCCCATTTCTGCTGCATGTTCAGAATGCCCAGAATAGGGATGCTACAGTTCATGTGGTTAACCAAAGTGACTTACAACGACCGTGTAAATGGAAGGTATGTGTTTGGTAACATGGTAGTACTTCACGTTGATAACCCACCTGGCTCTCTTTCATCACCGTCGTGCATCTGGCCATCAAAGTCCTCCGACATCTCGATGGCGTTGTCTTCTTCCTCGATGTTCCTCTTGTCCTGCTGTTCTTCTTTCTCCTGGCCCTCCTGGAAGGTGTCCTCCACCTACCAAGACACAGACAGAACCATGATGCGCTACGGTCTTGTCTTTGCCATTCTCCCAGTGCCCAACTCAACTATGCTTGTAGCTAAGCAATTTATACTTTGCAGTAAAGAGATGCTGCTCCAGACCAGACTTGTACGATGTGCCAATCATAGACAAACCCTAGCGGATGGAGGCCTATGGATTTCCGGTCTGTGACACCGTCATACGATGGAGCATCAGTCATACAGTAGTTACTAATAGTAACGATATTTTTTGTGCAGCTTTCTTAAAGGTTTAATGACATTCACTTTTACACCACATTCAAAGTCTTTGTCCTGGTCCTTCAAAAGTGTACAAAAAGTTTTAAGTGAAAATTCCATTCCAGTGATCCATGGCAGGTGTTTTTCTCTCACATTTCTAAAGCCTTTTCAACTGCAATGAAAAAATAAATCTTTGCCTGCGGGTGTCGCTGGTGAGGGATTTTGCCTGTCAATCATCGCCTCTGCTCCGCCCCTCCCAAAGGAAAGGATAGGGGAGGGGAGGGGCGAGGAGGAGAGTGGGCGGGATTAATCGACTGTGACCTCACTGTCGAAGGGCCAAGCTCAGATTACTTTTCAGCCTAATTATTCAGAAAACCCCAGACCACAGAAAATCCACTGAATGTTCTAAGTTCAGGTTTTTTGGGTGTAATTGAGGTCCTAAAACCCCAAATAAAACATTGAAAATAAAAAAAGTGAAAATGAATGTCATGATACCTTTAAGAAAACATTTGTGCTGTAAGAAACAATCATTGTTCAAAACACGGGGAAAAAAGGCTTGCACTGATGTTGGCAAAATTCAGAAACCAAATTCGGATGTCCAGCAATCAAAGTTACAATTACTTACAGCGTAATAAAAAGACAAATTGCGCTCATATTATCAAGTGTAAATCACCTGGTCTTCATTCTCAATCTTGTCGCTGACATCTTTTTGGCCCTCTCCTTCTCCTATGCCGCCCCCCTCGTAGTCGTGGAACTCCGTGGCCCCTTCGCCGTCCCCGCCTGCCATCAGCTCCTGAGGCAGGCAGAAACCCTGAGAACAAACATAACACACTGATCAAACATGATGGAACAGCTCACTTTTTCTTTTTATCACAAAAATATGTATTAGAGCAGGGGTCTTCAACAGGGGATCCTCAAGAGTTACTACAGGGGGCCGGCGTTGTGAGCATGTAGATCTGCTTTCTTTGGCAAAGAGGTATAGGTTTAGAGAGAAAAAAGAGCAGACCAAGTAAACAAAAAAAGTTTAATCTGAAACACAATTTTATACAATATAGAGGGGGTCCCTGCTTCATCTCTCTCTCAGCTAGGGGGTCCTTGGCCTGAAAACGTTGGAGACCCCTGTATTAGAGAAAAGCATGTTTGAGATTTCTACAATAATCGAGTCGTGAAGCGATGCAAATCTACTGTACTGTCTGTGTGCACGTATTTGTGTATATTCTGGATGTCATTCAGTCCACACATTTGTCAACCAGAGGGTGCTGAAAACACAGAAACAAACTCAAGCTAAAACTATGCCTTGTTTTCATTGCGTTTTTCATTTTATTTTCAATAGGCATATGTATTTCTGCATAGATGTTTTATAGAATGGTAGACCAACATCATGCATGGGAGGACAGATGTGCCTGATTCTAAACCTACATACAGTGTGTACACACACACTGTTATGAAATGAACAGCCGTGAAAGGTTGGAAGACCTAACCACTGTGGAATGTGGGGGAATCTTAGGTTTTTTTTAAACCCTGTGTCCTGCAAACCTTGGCAAACCATATTGTTGCTGTCAGGCAGAAACCTTCCATCCCCATATTTCAAATTTAAATGAATGCCCTACTTTCTCATATTACAGTGTCAAACAAAAGTAGCAAAAATAGCCGATCTACAAGCTCACAACGTGTTGTGAGCTTGTAGATCGGCTATTTTTTTAAACATTTGAAGTACTAACAAGAGCTTGTGACTAAATAATAACTGCATTGGATCCCCCCCCCCCATATTTCCTGAAGAGTAACAGTTTTGGACATATAAGGTTTCCACCCGACAGCGACAAGATCATCTGCGTACCTTCTGGGCGAACTCGGTGAAGATGCTAGCCAGCACAGACAGTAGTTTCCCGGTGCTCCTGTGGGCTCCTAGCGAGATGGCCATGTAGTAGCGGACCAGGTCAGAGTACACCCCCAGCATGGGCTCCACGCGCACCAGCATCCTGCACGCCTCGTCCACCTCCTGGAGAGACCACCATGCACACACAGACAGCAGACATTAAGACCCGAGGCCCATTTTACATAATGCCTTATAAATCAGTGGTTCTCAAACTTTTTTGTAATTCAAAATTATTCGAGATTTTCCAAAAATGATCAAAAATAGGAGATGTACAAGCTCGCAGATTTGGAAGTTCTTGTCATGAAAAAGTAAGAGAACCACTGATGTGGGTGACTGTTCATACTACGATAATCGTGTTTATCGTGATAAAGAAACGCTAACAATAATCGTATCGCAGAGATTTAAATTTATCGTGAAATTGTCCCCCGTCATACACTAAGGATGAATTAGCTTTTGTTGAGCTGCAAATTCAGGACCACTTAAACCCTTTATATATTGATAAAATATAAAACAGACCTGTAAAAACCTGTTTCACTCTACACAAATCGATTTGCCAAAAATAGCAGATCTACATGCTTGCAACGCTTAATGAGCTTATAGATCTGCTGTTTTTGGCGAACGTTACCCCCTCAGAATAGGGATGCTGGGGGTTCAAGTGGTAAATAAAAGTGGCATTTTAAGTTATTATTATTGCGATAATATCGTTAATCGCAATCATTTTTTGTCACAATAATCGTGACTTTTCACATCGTCCCCATCCCTAGTTCATACCTGGAGTTGCTGTGGCTGACAGGAGTCTCTGTGCGTTCGGAGGCGTTCCAGCAGACCGTGCAGCCCCGAGCTCATCTCCTCTAGGCACAGAGAGCCTACTTCACCCGCCAGCTCCTCTTCCAGCAGACCACTCAGATGGCCTGGCTTCAACAGGTCCTCCACAGGCTCCTCCTCCTCCTCCTCCTCCTCCTCCTCCCTATCCTCTTCACCGCTCTCTGGAAGATGAAGATGGCAGATTAAGCCATTAAAAACGGGAAAGCATCCGAGTCATTTTATATTTTAACCATTATTTTACACTTTGGCTATTAAAAAATTGCAAATCTACAAGCTCGTAGCGTGGCACGAAGTGTCGCGCTACGAGCTTGTAGATCTGCAATTTAAAAAAAGAATCGTGAACATTTGTGCAAATCTATGAATATATATATATATATACATCTTTTAAGCGAACAATAACTCAAATCTTTGCTTCTGTAGGTCCCTGGAACAAAATATTTTGAGATGGGGGTCCACGGACAAATACATATCATTTTGGGGGTCCTTGACATGAAAAGGTTTTGAGCACCACTGATATTGCTTTTTCAGTAAACTGTTAGGATTTAGAAGGCATTTGTAGAATCGGCCTCAGGTCTTAATGGGTTAACCACATGCAGGGACCGATTCAGACTCAAGAAAGGAGGCCCCCCGGGGGCCAATTATCTTTTAGGGTCCCTTCCATGCCGGGCTCCACTGTACCCAGAACGGGCAGTCGGGTGGGCATGCAAACACACTACTCGAGTTGTAAGGCATGTTGTGGGTCAAGAAAGGACCTTGTAGACATTTTAGCATACAGGATTGACATGATATTTATTTGAATGTGAAAAACAAACAAGTGATGGGGCTCTTATCAGGTTAAAACCTTAACCAAATCTGGAGATGATCGGTGGCATCAATGACGTCATCAATATGGCAGAAATAAATGATAAAAGCTGAGCAATGCGCCTTTATTGTTACTAGTCAGTACTCGGGGGTTGATGCACATTTGCATGGTGTACATTTGTTGATGAACATTTGCATGGACAACTCGACCGATGCCTGATACCGATATTGCAAGACAAGTTTCCTTACACCTGTAATACAGTAACTGTGATTCTGGGTCCAGATGTAGACTTCTAATAAACAGTTGTTATTACCCAATTTATTAGGCCTACTGACGCACAAATAGTATTTTTATTTTTTCCAACTTGTTGACACCTTTGAAAGCTTCTCCACAAAAAAAAACCCGGATTGAATCTGCAGCCTTCAGCATCACAAAGGGTTTTTACAGCTTCACATTCAAACATACATAAAATAAAATATTGTTATTTTTATTCTGATATCGGTTCAATACCGATATTGTATCTTTATAGACCGATGATGACTATTTAATCGGTGCATCCCTTGTACCCAGTGGGGTATAAGGCTGCAACTAACGATTAATTCCATAATCGATCGATTATTTTAACGATTAATCGATTAATCAGATTATCGCACTTATTTAGCAATTACCTTATAATTTTGATTTTAGGTTGTTTTAGCATGTTCTATCTAACAATAAAGACAATACAGATGAATAATTAATTAAAAAGTACATGTTATACAATTTTGCTCAGCTGCTGATTAAGCTACTAACCATAAAATACATATCAAAATAAATAAAAGTCACCTTATGGTACCTTTTATCTTCTTCTGACTCCTTGATTTGATTAAAAAAACATTTATATTTTCGATTATCGATTATCAAATTCGTAATTCGATTAATTTAGTAATCGATTTTTAATCGATTAATCGATTAGTTGTTGCAGCCTTAGTGGGGTACCCACTACCATACGACCGCTCTGCTAAATATGGATACGGGGATCCCTAGTGTCAACAAAAGCTGTTGATGTCATGTTGATGACATATATAGACACACACGGGACCTACAAATTTCATGCCCACTTTTGAGACAGCGCCTCCACTCGAGGTCCATTAAAACGATGTACTGCAGCTGCCAATGCATTCCCTATGAGAGGATATGAGAGTTAGCCTTCTTTTTAAATTATCCTCATTAATATATACCATGCGACAACTTAAACTTTAGATTTCAAATGCTAGAACTTTTGACACACTGATATATTATAGTATATTGTGGGTAGTATATCAAGATGACAGATATGGGACATTAAAAAGGATACATTAAACAAATGGGACAGTTTATTAGAACACAAAAACACGCTACAGCCTCAGTAGTTAACCAGTGAAATTACGTTTTTTTACAATGCCTCACAAAGAGAGGCATTGAGAGCTGCAGTTCATCGTTCTAACGGACCTCGAGTAGCGGCGCTGTCTCTAAAGTGGGCGTGAATTTGTAGGCGCCCGTGTCAGCCCGTGTGTCCCTATGGGCATAAATGGAAGACAGATAGACCCACAGATAGACATTTTGTGTGTGCTCTGTAAAATAATGGATTTTGTTTTTGTGCAGAGTGCAGCAAGTCATTGTTACTTTATACATTTTTTTAGTGGGCTGTGTTATTTTTTGCTGTTGCTGTTGGTAGTCATGGCTGACAGTTCCCACCTGATGTGTGGGAGTTCCAACCTATCCAGACCGTACTAAATACTGTAACTGCTAGCTTGCATAATCATCAAAAAATCATCGGAAGCAGCCTACCTGCCATCAGTGACATTTATACCAGCAGGTGTAGGAAAAAAGCTACCAGTATTATGAACAAGACCAGGAGACCTGGTTCTGCCAGACCCAGAATAAAATCCGACGTGTGTCCATATATGGTCAAAAAAGGGACAAGATGGACATACTTTTATGCCCATGTATGGACGAAAAGGGACAAAACCTCATGTAGGCCGACTCCTTGGGTCTGGCAAAGATGCCTCCCACCCTGCTCATGGTCTGTTTGACCCCCTCCGCTTGGGCTGGAGGCTGCGTAGCATCAAGGCCAGTACCACCAGGCTAAAAAAATAGCTTTTTCCCCAAAGCTGTGAGAATTATGAACTCTTGACCTTGAATTGTGATCATCGCATTAGTGATCAGGTGATCTGTGAAATGACCTGTGAACTCTGCACTAAGAACTGAACTGTGAACTGAACACAAGAATTGTTTTTTTAATGCCGCTTCTTTTTTATACTGTTGTTATTGCACAGTTTTTAGTTTTTGTCGTGTTTAGGTGTATTTTATTTATTCTTTTATTTATCTCCATGACTAGGAGATGGGGAACACATTTCGTTCTGTAATGGAATGACAATGAAGCTCCTTGAACCTTGAATGTTGCCGTTGGTGGTCATGGCTGCCAGTTGAACAGTTCCCACCTGATGTTGTGTGGGAGTTACGACTGCTCCAGACCGTGATGAATAACGGCTAGCTTGCATAACGTCTTCAGACTAGGACTTACGTCTAAGATGTACAGGTCATCTCGTGCATACCGTCCTCCAGAGAGGATGAAACGATCTCCCACCATGCAACAACACATCTTATACATCCTTGAACATGGGCCTTTCCCCTTGATTTCAACCTTTGTCCAGGAGAAGGTCCCTGGATTGAATTTAAAAAGATCATTGAAGGTCCAATGCCGGTTGATGCCACCAAATATGTACAGCTCTCCATTGTAGGCAAAGGCTGCATGACCCACACGTCGTTCTGGAAACTGTGCAGAATGCGTCGTCAGCCAGCAGTTGGTCTCTGTGTCAAACACTCTGATGTTGCTGTAGTAATGGACCCCCTGGTACCCTTGGCCCCCAAATACAAACATTTTTGTTCCGATGATGGTGGCAGTCGTCTCATCATTTAATGAAGCAAGTGGTGGAGTGCTAATTGAAGTGTTAATTAAAGACCAGACCATTGCGGTGGTGTCCAACTTATAGATGTCCTCACTGCGTTCAAAAGTCTGCGTATTATGATCCAGGATGCGTCCTCCATAGATAAACATGACCTTCTCCATGACACAGGCTGAGTGGTCGCGCCTCGCCTCCGGAACAATCCCAGATACCTGGGGCTCGAGCCATTTGTGGGTGTTGACGTCAAATGCATAGAGAACGTCGCGGTACTCTACCCCGCCCCAGCCGCCGACCTCTACCCCGCCCCAGATGTAGACGACATCGCCACCTATCAGCACGGCCGTGTGGCCTTCAAGCGCGGCGGGAACCTCAACGCGACGTTTTACAAGTGTCCTCACTTGGGGCAACTTCATCCAGCGCAACGTCACTGTGTCAAAGACGTACACAACAATCTGATTGCGTTTGTAAATTCGAGTCCCATCGTAATAGTACCCTCCAAAGGAGTACACCTTGTGTCCCACAGCTACAGTAGCATGACCGTTTGTGTTTGGTCCTCCTGCAAGATGGACCACCCAGTGGAACATTTCCTAAACCAACACCACTGAAAAATAGCCTCCTGGGTCTGCTCTGTGAAAGCTCTGCCGTAGTGCTCTTCTAACTTCGGTGACTGGTGCCAGAACCGCTCTGAGTTGGGAACTTATATGCGGTTCTTATATGCGTATCCGCTCAGATCATCCCAATGATGTCGCGACGAATCAATCATAACCCTATATGGAGATCCATCATCATCTACGCCCTAAATAGGGTGTACATGACGTCTGATCTGTCCGAGTCTGTTCATGACGCCAGTCTCGATTGAGTCGGTCCGTGACACCCTGTGCCCGGCCTAGGGGGTCAGCCCATGACCATAAATGGAACGTGGTTAATATGGAATCTTGAGTTGCCCAAATACGGAGGTCGCTCACTCTAACCCCTTAAATAACCATGACTATCTAGTGTGGCTGATCTAGTAACGTGAAATCCTCCCTACAACCACTGCAGAACAAATTTGTTTTGTCAAGCCTTGTTGGAAATCCCTTGCGCTAAACAGTCTATTCAGCAGTGTCAACAACTCATTTACCGGGCAACTTGCAACAACCAGCTGGATCTTTCGCCAAAAGTTCCTAAAATAAGAATTCTATCTAAGAGTTCTATTGTGCATGCTACTACTTTTCTGCGTCTCTTTTCCTGTGTAAGCCTGTCAATATATAACATATTAATATTCCCTAGGCTACAGCAGGTTAATAACAAAATGCAATATATGCCTACAGGTCGAATATGACTTCAAGGCATTTAATAACAACTTAAATTATATAAGTTATGATTATTGTCTGTCAGATATACAGACCCGCAGATAGACAGATAGACATTTTGTGTGTGCTCTGTAAAATAATGGATTTTTTTTTTGTGCAGAGTGCAGCAAGTCATTGTTACTTTATAAATGTTTTTAGTGGGCTGTGTTATTTTTTGCTGTTGCTGTTGGTAGTCATGGCTGACAGTTCCCACCTGATGTGTGGGAGTTCCAACCTATCCAGACCGTACTAAATACTGTAACTGCTAGCTTGCATAATCATCAAAAAATCTTCGGAAGCAGCCTACCTGCCATCAGTGACATTTATACCAGCAGGTGTAGGAAAAAAGCTACCAGTATTATGAACAAGACCAGGAGACCTGGTTCTGCCAGACCCAGAATAAAATCCGACGTGTGTCCATATATGGTCAAAAAAGGGACAAGATGGACATACTTTTATGCCCATGTATGGACGAAAGGGGACAAAGCCTCATGTAGGCCGACCCCTTGGGTCTGGAAAAGATGCCTCCCACCCTGCTCATGGTCTGTTTGACCCCCTCCGCTCGGGCTGGAGGCTGCGTAGCATCAAGGCCAGTACCACCAGGCTAAAAAAATAGCTTTTTCCCCAAAGCTGTGAGAATTATGAACTCTTGACCTTGAATTGTGATCATCGCATTAGTGATCAGGTGATCTGTGAAATGACCTGTGAACTCTGCACTAAGAACTGAACTGTGAACTGAACACAAGAATTGTTTTTTTAATGCCGCTTCTTTTTTATACTGTTGTTATTGCACAGTTTTTAGTTTTTGTCGTGTTTAGGTGTATTTTATTTATTCTTTTATTTATCTCCATGACTAGGAGATGGGGAACACATTTCGTTCTGTAATGGAATGACAATGAAGCTCCTTGAACCTTAAATATTGCTGTTGGTGGTCATGGCTGCCAGTTCCCACCTGATGTTGTGTGGGAGTTCCGACTGCTCCAGACCGTGATGAATAACGGCTAGCTTGCATAACGTCTTCAGACTAGGACTTACATCTAAGATGTACAGGTCATCTTCTGCGTACTGTCCTCCAGTGAGGATGAAACGATCTCCCACCATGCAACAACACACATTAATCCTTGAACATGGGCCTTTCCCCTTGATGTTAACCTTTGTCCAGGAGAAGGTCTCTGGATTGAATTTAAAAAGATCATTGAAGGTCCAATTCCGGTTGACAACACCAAATATGTACAGCTCTCCATTGTAGGCAAAGGCTGCATGACCCTGACGTCGTTCTGGAAGCTGCACAGAATGCGTCGTCAGCCAGCAGTTGGTCTCTGTGTCAAACACTCTGATGTTGCTGTAGTAATGGGCCCCCTGGTACCATTGGCCCCCAAATACAAACATCTTTGTTCCGATGATGGTGGCAGTCGTCTCATCATTTAATGAAGCAAGTGGTGGAGTGCTAATTGAAGTGTTAATTAAAGACCAGACCATTGCGGTGGTGTCCAACTTGTAGATGTCCTCACTGCGTTCAAAAGTCAGCGTATTATGTCCTCCATAGATAAACATGACCTTCTCCATGACACAGGCTGAGTGGTCGCGCCTCGCCTCTGGAACAATCCCAGATACCTGGGGCTTGAGCCATCTGTGGGTGTTGACGTCAAATGCATAGAGAACGTCGCGATACTCTACCCCGCCCCAGCCGACCTCTACCCCGCCCCAGATGTAGACGACATCGCCACCTATCAGCACGGCCGTGTGGCCTTCAAGCGCGGCGGGAACCTCAACGCGACGTTTTACAAGTGTCCTCACTTGGGTCAACTTCATCCAGCGCAACGTCACTGTGTCAAAGACGTACACAACAATCTGATTGCTGTTGTAAATTCGAGTCCCATCGTAATAGTACCCTCCAAAGGAGTACACCTTGTGTCCCACAGCTACAGTAGCATGACCGTTTGTGTTTGGTCCTCGTGCCAGATGGACCACCCAGTGGAACATTTCCTAAACCAACACCACTGAAAAATAGCCTCCTGGGTCTGCTCTGTGAAAGCTCTGCCGTAGTGCTCTTCTAACTTCGGTGACTGGTGCCAGAACCGCTCTGAGTTGGGAACTTATATGCGGTTCTTATATGCGTATCCACTCAGATCATCCCGATGATGTCGCGACGAATCAATCATAACCCTATATGGAGATCCATCATCATCTACGCCCTAAATAGGGTGTACAGTACATGACGTCTGATCTGTCCGAGTCTGTTCATGACGCCAGTCTCGAATGAGTTGGTCCGTGACGCCTGTGCCCGGCCTAGGGGGGTCAGCCCATGACCATAAATGGAACGTGCTTGGAAGCCAACCACGTTCATCCAAATATGGTATCTTGAGTTGCCCAAATACGGAGGTCGCTCACTCCAACCCCTTAAATAACCATGATGATCAAGTGTGGCTGATCTAGTAACGTGAAATCCTCCCTACAACCACTGTGGAACAAATTGGTTTTGTCAAGTCTTGTTGGAAATCCCTTGCGCTAAACAGTCTATTCAGCAGTGTCAACAACTCATTTACCGGGCAACTTGCAACAGCCAGCTGGATCTTTCGCTAAAAGTTTCTAAAATAAGAATTCTATCTAAGAGTTCTATTGTGCATGCTACTACTTTTCTGCGTCTCTTTTCCTGTGTAAGCCTGTCAATATAACATAACATATTAATATTCCCTAGGCTACAGCAGGTTAATAACAAAATGCGATATATACCTACAGGTCGAATATGACTTCAAGGCATCTAATAACAACTTAAATTATATAAGTTATTATTAATGTCTGTCAGATATACAGACCCACAGATAGACATTTTGTGTGTGCTCTGTAAAATAATGGATTTTTTTTTGTGCAGAGTGCAGCAAGTCATTGTTTCTTTATAAATGTTTTTAGTGGGCTGTGTTATTTTTTGCTGTTGCTGTTGGTAGTCATGGCTGACAGTTCCCACCTGATGTGTGGGAGTTCCAACCTATCCAGACCGTACAAAATACTGTAACTGCTAGCTTGCATAATCATCAAAAAATCTTCGGAAGCAGCCTACCTGCCATCAGTGACATTTATACCAGCAGGTGTAGGAAAAAAGCTACCAGTATTATGAAAGATGCCTCCCACCCTGCTCATGGTCTGTTTGACCCCCTCCGCTCGGGCAGGAGGCTGCGTAGCATCAAGGCCAGTACCACCAGGCTAAAAAAAATGCTTTTTCCCGAAGCTGTGAGAATTATGAACTCTTGACCTTGAATTGTGATCATCGCACTAGTGATCAGGTGATCTGTGAAATGACCTGTGAACTCTGCACTAAGAACTGAACTGTGAACTGAACACAAGAATTGTTTTTTTTAATGCCGCTTCTTTTTTATACTGTTGTTATTGCACAGTTTTTAGTTTTTGTCATGTTTAGGTGTATTTTATTTATTCTTTTATTTATCTCCATGACTAGGAGAAGGGGAACACATTTCGTTCTGTAATGGAATGACAATGAAGCTCCTTGAACCTTGAATGTTGCTGTTGGTGGTCATGGCTGCCAGTTCCCACCTGATGTTGTGTGGGAGTTCCGACTGCTCCAGACCGTGATGAATAACGGCTAGCTTGCATAACGTCTTCAGACTAGGACTTACATCTAAGATGTACAGGTCATCGGGTGCGTACCGTCCTCCAGAGAGGATGAAACGATCTCCCACCATATAACAACACATCTTATACATCCTTGAACATGGGCCTTTCCCCTTGATTTCAACCTTTGTCCAGGAGAAGGTCCCTGGATTGAATTTAAAAAGATCATTGAAGGTCCAATGCCGGTCGACGCCACCAAATATGTACAGCTCTCCATTGTAGGCAAAGGCTGCATGACCCACACGTCGTTCTGGAAGCTGTGCAGAATGCGTCGTCAGCCAGCAGTTGGTCTCTGTGTCAAACACCCTGATGTTGCTGTAGTAATGGGCCCCCTAGTAACCTCGGCCCCCGAATACAAACATCTTTGTTCCGATGATGGTGGCAGTCGTCTCATCATTTAATGAAGCAAGTGGTGGAGTGCTAATTGAAGTGTTAATTAAACTCCAGACCATTGCGGTGGTGTCCAACTTGTAGATGTCCTCACTGCGTTCAAAAGTCTTATTATGCGTATTATGATCCGGGATGCGTCCTCCATAGATAAACATGACCTTCTCCAAGGCACAGGCTGAGTGGTCGCGCCTCGCCTCCGGAACAATCCCAGATACCTGGGGCTATCAGATGGACCACCCAGTGGAACATTTCCTAAACCAACACCACTGAAAAATAGCCTCCTGGGTCTGCTCTGTGAAAGCTCTGCCGTAGTGCTCTTCTAACTTCGGTGACTGGTGCCAGAACCGCTTTGAGTTGGGAACTTATATGCGGTTCTTATATGCGTATCCGCTCAGATCATCCCGATGATGTCACGACGAATCAATCATAACCCTATATGGAGATCCGTTATCATCTACGCCTAAATAGGGTGTACATGACGTCCGATCTGTCCGAGTCTGTTCATGACGCCAGTCTCGAATGAGTCGGTCCGTGACGCCCTGTGCCCGGCCTAGGGGGTCAGCCCATGACCATAAATGGAACGTGGTTGGAAGCCAACCACGTTCATCCAAATATGGAATCTTGAGTTGCCCAAATACGGAGGTCGCTCACTCTAACCCCTTAAATAACCATGACGATCTAGTGTGGCTGATGTAGTAACGTGAAATCCTCTCTGCAACCACTGCAGAACGAATTGGTTTTGTCAAATCTTGTTGGAAATCCCTTGCGCTAAACAGTTTATTCAGCAGTGTCAACAACTCATTTACCCGGCAACTTGCAACAGCCAGTTGGATCTTTCGCTAAAAGTTCCTAAAATAAGAATTCTATCTAAGAGTTCTATTGTGCATGCTACTACTTTTCTGCGCCTCTTTTCCTGTGTAAGCCTGTCAATATAACATTAATATTCCCTAGGCAACAGCAGGTTAATAACGAAATGCAATAAATGCCTACAGGTCGAATATGACTTCAATGCATTAAATAACAACTTAAATTATATAAGTTATTATTAATGTCTGTCCGATCAACACATGGTATACATATATTTCTATATATACTGTATATATCAAAGAATCAATTAAGCGTTATTTCATACTTCGTTGCACAATGGTGTCATGCAAAAGTAGTTAAAACATTACATGCTACAAGCTCGCAATCCGTCATTTTGTTTGTGACTTTGTGAGCTATTGTGAACTATTGATTACTTAATAAACTATCAATGATCAATTAATCATTTTTAATAATCCATTAAATCGATTAGTTCGATTAACTGTCGCCCCCTCTAATCGGTTCTAACCTCTCTGGCGGTCCCCATGTTGGTCTCTTCTGTGTTGTCGGTCCCGTCTCTTCACCAGGTTCTGGACAGCACACAGCACCGTGGTGATGCTTTTCTCCAGGTCAGCAGAGAACTCAGAGCAGAAGGCATGCTGTTGTTGACCTGCAAAGAGAAACAACCACAAATACACATTTCTGTAAAACCACTAGATAAATGCTGGAAAATGATTTTTTTTTTTTAGAATGATTAACCCATTAAGACCTGAGGCCGATTCTACAAAATGTATTTTAAATCCTAACAGTTTTTTGAAAAAAACCTATGTTGCTATATTAGTGGTGCTCAAACTTTTTCATGTCAAGGACCCCCAAAATGATATGTATTTGGCCGTGGAACCCCATTTCAAAATATTTTGTTCCAGGGACCCCCAGAAGCAAAGATTTGAGTTACAAATGTTCGGTTTAAAAATATATATTCAAAGATTTGCACAACTTTTCACGATTTAAAAAAAATAGCAGATCTACAAGTTTGTATATATCTGCTATTTTTGAATAGCCAAAGAAATAAAAAAATACACAGATGCATTCCCGGTCTTAACTCATTGAGTGCCATTAACATGGTGCAACGTGCCATTAACTGATTCACTGCCAATCACGTAGATCTACGCGAACCTATTTAAAGCCGCCACGTGCCAATCGCGTAGATCTACGTGAATCTACGTGAACTATATATTTTTTTTCCAATTTGACCCAAAGACCAAGGAGATTTTTCGAAGATCTAGACTCCTATCCACTTCCTTGTTAAATTAAAACTTAAAAAATCTGTATCTCGGCTCCTGAGTACTTTTTTTTTTCAATGAAAAACTCTGGCACTGGCTAAAAAAATATGAAAATACCTCTGGCAGTTAACACATCGACCGCCAGAGGTTAATCTCATAATGTACTCACCAGTGCCAAGGTGTTTTTGTTGTTTTTTTGTTTTTTTCATGTCGCCATAGATCTTGTTAAAATCCTTAAGATTGAGCCGTAAACGGTCTGTTTACATCCGCGACATCTCAACGTATCTCCCAGTGAAAATCACGTGTTCCGGATCCCAAATAATTCCGTTTCCGGTCATCAAACCGGAAACGGAAGTGGATAAAAAAAATTCCGAAAGTGAACCCGGACCGCGCATGCGCGAAAAGACCGTAGCCCGTAGGGCTACGGTCTCGGCGCTTAACAGTTGGATTTAACGGACCGTAGGACTACGTTCTTGGCGGTTAATGTGTTAATGGGTTAACGTGTTTTTGAAAAGAATAAAAAAAAAAAAAAAAAAAAAAAAAAGATTTGCAGCTCCATCCACTCCTTGTTTAACTTATAACTGAAAAGGCTGTATCTCGCTTCCTAAGCACTTTTGTTTTTACAAAAAAAAATTGCACTGGCCAGAAATAGCCAGAAATAATTCTGGCACTCAGTGAGTTAATGGGTTAATGAAGTAAAACTATTGTATCGAGGCTCTGTGTGTGTGTGTGTGTGTGTGTGTGTGTGTGTGTGTGTGTGTGTGTGTGTGTGTGTGTGTTTATGTGTGTGTGTGTGTGTGTGTGTGTGTGTGTGTGTGTGTGTGTGTGTGTGTGTGTGTGTGTGTGTGTGTGTGTGTGTGTGTGTGTGTGTGTGGACCAGAGTGTGCTGAAAACCGCAAAACAAACTCGGAGCATAAACAAAGAGATGCGGTTTCAGCCGTGCACACCGTGTTTAAGGACGTAGTACAGCGGTTCTCAAAGTTGGGTCCGTCAGGAGTGGAACCCCCAAGGGGTCCTTGAGGGGGATTTCAGGGGGTCCCCGGTCAAAATGACTGATAGTTATGAACCAAATGGACACTTGATTTGAAACTCTGACAGTGTACAAATGGAACCAAATGGACCCTTTGGTTTGTAACTCTGAAAGTTCGTACGCTGTCAGAGTTATGGGGGTTCGTGGCCCTAACGCATACAAAACTTGGGGGTCCTAGAAATAAAACAACGTTTGAGAACCACCAACGTAGTGGTCTTTGCTTCTAACCTGTTTGACCGTGTCCCAGGGAGAGGAGCTGGGTCTTCCAGGTGGTGAACTCGGTGAGACTGGCCTCCACCTCCTCTCTGACGTAGCGCAGGGCCTGGGCGAGGGCCGGCTGGCTGTCTGCACTGCCCACGCACACTGCAGGGCTGAACAGCTGCTCCACACCGGGCATCTGGGCCACCACGGCCGCCAGCCGGTCGAAACCAGAGCAGCAAGCGGAGAAGTGTTTCCTGGAGGAGAGAATGAGTTGGGTGTCGAGTTTGGTTTGGAACAGTGGTGGAAAAAGTACTCAAATTTTTTAACTTAAGTAAAATTATCAATACTGCAATATAGAAATACTCCGTTACAAGTAAAAGTCCGGAATTCGAGATTTACTTGATAGTCCATGAGCCAGACAAGATTTCATTATTGAAAGAGTGGGCAAAACCATACCTATATTAAATTGTTCATAGGGTCAATACGAGTAAATAAATATATGATATGGTTATCACACATTTTGTTATTTTCCCCATACGTACATGACAGGTGAAAAATTGACAACATTTAAAAAAGAGTTATCATAATGAAACTTCCTGAGTTGATTACTTACATGAAGACAATGATTTATCGTATTACAAGTTTTCTGAAATTGTACATTTAAATATGCAAATTAGGCATTACGAAAATATGCCCGAATTTGTATAACTTTCCAGAATCAACATTGGAACATTGGACAAAGCCAGAGTGAACATTCTTATTTCATTTTGTTAAGATGTTGGAGTCAAAGGTTTTTAATGAGGGAATATTCAATATCTGGCTCAATTTTGGGGCTCTGGCTCATGGACTAAATGCCTAATTTGCATATTTAAATATACAATTTCAGAAAACTTGTAATACGATAAATCATTGTCTTCGTGCAAGTAATCTACTCAGGAAGTTTCATTATGATAACTCTTTTTTAAATTTTGTCATTTTTTCACCTGTCATGTACGTATGGGGAAAATAACAAAATGTGTGATAACCATGAAAAAGCTGCTCCTGTGGAAAGGTTATCATATATTTATTTACTCGTATTGACCCTATGAACAATTTAAAATAGGTTTGGTTTTGCCCACTCTTTCGATAATCATTGCTCAATTTTGGGGCTCTGGCTCATGGACTATGAGTAGAAGTACAAAAAAGTATCAAAAGTAGAAAGTACTCATTATGCAGAATGTCCCATTTCAAGTTTTCAAAGTGAGCTTGTAGATCGGCTATTTTCAAATAGCCGAAATATATATAGAGCTGAAGTGGTTAATGTATGTTTAGTGATAAAAATCTAAATCTAAAAAGTAACTAGTAACAAAAGTTTTCAAATAGTGGAGTAAAAGTACAATATTTGCCTCTGAAATGTAGTGGAGTAGAAGTAAAAGTACTGAAAACTGGAAATACTCCAATAAAGTGAAAATACCTCAAAATTGGACTTAAGTACAGTACTTGAGTAAATGTACTTAGTTACAGTACTTTACACCACTGGTTGAGAGGCATTATTACCATGTGTGAAGGACACTGTGCGAGGACTCCCGTGCCACGACGTCCAGCTCCTCCCTCAAGCCCTGGGTCTGTTGCACCATGGTGGCCACCCGCTGGCTCAGCTGGCACCAGGCCGCGTCTCCTCTCCTCAGCAGACAGCCGGGGGGCTGCCGGTGGGCGGCGAGGGGAGACGGACACCTCAGGGTGTGCTGCCTCTGTTGTTGGCCGCCGCCTGGCTGTTCCTGGTTATTCTCCTGGAGGTCCTCCGGACAGCACTGAAGGAGCCAGGCTAGCTGCTGGAGGAGGGTGGCGCACTGGGCGGCCAGAGCCTGGCCCCTGGTCACCCAGTCGTGGAGCGGGGCCTGTGGGGGGAGGCTGCAGCCCGGGGTGGTGTCCGTTCCGGCGGGGTGGCTGTGGATGTGGTCGCGGATTCCCTGGACGCTCGCCGTTAGCCTCCTGAAGAGTCCAAAGGATTTTTTAAAATATTATTAGTAATTTTACAGTTTAACCCATTAAGATCGGGAATGCGTAATATTTTGATTTCTTTGGGCTATTAAAAAAATGCAGATATACAAGCTCATAGCGCGGCACCGAGTGCCGCGCTATGAGCTATATCGGCGTTGCTTGTATATCGGCCGTGGACAGACCTGAGGTGGATCCACTCTTCGGTGAGTTTGGCCAGTCGTCGTCTCTGTCTGAGCAGCAGTTTGAACAGGTGAGAGGAGAAACCACGGCAGCGGTCTATGTTCCCCACACCAACCTCCTAAAAAAACACAACACAAGCTCAGAATGATGCAGAACGTAGAAGAGAAGAGAAGAGAAGACAAGACAAGACAAGACAAGACAAGACAAGACAAGACAAGACAAGACAAGACAAGACAAGACAAGACAAGAGAAGAGGAAAATAATTCATCTACCTTGGCAGCACTTTGGAGAGCAGTCAGCAGTGTTGTTCTCCTGGCCCATGAACGGTAGAAGTACGTCTGACATCCTTGCCATGCAGCTGTCAACTCTGTGAACAATCTGCACAAGTAGATCAACAAGTACAGTGACAATCTGGGTTTGGTTCCGCACAATCCATTTCATCAGGTAAAATCAAATCAAATCATCATTTTGAAATAGAATCAACATACGGTATGTTGTCTAATTATTGAAATCGAGTTCCACCTTACAAAAATGACACTTCTAGAGTGCATTAACTTTCTTTGCAAAAGTGGTCTAACATGGCATGTGTCTTTTGGTATTCATTATCACATGTGTTTTCTGTATATTTTGTCTATTTTATGTACTGTACTATATGCGTTGTGTATTTTTTCTTGCTTCAACAAATTCACCATTTGGTAATAAACATTATGTGCAACAGCGGATTGAAAAATCTGAATGAATGGTGATCCAATACATCTTGTCATCTCATTATTCTTGGCATCTGTATTCTGGGCAACATTTTCAATATGTTTTTAAAAGAAAAGATTTTTGTTGGGGAAAATATCAGATTTACAAGCTTTTGTGCACTTCTACATTGGTTATTTTAGCTATTTGTTCTACGTCGAAGTATATAGTGTTTAACCCATTAAAACCGGGAAAGCATTTGTGTCATTTTAGATTTTTGCGTTGAAATCTTGAAATTGTGAGAACTATTGATTTAGAAGGCATTTGTAGAATGGGCCTCAGGTCTTCTGTGGGAGAGCTGTGTGTGTTTACATGTTCTCTGCATGCTCCTGGGTCCTGGCAGCAGACAGAGCAGTTGTCATCTCCAGAGGCTGCATGCACAGAGTCTTCTCTGGGTCCGCCGTCCTGTTCCATGCCAGCCCTTTACGGTAGGATAGACCTGAAGGGACAGTATTCATAATTAATTGATTCATGAGCTGTGTATTAATTAATGTGGTTAATAACCTGGTTTAAACACCAGTATTTAAGGTCATTACACCATAAATCAAGCACAAACTGAAATAGAATTACTAAGTAAAAGACCTGTAATATTTTACAGTTAACACAGCAAATCTATCTATGAATTCCATGTACAATTCACACTATAGTCACAGGCTATAAAGGATCAAGGGTATAAGAATTAGAAAGAAGAAGAAATAGAGGAAAAAGCTCACCTATTTCTGCAAGCATCTTGAAGAGGTCAGAGAGAGCTCTCTGTTTCTGCTGAAGAATGTGTTTGACCTCAGATTTCTGCTTCTCTTTCTCTGCAGTCGTGTCGATGGTGAGACCCTGCAGGTCGCGGAGGTTACTGATGATCTCACCTGAAATCACACAAACAGATCATTTCATATTTCAAGTTTTATTTATCTAAAGTGCAAAATCACACCAATGTCTCGATTTGACTTATCACAACACAATATACAACGACGACAATAATTTATTCGGGGCAGCAGTTAAAAAGAACGTTGGTGGGAAATCAAATACCTGACACTCTTCTCTAATTCAACACCTGCAGTCATATACATTATGATACTGGGTGAAACAGTTAATGAAACAAGTCAATTTAATCGATTATAAAAAAATATTTATTTTGATTGAAAATAGCAGATCTACAAGCTCACCATGTGTCTCGATGCATTGTGCGTCACGACACATTGTTGTACAACACCACAAAATTATATAAAAATCAATTAGATTTTTTGCATCAATTCGTTCATATAATAAAAAAAGTGCCGTCAGATTATTAGATTAGATTAGATAGTATCGACGGATATTCGCAGAGAAAATAATCGATAGTTGCAGCCCTAGTTGGAAATTAGGGCTGTTCATGACATGAAAAGGTTTGAGAACCACTGCCCTGGTAGTGCCGTTCTCTTACCAGTGAATATGTCCAGGTCCTCAGCCAGTTCTGGCACTGGGTTCTTCTTCACCAGCTGGACACACATCTTCTTCATCTTCCTGGTCAGAACGGGCAGACGACCCTGGAGAGAGGACGCGTCAACGGCCTCCTCTGGGACCTCGCTCTGAAATAACACGTAATTCAGTCAGGAACACTCACGTCACAAATAGATTTAACCATTTATTGCAACAACATGGAATACAGTTAAACTTGGCGTTAATGGCTCCGCTCTTTAAGATGTTCCCTAAATCATACAAGAGCAGGCCCATAGCAAGATTTAATCAGATTAACTTCAGTTTAAACGTTTCGAGTAATGCAAGACTCTGAACTATAAGGCGGAAGCTGGGGTGGTGGAGGCAAGCTTTGCCAGTAGCAGCAGTGCGTGGCGGCAATTGAAAGCAGAGATCCAGTGTAGGAGAGAGCCGTATTTAAATGGACTGCCTTGTTGAGGGAATGAGCCTGAGGTGTAATTGGTGTGTAGAAAAGCGTGGCTGATCAGCATTCTACCTGCAGGTCTCTGCCCTTCCCCGGCAGGGCGTTCCTCAGGGCCTGGTGCACCTTGTGGATGGGAGTTTCTTCTGGGTTGGAGTCCACGCTGTCCAGGCTGGCGTTAGATCCCTGTTCCACCAGAGCAGGAGCACTGGGGCCGTTCAGAGCCTCCTCAAACTTCTTGACAAACTTGAAGAGAGTCCTGGGGATAAACAATAAAAAGGTAGAGTTGAATGTTTATCGCCTGTGCATTGCTGGTATAGGCTCTTGTTGATCATGAGGATATTATATCCTTGTCATATCTTGAGTAAAGAAGGCTCTACTCTCTTCCCTGTGGGGGTTGTTTACCATTGAACACGACAGGACAAAATATGAAGTCATCACTGTAAAGAGAGGTTCTCAGCAGAGTTATAACCTTACCGATGAGTCTTCTCCACTGACTGCTTGATGGACCAGAAACTGACATCATTCCATTTGGAGATCTTCACAAAGTCCTGAGGAGGCATACAGAGCATACCATAAGTACACACATCATGGTGACAGACACCACATCAAATATTAACACATTCCCTGCCATTGACGGAGATTTCCGTCATTTCAAATCCAACACTTGACTGCCATTGCCGGAGATTTCCATAAAAAAAACAAACAAAAAAAACAATAATAATTACGCTAGAGGCCGCTCTTCCGCAACCTATGAATGATCCCTTGACTGCGAGAGAAGGAATGGACGGACATGGCGTCATCCCAAAAAGATGTGTTATGATCATGTTATGAGATGTAGACAAGGATAACACAAAAAGTCATAAGGGCTTGTTCCCATTGTGGACCTGTGTATTCAATTCATCGAGACATTAAAAAGACATACAATAATATACAAAAAACTAAATATGTATTGAAATAATGTTTTAAACAACATTGACAATTATGAACCGAAGTACTGTAAATTCATAACAAAAGAAAAGAAAACATAACATAGGTCAGGAAGTAGGACAACTAAATGTATGAAATGTAATCACCTTGAGCTCCTTCTCGAGAGGCTTTCTGAGCTGTGTGATTCTGGTGTGGATGCCTTCAGAGAACTGGGTGTAGTAGGTGTGCAGGTTCCACAGCAGACTGCACAATGACTCTGCAAAAGCACATATTTCAGATTTTTAGAGCCAAACATAATTTTAATTTTCTTCTTTTGTATGGCAGTGGTTCTCAAACCTTTTCATTTTAAGCCCCCTCCACTTTAGTGTGCATTAGACCAGCGGGGTTCTCAAACTTTATCAAGTCAAGGCCCCCCAAATTGATATGTATGTGGCCGCGGTTTTGTGCCACGGACCCCCAGAAGAGAAGACTTATGTTAAAATAATTCAATTTTTTTTCGATATTTAGAAAAAAAATAAGTAAAAAATAGCAGATATACAAGCTCACAGCGGGGCACGAAGTGACGCGCTGTGAGCTTGTAGATCTGTTATTTTTTAATAGCCACCATATAAATGGATCAAGTATTTAAAATGATTGTGATGCTATATTAACTACTTTTGCCGGGGACCCCCCTGGGGGTCCCTGACCCCACTTTGAGAACCACTGCATTAGGCCATGGGCCCCCATAACTCTCTGAGTTACAGAAATGTAAAGGGTCCATTTTGGTTCCATGTGTACGTTCTCAGAGTTATAGACCTCTAAGGTCCAAACTGTCAATAATTCAGTTGGGGACCCCCTGAAACCCCCCACCAAGGACCCCTGGTCAACGTGTGTGTACTGCTGTCAGCTACCTCGTCCTGGCTGGCTGGGGACCAGCAGCAGGTGGCAGTGGAAGCCCAGCAGCATGCCCAGGCGGGGGTGGAACTCTCCCAGGGTGGAGCCCTCCATGAAGGCCTGCAGGGTGGCGGACACCGACGACAGGGAGAGACGCTCCACGTCCTCCTCCTCCTCCTCCTCCTCTTCATCATCTGCTGATCGCAACCATCACATCGGTAGGTAAGGTTAGGTTTTAGTGGGGTTCAGTTGCATAGATAAATGAAACACAGGTTAATGGGCAATGGAAAAAAGTATAAATAAAACAAAAGAGTTGAAGATAGATAGATACAGCTACAAACGTTGCATGTGAGACAAAAATCTCTAATTGTGTTTTAAAAAGATAATAAGCATTTCTCTGATTGAGAACAGTGAGTACTGATAGCGAGAAGTAAGCAAATTAGCCTGCAGCTAATGGTTTTAAAGGTTCTATGATTGATGATATGATTCATTTTAACTTTTTTTATTTTTCGTGGTTTTTGGGGGGTTTTATGACCTCAATTAGACCCCAAAAAACTGAACTTTGAACATTCAGTGGATTTTGTGTGGTCTGGGGTTTTCTGAATAATTAGGCTGAAAAGTATTCTGTGATTGGCCCCTGGACTTTGATGTCACAGTCTATTAATCCCGCCTCCTCTCCGCCCCTCCTCTCCCCTATCCATTCCTTTGGGGGGCGGAGAGAGATTTTTTCAATGCCGTTGAAAAGGCTTTAGAAATCAGAGAGAAAAAATTCCTGCCATGAATCACTGGAGTGTTTTTTTTTGTTAACACTTTTAATACACGTTTGAAGGACCATGGTAAATACTTTTAATGTCTTGTAAAACTGAATGCCATGAAACCTTTTACCCATTAACTGCCAGAGGTATTTTCATATTTTTTTAGCCAGTGCCAGAGATTTTTGAAGAAAAAAAAGTACTGAGGAGCCGAGATACAGCATTTTTAAGTTTTAAGTTAACAAGGAAGTGGATGGGAGTCTAGATCTTTGAAAAATCATATCTCCTTGGTCTTTGGGTCAAATTGGAAGAAAAACATCTTTTTTTTTTTGTTCACGTAGATCTACGCGACTGGCACGTGGCGGCTTTAAATAGGTTCGCGTAGATCGAGAGTTATGCATATAACTAAGGTTCTACGAATTCCGGATGACCGCCAGAGGCAGTGTTTTCAACACCTGGATATCCATCACGCGCTCGCGTATGGGTCGAATATTAATACCAACAAAGTCACTCGTGACCTGTGTACGCGCACGCCACCTATATAGGTGCGGGGCACACAGCGTTCATCCTCATGAAATCTTTTCGTCGAGAACGAGATTCCGAGTGACAGTCAACTCTGGCGGTCATCCGGAATTCGTAGAACCTTAGTTATATGCATAACTCTCGTTCTACTTCATTCCTACTGACCGCCAGAGGCAGTGTTTTCAACACCTGGATGACTAATACCAACATAGTCACGAGGAACCTGCCCTTACCTGAACATCAGTTGCAGGTAGAAGAGGCCGACAGCACCGCCATCGCCATGGGATGAGGGGCGGCCACATTCACTCTATAGAAGCGGGCAAACGTGCAGGAAGAGGCCCACGCTGCTGCAGCACATATGTCAGCCAGTGGGACACCCCTCAATGCAGCCCAGGAGGTGGACACGCTCCTGGTCGAATGACATCTCACATGAGGAACAGGCAAACCCTTGCGTTCGTAGGCCTGCAGAATGGCCTCAACAATCCAGTGAGAGAGTCGTTGTTTGGACAGAGCACATCCTTTCCTGTGCCCTCCATAACAGAGAAACAGTGCGTCCGACTTCCGAAACACAGAAGTCACATCCACATACTGCCTCAGGGCCCGGATGGGGCACAGCAACCCACGATCAGGATGCGATCCCTCTGCCCCCGGCTGTGGGGCATAAGCCGTCAATCCGACAGGCTGGTTGATATGGAAGGCTGAAAGCCTTTTTGGAAGGAAGGAGGGGTTGGGCCACATAGTAACCCCAGACCCATCCGAAGTCCACCTCAAACAGTCCCTGGCGACAGACAGGGCCTGGAGTTCCCCCACTCGCTTGGCAGATGTAATGGCGAGGAGGAAGGCGGTTTTAACAGACAGCCACCTGAGATCCGCCCGCTCCAGCGGCTCGAACGGTGGAGAACACAGGGCTTCCAAGACCGTAGGCAAGTCCCACGAGGGCACCCGAGTGACATGCGGGGGGCGCAATCTAAGAGCCCCCTTCAGAAAGCGACTCACAAAAGGATGAGATCCCACAGTACGACCGTCCACCAGCTCGTGCTGAGCCGAAATGGCGGCAACGTACACCTTCAGTGTAGAGGCTGAGAGCCCCTTAACCAACAATGTCTGTACATAGCGGAGCAGTATTGGTACCGAGCACCTGACTGGATCCACTTGTTGGCCCTCACACCAACTACGGAACAATTTCCATCTGTTAGAGTACAGCGCTCTAGTGGAGGGTGCACGAGCGTTCAGCAAGGTATGGACAACCGCCTGATCGCAGGAGTTCAGCAGTGAACCCGGCCCCTCAGGGGCCATACATGAAGCTGGAGGCGATCTGGCTGGGGATGCCAAATGCGGCCCCCTATTTGCGACAGGAGGTCCTGTCTCGACGGGAGAGGCCAAGGCGCTCCGTTGAGAAGCCGTCGGATCATGGGAAACCATATCCTCCCCGGCCAGTATGGAGCCACCAGCAGCACCGTGTGACCACATGTGGCTATTCTGTGAAGCGTCAGCCCGAGCAGTGGAATTGGAGGGAATGCGTATAGAAGGCAGTCTAGGGGCCATGGGTGAGCTAATGCGTCCTGCCCCAATGGACTGGTTGGATCCGACAGGGAGAACCATAGTCGACAGTGTGTTGATGTGCTTGAAGCAAACAGATCCACTTCTGCTCTCCCGTACCTCTCCCAGATCTCCTGAATCACTGAGGGGTTCAACCTCCACTCGCCTGGAGGAGGACTCTGGCGAGAAAGCATATCTGCAGCCTGGTTGTGAACACCTGGCAGATGTACTGCCCTGAGACTGGCCAGGCGAGGAAAGGCCCACTGAAGGAGTCTCTGAGCCTCCTGCAGAGACTGCCTGGACCTGACACCTCCCTGATGGTTCACATGGTAGACCGTTGATGTATTGTCTGATCGGACAAGGACATGTTTTCCTTCCAAGGCGGGAAGGAAATGTTTGAGGGCTAAGTACACTGCATGGAGCTCCAGCGCATTTATATGTAGTAGCCCCTGCTGAGGGCCCCAGGTTCCTCTTACGGTCCTGTGACTCCACACAGCCCCCCAGCCTGAGAGAGATGCATCCGTCACCACTATCTCCCGGCGAGAGGGCAGTGAGCCCATGGCGACGCCCCGGCATAGACTCGCCCTCCTTCTCCAGGGTTCTAGCAGCCGACGGCACTGGCTGGAGTTCCTCACCAGCCTCTTCTGGTGCCTCTTGGGGTCGAGGCCCAAGCCGTTGACCAACCGCTGCAGGGGGCGCAACGAAAGGAGTCCCAGGGGCACAATTGCGGATGCCGCAATCAATGTGCCCAGCAGACGAAGGAGCAGGCCGTATGTCGGCCTTGTACTTCCCCGTACACGAGCGACAAGGGCCACAATGTCGTCCACTCTCCGTGGGGAGGGGCAGGCCCGCATTGAAACCGAATTGAGGGCGATGCCGATGAACACAACAGTTTGACTGGGAGCCAGAGAGCTCTTGGCGAGATTCACCGTGAGCCCCAGCCGTGCGGCATGGGCCAGAAGGGTGGACGTATCGCTGAGTGCCTGCTCTTGGTTCGAAGCACATACCAGCCAATCGTCTAAGTACGGGAGGATCCGCATGCCTCTGGCCTGCAGCGGAGCAAGCGCCGCCGCTACGCATCTGGTGAAGATCCGGGGGGCGAGAGAGAGCCCGAATGGGAGCACCCGGAACTGATAAGCCCGCCCTTTGAAGGCAAAGCGGAGAAACTGTCTGTGGTGTGGTGCTATTGGCACATGAAAATAAGCATCTTTAAGGTCGATGCTTGTGAACCAATCGTTCTGTGCCACAGTCTGGAGAACATCCACTGTGCGCAGCATTCGGAAACGAAAAACCTTCAGGTACTGATTCAACTGCCTGAGGTCGAGGATCGGCCGAAGGCCGCCGTCCTTCTTCGGAATAAGGAAATAAATGGAGTAGAACCCTCTTAGCTGAGCTGAACCAGGTACATACTCTATGGCTCTCTTCTCTAGGAGCTCTGAAATCTCCCGGCTGAGGGCTTGAGACCTCAGCGGGTCGTCGACCACCTTCATCCGTACCCCTGTGAAACTCGGGGGCCGACGATTGAATTGAATTCTGTAACCCTCGGACAGCGTTGCCACCACCCAAGGGTCTGGAGTCAAGGCTTCCCAGCGGCTGAGATGTTGTGGGGTGAACCGGCTGGGGCCCGGGTCGGGAGAGTCACCTCCGACTCCCCCGGCCCTGGAATGGTTTAGAGGATCGGCCGGCAGGGGCCCCACGCCTAGGAGCCCTGCCTGTGGGCGGCCGGAAAGAAGGCTCTTGGGGGCCCTGTTGGGGTTGGTCCTGCCGAGGAAAGGGACGTCTGGCTCCCGAGGAGCTCTGGCCCCTGGCTGCTGGGTAAGGATTGCCTGTGCGTCTAGGCTGAGGTGACGGTGCTGGGCGTAAGTCCGCAAACTGGCGCCTGGACCTGTTCGCTTGAACACTACGCTCCAGGGCCTCTTGAGCTGCGGGCCCAAACATCTGGCCCGGAATGACAGGTAGTGTGCGGAGTGTCCTCCTGCACCCCTCCGACAACGGGGACTGGGCGAGCCACACCTGGCGACAAGCCAAAGTCAGAGTGGACATCAGTCTGCCAAGCTCCCTCGTCATATAAGCGAAAGCGTGGAGTGAGGCCTCACTCAGGCTCTGTGACGGGGCGTCACCCCCCGCCGTGCGGAGGGACTGGTCTAGGGCCAGTATAAGGTGGGAAAGAGAATTTCCGATACGCGCCGCCCGAGCTGCTATATCGTAGCTCCTGGTGAGGTAGTCATCAGTGACCCTGCATTGTGCTCGTGGGCAACGAGCATCCGGTCTGAGGGCCTCATCTGGGGACAGTATTAAGGATGCAATGGCAGGGTCCATAGCCGGCACGCGGTCTAACCCATACTCCCCCGCTCTGTCCATGGACGCCAAGGTCCTGCAGTCTCGTGACAGGTGGAGACTGGCCTTGGCCCTGGGATCTGACCAACATTGCTGAAGCTCCTTGATGAAGTCCTCAGACGGTGGCACACTGAAAGAGGACTGCTGAGCGTGCCTGAAGAAGGCATTAGGAGGGGGGGCCTCCCCAGGGGGGCCTCCAGTCCAAGCTGTGACAATGCCAGCTGAACGGCCTCCCTAGCTGCATTGAGCCCAGGCACATGAGCATCTGCTCCAGACCCCTGAGAGCCTGTCACTGAGCGGGTGGGGGACCCCCCCTCTTCCTCCAGGACCTCATGCTCTGCCGTTCCGGACGCAAACTGGGAGTCCGAGGCTGCAATGGACATAACATCGTCCTCATGTTGATCAGCAACATCGACCGTATCGTGGCCATAGTTCCCATCTGTAACCTGGAGTAGAGGAGCTGGGGCCACAGCATCGGTGCGGGGAGCACCAGGCTGCAGGTTGAGGAGAAGGGCCTTAATTTGAGCAAACTCCGAGGCCAATGTGTCCACCTTGCGAGACAACGGATCGTCCTCCTGACGTCTCCTCTTGGCGCCTGAGGTCCCAGTAGATAGGCGCTGGCGTTTAGAAAGACCCCCTACAGGGCTCAAGACTGGCATTCCTGAGGAAGGCATCTCTTCTCCGGTATCCTCCTCAGCCATAGCCAACCTCTCTTCCCTCTCAGCGGAAGACATGATACTGCAATTAGCGCAAGCGTCCTCCGTTAAGGCTTGCCTCAGATGCCCAATGCCAAGACAGTGTGGGCATAGGTCATGGCCATCTTCTGACCCCAGAGCAGCCGAGCATGTGTTACAGACGGCGTACATTGCCAGCATGGCAGCACCAAAGCAGCAGTGGAGCGCGAGACACTCCCAATGCCAATTGCTAACGGTACAATACAGTGGGCCACACCGTGGTTACGCTTTTTTTTTTTTCTTTTTAATTTTCTTGCTCTCTTGTCGAGCGACCAGCAGCAGCGGAGCGAGACACACTCCCAATGCTAGCGGTATATTAAAGCGGCAGAGCGAGACACACTCTCAACGCTAATCCTCCTTTTCCTTTTTTTTTTTTCTGTCCAGCGACCAGCAGAAGTGGAGCGAGAGACACTCCCAATGCTAGGCTAGCAGTATACTTTTCCAGTAAAAGCGGCAGCGAGACACACTCAACGCTAATACTCCTCTCCTTTTTGTCCTTTTTTTCTCTTGTCCAGCAATCAGCAGAAGTGGAGCGAGAGACACTCCCAATGCTAGGCTAGCAGTATACTTTTCCAGTAAAAGCGGCAGCGAGACACACTCAACGCTAATACTCCTCTCCTTTTTTTTTTTTTTTTTCCTCTTGCCCAGCGACCAGCAGAAGTGGAGCGAGAGACACTCCCAATGCTAGGCTAGCAATATATATCTGTTTATTTCCGTAAACACAGCCCAAACATTCACTCACCGTCGCCGATGCACAGCTATGGCTCCATGCCTGGACCGCCTCGATGTTATTGTCGTTAGCCACGGATGCTAACAAGCAGCCGCTAACTCCATTCACCGTTGCTGCAGCTATATGCTGCAGCTATATGCTTCCTCTCTTTTTCCTTGTCCTTTTCTCTTCCTTTCGGTTCTTTTCCGATGCCCCTGTGAACGGGGTAATCCAATTTATTTCCGATGCCCCTATGAACGGGGTAATCCAATATATAAATCAGGCTACGCAGTCTCTGGAGGACGAACGTGGTCCGTAGCTCCAACCGTGTTGGTTGCAAGACTTCACGCGCAGCTGAAGTTGGTCGACCTTACGCTCCGGAGGCGAAAAGATGAAAGAGGATGAACGCTGTGTGCCCCGCACCTATATAGGTGGCGTGCGCGTACACAGGTCACGAGTGACTTTGTTGGTATTAATATTCGACCCATACGCGAGCGCGTGATGGATATCCAGGTGTTGAAAACACTGCCTCTGGCGGTCAGTAGGAATGAAGTAGAACTACGTGTTTGGCAGTGAATCAGTTAATGAACTGCAAAATAAAATTTCATTCTTTATTTCAGAAACGACCATGAAGAGAGATGGGAAACCAAGGGCAGAGAGAAAGAGAGACATGCAGGCTCAGACATGCAGGTACTCAACACTGATCTCTGATTTTGATCTCAACTTGATAATTTAACAAATTTAGCAAATACTTCCACGGATCAGATTAGTGCAATAATGATTGTGTACTGGGGCAGTGTTAACAATGGACACACATCAAACCACATACCAGCGTTGGCATCCATCCTCTGCTCCTCCAGATATCTCTCTATCAGTTGGTAAACAGAGAACCATCGTTTGGTCGACTTCTCTGTGTGACGCTTCATGGCGTTGTCCAGACTGCTTGACCAGCAACTATAGTACCATGCAAGCAAGACAGAAAAGACAGAATAAGTGTGTGTACCGGTATAAATGCAGAATACATTTTGAAAATCAATGACTTTTCTGCCTAAGCAGCCCGTTGATTAATTTAGACTGGGCTATTTTCGGCACACGATAAAGTATAAATATATATCTAACTAGAAAAAGTGCTCCTCGGAGCACAGGTCTCCGCCAGGTCAGGTACGTTATTCTGGCCTCCTGGTGGCGCTATAATAGGCCAATGTGAAAAGGATGCCATTTATTGTTAGGTCTTTCACGGCAATCAGACACTGCATTCATGATTTGAGGCATTTTGTTCCAAAAATGTGTTTTGCCAAATTAGACCTGCTGGTGGCGCTATAACAGGCCAATGTGAAAAGGGTGGCATTTCTTCCTCGGCCTAGTGGGAATGTGCGTGTGAAAATTCACGGAAATCACAAGCTGCGTGCATAGTTTGAGGCTTTTTGTTCAAAACGGACCAATCCTGCAAACTTTGGAAGCCAACCATAGGCAATGAGGATGGAATATGGGAAATCGGACAGATTCGTGTTGATCACATGACTATAGAGATACTGTGTACCGATTTGCATGACGTTTGGATAAAATCTGTAGGAGTAATGTAAAAAAAAATGGTTTTGCACAAATCGGCCTCCTGGTGGCGCTATAACAGGCCCATGTGAATTGGCATCCAGGGAGTGTGTGTGCACAGTTTCGGAGCGACCGGGCCAACGGTGCCGGAGATTAGCTGCTAACACACAGACAGGACGGACGGACACACACACACACGGACGGACGGACAGGGGCGAAAACATACTCTCTCGCCATGCCTTTCGGCCTGGCGGAGACAATAACTATGGAAGATTTGACGGCCAGTGGTTTCTTACCTGAGCTCCAGTTTGCGCCACTGGATAATGATCTGGGTGACTGGTTCCAGTTCCTTCCTCAGAGAGACTGCACGACTGGCGTTATTCTCCCAGTCCTGACAAGAGGATTATTATGGCTTACTTTAGTATCGTCTCTGTTGGGTGGAAACCCCATAGTGTCCAAAACTGTTACTTTTCAGGATTCAAATACAAAAATATAAGATCGGCAAGCTCAAAACGCGTCGATTCGCGCCACGTTTTGAGCTTGTCGATCTGCTATTTTGGATACTTTTGTGTGACGCTGTACTATGATCAAGTAGGGCATTAATTTACAAAAAAAGTTAGAATATGGAGATAAGAGGTTTTTGCCCAACAGCAACCACATTGTACAGCACCTCATGCATTCTAATGACAATGGGGACAGGGGCAGCACACCTCACCTGTGCTTTACTCAGTAGGATCTCCATGCCGTTGAGGAACTTGGCCAGCGGGCTGGCCAGACTGAAGGATGAGATTCTATCTATCACTACAGTCACCTAGGGAAAAGAAAATCACAGGGAAGTGTCCGATTATAGCAGCGTAGCAGAGTGGCTAGTGGAGTGCTGCATTTGGTTGGACCCCCATACCAAACTGGGGGTCCTTGACATGAACAAGTTTGAGAACCACTGAACTTAACCCATTAAGAGCCGAGGCTGATTCTACAAATGCCTTCTAAATCAGTAGTTCTCAAACTTTTTCGTAATTAAAACAAAAATAGCAGATGTACAAGCTCGCAGCGGGGCACAAAGTGGTGCGCTGTGAGCTTGTATATCTGCTATTTTTAATTGCCAATGCTAAAATCTAAAAGAAAAATTATGGGTTAACTTACCTGCACTAACGCTGGGTGATCTGGCCAGTCCTCCAGCCTGTGTTTGACTGCTACTCTGAGCTGCTCCAGAACGGGCAGACAGAGACGGGCCTGGCTCATGTTGGGCTGCTGGTAGAAGTCGTACGGTCCGTCCGTGTGGACCGCCAGGCCGTCTGGACCCCCGGCGGTCCCCCCCAGCACGCTGTTCTGGAGGAGGGCGCCCACAAGCAGCTGGCTGCCCATCAGCTGTGGCTCCAGCTCAGCATCTGTTGAAATGTTATCTCAATTAACAGAATGCAATTCATTCCTAGGTCACTGACCCAGGTGTGCCTTTTATCAAATGTAGACCACACATTCAATATTTTCTTTCTATGAAACTATGGTATATAAAAGCTATACACATCTTTATTATGTTTTTTTTTTAATCTAAAAACAAATTTCAACCTCATTCTGCAATGTCAAATGAAAAAAAATAATTGTAAAAACAAGGTTGACCAACCCATCATATGGTAGAAGCGTGACATCACAGGGGCAGCGATCTGATAGGAGGAGATGAGGGCTTTGATGTGCTCTTTGCTGTGATTGGCCGGAGCTGTGCTTTGGTACCACAGGGACTGGGCGTATCCCAGACACAGGCGCTGGTGGATGTCTACTATTGCGCTCATGGCAGCAGGACACAGGAATGTCTGCGTGGACTCGTCGTCGGGTCCTTCCTCATCTTGTTCCTTGGTATCTGCTGGGCCCTCCAGGCTGGGCTGGGCCGTGATGTCTGCAAAGTCCTGGATGGACATGGGGATGGAGAGAAGGTCATTGCAGATAGGGATAAGTTGTTATAGTACCGGTAGTCACTGGGTGACCAGTAGTAAATCCAATACAAAAAATGTAGGACTCAAGACGCAAGTGTATCTGAGAGCAGCTATCTGTAATTGTTCATCTTATTTCACTTCACAATGCAGTATATTTCATTATGTCTATCTCACGCTTAATCCATTCAATCCAGGAACGCATCTCTGTCATTTTAGGTTTCTTTGGCTATTCAAAAATAGCAGATATACAAGCTCATAGCGCAGCACTCGGTGCCGCACTATGAGCTTGTAGATCTGCTATTTTTGATTGTTTGTTTGATTCTATTTCACATGCTGCTATGTGCATGACATGACGAAAGAAACCACCTCTGGTCATAAAGCCTGAAATGCCTGGTGAAATGAAAAGTGAAACTTTTGAGTATGAAAGTTGGGCAATAGTTGAAACTCTGAGTGTAAAATGTGTAATGTTATAGAAGAGTCATGTATAATTTACAGCTCAGTGCATCAAAGTGTGGTACCTTGCTGAACTGAGGGAAGCGGCGTCTGAAGTCTCTCTCCTCCTGTTCGTCTTCGGTGAGGCCTGTGCCGTGCAGTCGACTGCGGTTTCGGTACAGACTGGCCTCCATCTGTTCTTTCTCCCTCCGCCGTCTCTCCTGTTCATCCCACTCGTTCACCAGTGCCTGAAGATAAGATCAGATGAGACCAGGTGGGGGGGAGACCTTTGTTAACATCGCAAGGGAAATTCCATTTCAGCTTCACCCAGCTGCTGGCTGCTCAGATGGTCATGATGAATGCTCAGGGGGAGCTGTTTGAAGCGTCTTGCGCAGGATCACTTCGTCACGCAGACATTGGCGGGCCGGGAGGCAAACCGGTGACCTTCTGGCAAACAGGTGAACCGCTCAACCCACTGAGCTACAGCCACCCCCAAAATGTGAAGCGTAATGCTACGTTAGTAAGACGTTGAAATGATCCTTACATACAACACTATAAACAACACTACAAGACTATCACGGTTATTTCAAACGTTTGCCTCAACAATTATTAATGAACGATGAAAAACAAATTGAAGAGCAAAAATAACAGATCTACAAGCTCACAATGTGTTGCGATGCAACACATTGTGAGCTTTCAGATTGGCTATTTTCACAATTTTTGTACACCACCATACAATGATTATGAAGTATAGAGGGTGAAGTTGTTAATCAGACGTATGTCAGATGTATGTCGATTCTGTGATGCAATATAAAAATACATTTAAAAAAACCTTGCTTCTCTGGTATTTGGTTATAAGTCTGTTATTGGAACTTAGTATCGGTTTCGATATGTTTTCGGTTAATTGCCCAGCCCTCTACAACACAATGCAAATAAGGCTGATTGTCACTGAACTCAAAGGCTCTGACTGAAGCACTCACCTGACAGATGTGCCTGAAGAGGCTCAGGGTTTCCTCGCCCAGCTGGCCCATGGCCAGCGCGTGGCACTGCACGAAGCGCAGCGCGTTCAACAGCAGCGTGGAGGACTGGGGCACTACGAGCTCCGAGGAGGCGTCCTGCTGGGGCAGCAGCTTGGCCAGGCCTCGCAGCGCGTCCATGCACGCCCTGGAGCACAGGAAGTCCGCCCGCGCCAGGTAGGTGGGCAGGCTGGGGGTGACGGAGGGGAAGGCCAGCAGGCAGCTGATCAACTTGGGCAGGCCGGGCGCAGTGGCCAGCGAGGAATACACCTGCGGTTAGGGGGTGCAACAGTTAATCGGACTGATCGATTTTTATCGATTATAATAAAATAAGCAATTAATTGAGTAATCGATTAAGCCCAATGGGGCTGCAACCGTTAACCACTTTCAACCTGGCATCTCTATTATATCTCTAAATTTATGGGACTAAGTATAAAATCAACAAAGTAAAAATAACAGTAATACAGTAATAGTACAGAATAGTAGCTAAGACAATAATTAGACCAGAATTTTTCCAAAACGACGCATTGCATAATATGCGCATCGCATAATATGCTGCGTATATTTTTGCATTTTCCGCAAATTCCCGCAATTTCACAGCATAAAATCACATAAACCCCAGCATATTTCGCAACTTTTTGCATATTTTGCAACTTTTTGCATATTTTGCAACTTTTTGCATATTTTGCAACTTCCCACAATTTCACCACATAAAAACCCTGCATATGTCATAGTAAAATCAAGGATTTTAGCCCGCATAAATCAAGGATTTTAGCCCGCATAATCAAGGATTTTAGCCCACATAATCAAGGATTTTAGCCCACATAATCAAGGATTTTAGCCCGCGCTTTTCTGGAGGGTCTAAATAATGGATAGTTGGAGGTCTACCTGTGAGGCTACCAGCCTCATGCCGTGCCGCAGCTGGAGGATGCCGCTCCGCAGCGGGGCGACCACGTCCGGGTACAGCGGGTAATCCTCTGCCAGCCGCTGTGAGAAACGCTGCTGGGAGTTCTGCCACACCGCCTCCTCCTTCAGCAGGCCCTGGATCTGTGAGCGCGACTTGGAGGAGGTGGTGGAGGAGGAGCCCTGCAGGTAGGGATGGGTCAGTGTTAGGATTCTGCTCATCGATTCCCCGTTTCGGTTCATTAACCCATAAAGACCTCAGGCCGATTCATGTCTTCTAAACCCTATCAGTTTTCTGAAAAAACGTATTTTGCTGTATCAGTGGTTCTCAAGCTATTTCATGTCAAGGATCCCCAAAATGATATGTATTTGGCCGCGGACCCCCATCCATCGTTAACTACATAATATTTACTATTACTAGTTCAAACTGTGTATATTAGTAGTACCTGAGATAGAGTCAGTGATGAACCTTTTTGACCCAAAAATACAGGCGTTTAAAATGACATTTCTGTTTGCCTTTTAGGCTTCGTACACATAGATTGCACTGGACAGATATGCCAAAAAACTATACAAAGAATATACAAAGAAATGACTGACAATAACCACTACCAATAATCTAAATCAATAACCATGGCCAAAATAGGTCAAATCTATAATATGTATACATTCAAAAAAGCATCAAAGTAAGCGACACGTTGTGATCAGCTATTTCCACTATTTCTGAAAATGTATGGACAGTTTTCAACAGATGAATTCATACAGGTGAATGGAAAGGATTCTGACCATTATGCAGAATAACTGGGTTTATCTCAAATAACGTGTGATCGGGCCATTATTGTGCCAGGAGGCCTACCTGCAGGGCTTTGAGCAGGTGGGAGAGCAGGTCCTCCACGGCCGAGGCCTGGCCGATGCTGCACAGGTAGTGCTGCAGCTCCTTGAAGAGGCGGCCGTACTGGGCGTCGAGCGGGCGACACGCCTGCTTCCTGGACAGCTCCGCGATCTGCTCCTTCACCTGCTGCATGCGGATCCACAGGTACCTACAGGTACACGCAGATGGGTTCAATTTAACCCATTAAGGCCTGAGGTTCCGACTCCACAAAATGTCTTCTAAATCCTAACTGTTTTCTGAAAAAGTTATGTTGCTATATCAGTGGTTCTCAAACTTGTCAAGGACATCCAAAATTATATGTATTTGGCCGCCGACCCCAATCTGAAAATGTTTTGTTCCAGGGACCCCCCAGAAGCAAAGATTTGAGTTAAAAAAATTGCTTTCAAATATATATATTCAAAGATTTGCAAAAATAGCAGATCTACAAGCTCATAACGCGGCACTTGGCAGCTTGTAGATCTGCTATTTTTGTAAAGCATAAAATAATGGTTTAAGTGGTTACAGAGATGCGTTGCAGGTAAATCCCAGGATTACCACAGGATCCACAGGCACGCAGATGGGAAGTACACACGTACTTGTTGGAACTGAACCACTTTGGTGACACTGATACCCACTTGCCTTTCTCAGACAGGGAAGTGGGTGGTGTTTTTTTTTCTTTTCGCGAAAATAGCAACGCTGAGAGAGAAGATGGTTGGATCTGATCCTAGGTCAGAAGGAGGCAAATACAACTCCAAAGACAGAGTTATTTAAGTCCCCCTCCAGTGTATTTTACTTCCTAACACCTCAGTTCTCAAGGTCAATTCAAAATGGGCCTGTCAAGAGGAAATGACAGGCCCACAGGTTGGTAAAGGAAACTATAGGTTACAAACGTAACCCCAGTTATTTGAGTTTTATGAGCAAGATACACTATCCATCGCCATTGCATTCCTCTTTTGTAGATAATAATTTATTTGGGGACTGGGTCTCACCTAATGCGAGGGTGCTGGAAGCCGTCAGTGGTGCTGCTCTCTTCCAGCTCTGCTCCGGTGAGCAGCTGAGACGACAGGCTGCGTCCTCTCCATTCCTCCTGAAGCAAAGCCAACTGAGGGACACACACACAGAAGAATCACAACATGTCTTGTTGCATCGTGATGTGAGCTTGTAGATCAGTTGTTTTTTTCTCAAAGAGATTTGGTCCAGATGGGAGGGAACCAAGTCTAGTCAGTCTATAGTCAAGCACTTCAGGTCAGGTCATGGAAAAATAAAGGATTTTATATTACTGGTTAAATAAATAAATAAATGTAAAAAACACCAAAGTAATAAGAGTTCTTCTCACCTCCTCCTGGGCGTAGTTGAGCTTGTAGGCCCTCTTGACGGCCGGGTCGAAAATGGTCTGCGGCGTCCACACCTTGATCTGCAGCAGGCCCATGTTGACCCAGAACACTCCGGAGCGCAGGAACTGGTTGGTGCCCTGCACCTTGTTCTGGACGTACTGCTGCAGGCAGGTCATGCAGGCCTCCAGGAGGCCCTCGGGGAGCAGGCTGGCGGGCAGGTAGTCTCTGAAGGCCGTCTGGATCTCCTGAGCGGCGATCAGGGGGTCCGCGTCCTCCACCAGGCTCTCGCAGCTCTCCATGTAGCCCTCCTGAAGACCCGGGGGCAGCAGGTCGGCCATGCTCTGGAGCTGACGCCGCAACACCGCCCCCTGCAGCCTGAAGTCTGTCCCCCTTTAGACGGCAATTTACAATTTTAGGCATTTAGCAGACGCTCTTAATCCGGAGCGATTTACAGTGAGCACGGTAAACACGAGGTAGGTACATCAAATGCATAGAAATAGTCATCTAGGATCATAGGTAAACCAAGAACCTATCATCAGTCGAAACAGTATAACATCAAAAAATTAATAATCTGTACATTGAAACTATAACACGCTATAGGATGCCAGGTCATCTGTCTAAATAACATGCGTCTGAATTACATTTTAGCCTTTGCGTAACAAAAAGAAGATAGGTTTTTACAATGTGGCTTCTATTAAAGAGTTGGTCTGTACATGTGTGTGTGTGTCCATGTGTGTGATTGTCCGGAGCTATTCTCACAAACCGCTGATTTCTTGTGCACACTGGCACACTTACTAGTACCTTCATACAATTTTAGATTTTTTTTTAAATATTTACAGTAACTTACATTTTTATAATGGAAGTCAATGGGGTTCAGATCGGGCTGACACCATGCCCAAATTTGGAGACATATTATCATAGATACTGTACCTCAAAGATGACTGACGTCACAGACTGACCACGAGAAGTTCGAGATCCACATAAAAACTAAGCTGTTCCCATGTGGATTTTGAGATCCAAATGATTCAGTTTTACAAATATTTCTACATTTTTTATACGTTTTTCTATGTATGCTTTAGTTTTTTTCCTTCAACAAAATTCTATACATTTTCCATGCTCTTCCAAGGCTTGTATTAAACACCCGGCTCTTGGGACTTTACCAAAATAACCTAGCATTGTCTTTACCTGAATGGAGCCAGAGCAGGGAGGGCCATGTTGTCCCACAGCACGGCGCTGACGTCCTGGAGCTGCTGCACCCTCTCCCTCCACTCCCCGAGGGTGACGTGGGACGAGGAGAGCAGGGACGTCTCCGTAGCGTCCCACTTCCCGCCCGTCTCGCTGTTGCTCAGCACTCCCAGGACGGAGCGCGACCACACCGCTTTACTCAGCATGGGAGGGCCCTGCAGGGGGAGGTGGACTGGGTTTAGTCTGAATTCATATTATATTGTTGCGATTGTGACTCGTTGTGAGCTTGTCGATCTATTGCCACTATTTTTGAAGACTATTTTTCTCGCCTATAATGACATGCCCAAAATAGGGACACCGGGTTTGAAAGTAGTTTGATCATTATGTAAAATTAAAATTGCATGGCCAATGCTGGGTCGTCTCCGTTTGCCTCATCGAAGCACTACACTGAAATTGTACGCATCAGTCCCCTGTCCGGTAACAGGAAGAGTGGGCACTAAGGAAGACTGGGCCCCTCAATGTAAAATTGGCTATTTGGTCCAAAATGTTAAATTATTTGGAAAACGGTGTAAAGTAATGTAAAGTACACATGATTAGAACATGATGGAACATTTGACATTTAAGGTCTAATATTTCTACAATTGATACAAAAAGTGTAAATCCAATCATTTTGGAGGGTTGAAGGGTACATTTAAGTCCGATAATGATGTACTGTGCATTTTCAAACATGTGAACTTTACATTACTACATTTATTTGAAATATTTTTCAAATATTACATTTTTTAACATTTTGTCTTCTTGCAACATTTTGTCTTCTTGCAGCCCTCTGTCCTACTGTATATATGCAGTATGTATTTAGTTGTATGGCCAATGGTTACCATGTTATCTGTTCCATGGTGGGACTTGGAAGACATCTGGGGTTCAGGAGCCAGGGGGTCCCACTTCAGCCAGCGGTCGGGGTCAGAGGTGACGCTGCTGCTCCACAGGGCGGCCAGGGCCTCTGACACCAGCTCACACCACACCAACTGTAGCTCCTCCGTCGGCTGGGGAAGGAAATCACATCGGTTTAGACCAGTGGTTCTCAAACTTTTTAGCTCAAGACCCAAAAGATAAATTAGTCGTTTGCCCGGGACCCAAACTAGTGAAAATAGCAGATCTACAAGCTCACAACACGGCACGAAGCGACGCGTTGTGAGCTTATTTTCACTATTTCTTCTTGGTACTGACCCTGTCACTGCTGAGCAGGAACCAGAGCGGTTGCAGCTGGCTGACGTTCATGGGTGTGGATTGCAGGCAGAAGCGGAGGTGTCTGGACAGCTCCCGACGCAAGCCGTCCTCAGCCTCCTGGTCACTGTGGTGGATGGCTCAGGGTTCATTTGATTGGTTTACAAAGGTACCACACTGTTTCGTTTGTGTAACTACTCCTTTAACATTTGTGGTCAAGAAAAACAAACACTAAATAACAAAAAACATGTAAGAACCAGAAGCATGGTTTAGAGACGTACCCTTGTGTGAGAGCCAGATGGAGCAGGTCCACACTGAGTCGTAGCTGGTTGAGAACGGCCAGATCCTCCATGAGAGGCCAGATCTGAGCCCTGCGTCTCAGCTGCTGCAGCTCCGGTCTGGGGGGAAGGGCTACCTCTCCCGCATCCTCCTCCATAGGCATTCCCGAACGCGTCTTCTCCAGGAGACCACAGGAGCTCATTCGACTCTGCTGCTGCTCTACGCAGGCCACCAGCCTCTCTAAGACACCTGCAGTAGGGGGGGGAGAGTGGTTCTCAAACCTTTTCATTTCAAGGACCCCCTTAACTCATTCACTGCCAGGCTTATTTCAAGCTTGTTGATCCATATGCCACAGGCATTATGGATCAAACAGAGAATTTTTTTTCTCCGTTTACATTTTAACATTGAAGTGGATGGAGCATTACCTTTTTGAAAATCGTTTTCTCCTAGTTCCTTTGAGATAAAAAAATAAATAAAATAACCAAAAAAAATAAATATATATATATATATTTTGAAAAAAAAAAAGTTTTTTCAATGACGTCAAAAGACGTCATTGGCACTATATGAGTTAACTATGAGATGGAACCAAATGGACCCGTTAAGGTGTAATGGACAACATTCAGTTACAAGACGTTGAACACTAAAGGCCCAGCATTCTCTCATGAAATGCATACAAGGTAACATGTTCGTTCTTCTCCCTCCACGTACCAGACTTCTGTGGATCCAGCTGGTTGTTAGCTAGGAGCACCAGGCCCCAGGCTTCTAAGAGGCTTTCCTTCGTGTCAAGCCCCTGCGTGGCGCCCTGAAGTCGGACCAGCTCCTGTCTGTACTGGGTGGAGGTGCTGTCCAGCCGCAGATTGCTCACGTCCAGCGCTTTGCTCAGGACCTTCAGCCGCAACGCACAGTCGGCAACGGACTCCAGCTGCAGAAGAGGAAACAACAGAGGGAATAATAAATTAATAGGGCTGCAACTCTCAATCATTTTCTCAGTGATTATTATTATTTTGTATTAACCCCTGAATCCCCCAAGAATAGGGATGCTGGGGCTCAAGAGGTTATCTATAGGTTGTTTATCAGGGTCCCCCAGGGCTCTATACTCGGTCCGCTAGCATTTCCTTCAACACCAAATCGATTAGCCAAAATTTTTTGATTTGCAACCCCAAAATGGGGATGCAAGGATTCATGTGGTTAAAACCATAAACCAACAAAACAATAACATCATTAGCAAATTGATGCAATGCCTCCCTACCTTGAATGGCAGCGGTTTTCCCAAAGTCTTCTGGATGCCTTTGAGGGCAGTGGCCACAGACACTGGAGTAGACAGCACCATCTGAATGGCAGCTGACACTGTCTGCAGTTCCTGGTGCCCCCTGGAAAGCCACATTGCAACGTTAATTATTATCATTATGTGTAAAATTGTCTAAATTCAATTAATAACCGAGTAGAAAAGGAGTTCCACCGCGCCTCAGCCAACTTGAGGCAGGTCCGTTGCGTCACAGGAGCGGGACACAACAGCAGACGAGAAGACGACACTGGAACAGCTCGGACAGTTAAGCCTCTTTATTAACTCTCTCAGTGCCACGCCCGAGATATCCCGAGTTTTTCCCGAGTACCCTCCCTGCCAGCACGAGAAATCCCGAGTTTTTACTTTTGACTGTGGTCGCGCTATTCTGTTTATTTTTCATGATCACTTTCGCTTCCTGACTCCTTCAGACTCATTGGGTTCCGGTTTCATGGCGCAGATTCCGTTTCCGGTTCTCATTTTTTTCCCGCGGTCATTTTCGGCCAGAATAGGGAAAGTCACGTTTTTTCACACGGTATAAAAAACGAACGGAGAGGTCCACGTCTACTCTCTTTGGTCTGGGTGACGATCAGTCATCGTAGTCGTGTATCACATCGTAATTTACCCCGATCAACGATTGTCAAAAAATTCAACATCCGGTTATGACCGGATGTGACGTGAGCCTGTTTGGGAGGGGGCGAGTGAGCCAGCGAGGTCATCAATGTGTCGATTTGTTGCTCTCTACTGGTAGAACTGTATTATGGGTTTAAAAACCCAATCAGATAATTTATTTGAATGAAAAATTACGAAATAAAAAAAATAAAAAAAACGCACATTTCTGGCACTGGGGGAGTACTTTATGAAAATACTCTTGGCAGTGAAAGAGTTAACCTATTTAGACCGGAGGCCGATTCTAAATCCTAACAGTTTTCTGAAAACTTTGTTGCTACATCAGTGGTTCTCAAACATTTTCATGTCAAGGCGGGCCCCCAAAATTATATGCACAGTATTTGGCCGCCGACCCCCATCTCAAAATATTTTGTTCCAGGGACCCCAGAAGCAAAGATTTGAGTTAAAGATGTTCGCTTTAAAAATATATATCTTTTCAAAGATTTGCCAAAAATGTTCATGCAGTAACATTGAAACGTGAGTCATTTCTTGTCCTAGCATCTTCCATTAATAAAGAGGCTTAACTGTCCGAACTGCTCCAGTGACTCTTATTCTCGTCGTCAATGAATAACTGTCATTGAAAACGTATTGTTGAAATAAAACACTTTGCGAACTGCAGCAATAGAAAGCATTAGAAAAGGCTTTTACTCGAAGGTGGCTGCGCCGTCTCCCAGCAGCAGCCCGGCCAGCCTGAGGATGAGGTGTTTCTGGACCCACTGCCAGTGCAGGGACAAGATGGACACGCCCTGGGAGTCAGCTGGCAGAGTGTTGCACACGTCCCAGAACCTGTCCCGCCACTGGAGCAGCTGCAGGATCTGTAAAGACATATGGACGGTACATGCACATATTAAATCATGTTTAACACCTTTACCGCCGGGCCCGTAGTTCTACGGGCCGTTAAATCCAACGGTTAAGCGCCGAGCCCGTAGTCCTACGGGCTGCGGTCTTTTCGCGCATGCGCGGTCCGGGTGCACTTTCGGAATTTTTTTGATCCACTTCCGTTTCCGGTTTGATGACAGGAAATAGAATTATTTGGGATCCGGTTTCGACGATCACGCCCGCTCCCATTCTACAGACGAAACTGAAACTCAATTCTCTTCCTGTAGTTTTTTCTCCTCGCATTTCACTGTTTAACGTAATCCGCTCTAACTACAGTCATGGAAGTCCGTTTGACACGCGGTCTTCACTGGGAGATACAGGGAGATCTCGCGGATGTAAACAGACCGTTCACGGCTCAATCTTAAGGATTTTAACAAGATCTATGGCGACATGAAAAAAACAAAAAAACAACAAAAACACCTTGGCACTGGTGAGTACATTATGAGATTAACCTCTGGCGGTGGATGTGTTAACCACTAAACCGACTGAACCATTTAAACATAACCACAAAAAAATGCTACATTATTTTGAAAATAGCCAATCAACAAGCTCAAAGCTGATCTACAAGATTTGCTTTTTGTTTTCCCCCTTATAATGACATACCGGTACTCAAAATTGGGATGCCAAGGTAAAATTTGTCAAGCCCTATATACTTCTGTTGTACGACGATTCGCGAAAAAAGAAGCCTATCTACAAGCACACAACGCAGCGTGTAGGTGTGCTACAGTATATATATATTTTTTTTTTCCAATTTTGGAAATTATTTAAAAAACATTTTTAAAGATTTTTGCCATAATGACATACCCAAAATCAGGACACCTGGTTGAAAGTGGTTAATGTAAACTATTACTACGGCTAAATTCTTTAGAATGTTGAAGCAATGAACGTGAAATCAGAATGGATCCAACCCAACGTGACTTGACGAGGACAGTGGGTTCACCTCAAACGTGATGTGGTCTGAGATGTGGGGCAGTCCGGTCTGGATGGCCTGCAGAGTGAAGTTGTCCCACAGGTCAAAGAAGGTTCGCAGATGCATCAGCACCGGGTGAGGCAGGTGGCCGATGTCCATAGTCCCTGTGATGGAAAAACACAACATGATGCCTTGCCTTATACTAAGACGGAAGACATTACACTAGCTTCACTCTCCGGTGGTCCTGTGAAGCAGTGGTTTATGTGTACTATGTAGCTCTGTGTTGCTCTATCGGTACAGAATAGCACTAATACTACATAGTATTGCACATTTAATTTCCAGTCTTATGCATGGTACTAACCCTGTCATGGTTAGGAACGTCACTTTAAAAGGAGTTTGGATAAAAGTTAGTCTCTCAGTCTAGACAGACATGTTGGCTCCCACAATTTACAAATGCTTCCACCTAACTGTCTGTACTTTGGAAGTCCTAAAAATGATGCAAAATGATACTGTGAAATATCTTAGAAGATATTTTAAAATACATTTCAGTGAACAAAACTGTGTCATGATTGGTCGAACACTCTTCTGGTCTGAAGAGAAGATGACAGCTTCCTGTGCTCAACTTTTACCGGGTGGAATTACAGACCGTCTATGTCGTATTTGAAGATTGTGGAAGCGATAGGCTGGCTTGAGAGACTAGATAAGTGTCTAGATTAGAAAGATTGCTCAATGCATGCCATTCTAGATGCCTGGGGGGAAAAAGCAACGAAAGATGGCAGAGGCAGAACGCATCTAACCCAATTTGACTTGATATGCATGCATGAAACCAGAACACTCTTATTATATATCTATGTGGAGCGTGTGGATGATCCTACCTTTGCTGAAGGCTGTGGCCAGTCTGAGTGCACAGTTTTGTGCTGACAGATTAATAGCACAGGTGCAGATGACTGATCTCTCCTCTCTCTCCATCATCAGAACAATTCTAGGAAATAAATTTCCATTTCAAAATCCATACTTTTCCCAGATCTTTTTGGGGGATTTGCTGACTTGGTCATCAAATCATTTGCTCATTTGCTCATTTGGTCAGTAATTATAACACCAGTAATAATGCCTGTTAAATAGATTATACTGTAGCACCACCAGTAAAAACAATGTATTAATTAAAATCTAGCAAGTCTAAAACCACAAAGAAAAGTACATTTACGTTTCAGTACATAAAAATAGCTTCCTTTTTACTTTTTTTTAAGATGTTTTAAACAATTCACTGCAATTGGAAATGATTGTGAAAAAATATTGTTCCAGATGTTCCAGGACTTTGCAGAACATTTTATTAGGCAACCTGCAACAATTGTCATTCTACTACCAATGTTGACTCATTCTAATGCAGCAGTGTGTAAATCATTTTGGACAGCAAAATGGCTCTACAGATGACTGTATATATATATATAGGCATCCGTCCGTCAGTGATGACGATGGGTTGCCTGTAATAAATGAGAAATTGATTGGAGGGCAGCGTACCTGTTGGCGACAGCGTTAAGTTCCTCTGCGAACTCTGTGTATCTCTCCTCGTCCTCAAAGTTACACTTGTTGGCCAGGATGTCCAAATACTGCTTGTTCCAACGCATGTCCACCTGAATCCTGTACTCATCTGACAATGACAAAGGTCAAGTTAAACAGACAGCTATTCTGAAATTGTTTTAAAATCCTCCTGGGTATGTTTATTTGAGAATGCTCATCTCATTTTCAGCAATGCCCTGCTCCTCCTTCATACCAGAGCATGTGAGCGAAGCAGAGCGGGAGCAAAGTGCTGAGCGGAGTGGGCATATTTTGACTTGAGCGGTGATCGCGTTTTTAAAAAGGTCATCCTTTAATCATCCTTTTAAAGGGCTCAGAAAAGTCATGAGACAACAAGGGAAGGGCAGTTGTCTTACCTGTGCTGTGTGGTTGCAGTATCTCAGTGAGGGACTTGCCCTTAGCGGTGAGCTTGCTACTGAACACAGCCTTCAGAGCCCTGTTTCCAGCCTCCACCTGCACCAGTGCTGGATCTGTAACAGATTTAGTTTAAGTCACACATCTTACGGTTTCATATGAATACATGATTTGCTGAAGGAATATCACATAACACATGCTAAACAAAATGATGAATTCATATGGCAAACAAACACATCAAAAGGCCCTTTTCGACAGCATTAACCTTGCCTGGAAATCAGGAATTTCTACAATCCTAGTTTCAACTAGGGGTGCAACAGTAAATTGAACTCATCAAATATAAAAAAATAAATCGACATTTTGAAATTGCTCATTAAATCGATAGAATAATTGGAAAGAAAATAATAGCTGCAGCAATACATTAACACCTAGTCTTATCCTTTACTCGACTCAATAAACGAAACGTCACATCAATACATCAAAATGTCAAAAAGAGGGACAAGTGAACCAACCCGGGGCGTATTTGTAGCTCTTGCCCAGGTGAGAGAGCCAGTTGCTGCGGAGGATCCAGTCCCCGTGGGAGGCTCTCTCAGTGAGCAGGCGCACGGCGGTGGGGATGAGGCGAAGGGCGTCGCCGTCCTCCAGGTCCACCACGCCTCCGGAGAACACCAGGCCGTCGTGGACGCTGCTGCTCTGCATCGCCCTCTGCAGGTCGGTCAGGCTGAGAGGACGATTCCTGAGCAAAATGCCATCGGTTAGGCTACTACACAGGAAGACCCTCAGTGTTAATTCATGCACGTGTACACTCTCAGTGATAAAGCTGGAATACATAAAATTATATTTTGACCAATCTGTATGGTAGGTCATTCAGTGCCAATGACGTGTAACACGTAATTTTTTTCCAAAGCCCAGAGTGCCAATGACGCGTAACACGCCAAAACAGTGTTTTCAGTGTTTACGCTAGATGGCGCTCTTCGCCAACCTATGAGTAGTCCTATGACTTCCGGAGAAGAGTACACCCGGAAATAACGTGATCACAACAAACCCAGCGCCGTCCGATATAATGTTAAAGGATTTAGCAACAAAAAAAATGTCTCTGCTTTGTTTTTTTCAGCGTTTTTGGCGAGAACAGGCTATATTCAACAGCCAATAACGGAGGGTCGCGGTGACACGATTTTTTTTACTCCAATGGAAGCAGAGACACTCCTCCGTCTTTGCGACACTCTGTGTGTTGATCGTCCTGGAGCGAAATGTTCTGTGGCTCTTGAAAGGTTAGCAAAGATGCTCAAAAACGCTGCCACTGGCTGCAGAGCCAATTAACACATTCCATGCCAGATGTTAATCTCATAATGTACTCACCAGTGCCAACGTGTTATTGTTGTTTTTTTGTTTTTTTCATGTCGCCATAGATCTTGTTAAAATCCTTAAGATTGAGCCGTACAAGGTCTGTTTACATCCGCGACATCTCACTGTATCTACCAGTGAAAACCGCATGTAAAACGGATCTCCATGATTGTAGTTAGAGCAGATTACATTAAACAGTGATATGCGAGGAGAAAAAACTACAGGAAGAGAATTGAGTTTCAGTGTGCGCTTCAGAATGGGGGCCAACGTGATCCGCAAAACCGGATCCCAAAAAATTCTGTTTCCGGTCTTCAAACCGGAACCGGAAATGGATCAAAAAAATCCGAAAGTGCACCTGGAAAATTTTCAACGCGAATCGGCGGTTCGCGTAGATCTACGCGACTGGCACGCTGCGGCTTTAAATAGGTTCGCGTAGATCTACGCGATTGGCATTCAATGTGTTTTATTAACCGACAGTGGTTGTAGTTGGTCTCCCTTTCTCTTCTATTGATACATTTAGATCCTGTGGTCGGGTAGGACTAGGACCACTACTGTGTTATTGCACGAAGCTCAAAACGCAATTCATCCTATACCCCAGATAGGCTTTCTATATTAGCTTAGCCGAACCCTGCATAGGACATGAAAGTTATGGATTGCATCTTTGAATTAACACAATGGATTTGACTGTGTAGGAAGGAGAAGGAAGGAAACAAAGTACAGAGTATAGATTTTCTACACATACCTCTTGCCCTGCAGGCTGAGTGTGTTGAGACAGAAGGAGAGGACCTGTCCGTCTCGGAGGACGGAGGAGAAGCAGGAGTCCTCGGTGGAGAGCAGTGCGGAGGGGAAGCCGTCGGGCCACACGCCTGCACACAGCAGCCCACTGCCCCAGTCCTCTGTGTCCAGAATGGCGAGGTGCTGCTCGATCACCTGCTGGGCTTGCTGCGCGGACGGACACACCAAGCAGGGTTTTATTATTAGGACTATTCTGCCAAGACCACATTCTGCACAATGAATGTTTTTCATTTGGACCGGTTATTGTGTTAACCCATTTAACTCTATAACTGCCAAAGACGTTTATAAACGTCTTTGGGCCTTCAGCTATTGCCTGCCAAAGACGTTTAAAAACGTCTTTAAAAAAAAAAAAAAAAAAAAAAAAGATTCTCTAATTATTTAAGATTGACACCTTTTCGATATTCCAAACGAATAAGGAGATAACAATTCCCAAAGATTTTCTGCTCCATCCACTTCAATGTTAAAATTGAAACGGACAAACAATTCACAATGTTTTTTGGTTTGAAACTACTGGTTTTGAGCTATTTTCAAACATCAAACAACACATGACAACAAGGTCAAATTGACCTCGTTGACATTTGTGAAACCACACCTGAATCTCATCTGTGATTAGAAATTATCTGGGATCAATCATACTGGAGAAAAATATTTTGTGGCTATGCGAAAAGGTACCAAAATCGGTCAAAACCCTGGCAGAGGCTACAGACTTTTTGAAAAAACTCTGGCAGGGTAAGAGTTAAGGCCTGAGGTTCCGATTCTACAAAATGTCTTTTAAATTCAAACAGTTTTCTGAAAAAACGTATGTTGCTGTATCAGTGGTGCTCCAGCTTTTTCATGTCAAGGACCCCCAAAATTATATTTATTTGGTCGCGGACCCACATCTCAAAATATGTTGTTCCAGGGACCCCCAGAAGCAAAGATTTGAGTTTTGTTCGCTTTAAAAAAATATATATATTCAAAGATTTGAAAAAAAAGAATCACGGTTTTTCAACAATAGCAGATCTACAAGCTCATAGCGCAGCACTTGGTGCCACGCTATGAGCTTGTATATCTGCTATTTTTGAATAGCCAAAGTATGAAATAATGGTTAAAGTTTGTATGAGTTACATATCATTCTTGACTTTAGTTATGCTTGTTCAGTTCAGTAATGTTTGACTGAAGGACTGAGACATTAATTCAAGATGGGCATTATGTCCACATAACATATCCTTTGATAAGGTCATGCTGGTTACCCTTTGACTGGCAGTGGTGCGCTGGCACAGGGAGTAGGCCTCTCCACAGGCATGCTGCAGGGCACTGGGCAAGTCCACACCTCTCTGGAGCTGGCATGACAGCAGGGCAGCGGCGTGAAGGAGTGATGCCACACATGAAGCAGGGGAGTCTGGAAGAGAGGGGAGAGGGTTTATTACTATTAGAGGGAGACAGGAATGAGAGGGAGGGCTACAGGGCAGTGTTGATTTCGTCGACTAAAACTAAGACGAAAAATGTTCGTCGACTACCTTTTTTCACTGACGAAAACGAAATAAAAACTAAGCTATGATGACTAAAACTATGACTAAATATACTGACAATTTCGTCAATAAATAACAACTAAAATGTTTGGGAGTGACTAGTGGAGAAGAGATCCAGGAGATCTAAGACAAGTCATTTTATGTTTGGTTGTGCTCGGGTGGTGAAAGTAGCAGATCTACAAGCTCACAACGCGTCGCAGCTTGCAGATTGGCTATTTTCAGCATGCAACTAAGTGTAAAATGTGCCATTACGACGCCATCAAGGCACCGCCAAAATACATTTTAGTCGACTAAATTAACTATAGATTTAGTCGACTACAATCTTATGATATTTAGTCGACTAAAACTAGACAAAAACTAAAACATTTCAGGTGACTAAAATATGACAAATTAAATGGAATTTTATTCAAAAGATAAATCAAAATGTGCTGTTAAAGTCAACACTAATGCAGGGGATGACACTTGTCTTCCAAGTCGAAGTTCAAAATGTTATTGTCCCAAAGGGAGCGATCGAGGCAGGACATAACAGAACATGACCAGTGATCACTGCATTATTTTTGGGCACCCAAAGAAATACAAAATAAATAAACAAACGTGCCAGTGCTTACCCCAAATAGCAGCTTTGATGCCTCCATGGATTTCGATGAGTAGGTCGCACACACAGTCACCGATCAGCCCGGCGGTGTGGAGCACCGTCTTCAGGTCCAACGTGTCCCAGCAGACCCCCTCGTGTTCCCCGGGGATGTAGATCTCCACCCCTCTGTTCCTCATGGCTCTGGAGATCTCTCCGTGAACAGGGTCCATGGTCAGAAACAATCTGCACAATGACAAAGTATTACAACAATAAAGAGCTGTCACAGTCACAGAGTGGAGGGAGAATGCCATTCATAGAGGCTGTTTCTAGTTCTAGGTTTCAATTACAATATCTATCTGGTAAAAGTCTCCTTGATGATTTGAACACTTCCATAATACAATCTGTGAGGAAGGATGTCATTAGCCTTTCTTTTTCTAGTCTCATATGGCCAGACGATGGTAGATCTCTGCCTATGGAATACGTCTGGTGACATCTACTGTAAAGTCCATGTAGGGACTAAAACTGGGTGTAAAGTAGCAGAAACAATGCAAAGACTTTCATATTTGGACGGTATCAGGATCGGTTTTCTAAGCAGTAGGCATAGGTTTGTTAGAGATTTGCTCCACTGTGTTAAACCCTAGATTTAATTTAGATTTCCCCTGGACATATCAGAACGCGGGGTATTCTATTTCCAACATAAACATTTTGTCCCTCACCACTACTGGTAACCGCTCTTCAGACATTTCATGTTAATAACAAGCCTAATTCGTGCCCAGGGAGCAATCTAGCTGCAATGAGTTGGCTTGCTACCTGAAGTTGGGATGTGGGGTGACTTTTGGCGTGGTTCCGTCAATGACGCCGCGTTCGTTGATGGTCAGCGATCCGCCGGGCTCCAGCAGTGCATTTAGGCGATCCAGGACAGAGGGGCTGAGCACAAACAAACAAACGTAGTTAGTTCAAAAACAAACGTAACTTCAAAAGACAAATCTTGAATGGTGGTCCCTGGCACAAAATATTTTTTAGATGGGGAGTCAGCAGCCAAATACATATTAATTTGGAATTTGAAGAAGTTTGAGAACCACTGATCTAACCAAAAGATTGCATTTCCTCACCTGCAGAAGTTAACGTTGTCCATGAGCAGCCAGTCTCCGGCCTGCAGGGCTTGGACCAGCATGCCGTCCAGCCACTCGAAGCCTCCGTTGGTCCAGCCGTCCTCCAGCTGGGCCAGACGCTCCTTGAGCAGAGTGAAGTCCATCTGCAGCTTGGACATGTCTGAAGAATAGGGATAGCGTATAGCAGAGATTTTAATTTATCGTGAAATTGTCCTCCATCATACACTGGGATCATACAGTCTTTTTTTCACTATCTAAATCTCTTTGCCAAAAATAGCCGATCTACAAGCTCACAGCGCTTGTAGATCGGCTATTTTTGGCAAATGTTCCACCCCAGACTATGGATGCTGGGGTTCAACTGGTTAACAAAAGTGGCATTTTAAGGGTTTTAAGCATATTTTGATTATCACAATAATATCGTAAATCGCAATTATTTTGGTCACAATTTTCATATCGTCCCATCCCTACTGAAGAACAAGAATTAAATGATGAACAGACATTGAAATATGAGCTTGGGTGTGGATGTGCACGTCTTGGCTTTGTTTTGATCAGAAGCAGGGATAAAACATTTAAATCCCACCGACCGCAACAATGTATGACCAGAGTGGGGATAGCAAAAGCAAAGGCATGGATTTTCCCACCGTCGGTCCAGCAAATCCAACCCTGCTTTTAGTAGTGGGACGATGTCTCTCAGATCAAACATGAAATGTGACATGGACTAGTAGGTGTACGAGTTGAGAGTCCTCCTCCTCACCTGTGAACACCTTCAGCTTGGTGTTGAGTTTCTGCAGCAGCAGGATGATGACCTCCACCTTGTTGAGGGCCTCGGAGTTGACCGTGGCGCCCGTCCTCTCCTGCCCCTTCAGCCAGCGGCAGAACAGGCCCCAGGTCTTCAGCAGGAACTCCGTGTCCTGGATGCCGCCGTCCAGCGACATCAGGCCGCGCCGCGTCACCATGGCCACTATGTAGATGACGCTCTCCAGCACCTGCTGCCAGGGTCGCATGATGTCCACCTGGGGAGAGATTCCAGAGTCATTATGAACACACTGAGGTTTGCAAAAATGAGTCCCTGTCTATTAGGCCTGACCTCGACTAAGTCGACTAGTCGACTTAGTCGACTAGTCGAAAAAACACATCCACCGCCAAGGGCTAATCTCATAATGTACTCACCAGTGCCAAGGTTTTATTGTTGTTTTTTGTTTTTTTCAGGTCGCCATAGGCCCCGTTAAAATCCTTTAGATTGCCCGATCCAATGTTTGTAAACAACGGGCACATGTCCTGGTGTCTACTCGTCGAGACCGCGTGTCAAACGGAGCCGCCATGTTTGAGTTCTGATCGTTTATGTTAACATGGGAAATGCGAGGATGAAAAACTACATGTCCCATTACAGGTTTTACATGGCTTTTTGTGTACGACTTAGAATGAAGGCAGACGGGAAACAAAAAACGTGATCGCACTTCCGGTCGATTTCGGGTGGTGTTACACTGAAAATGGTCCCCCTGGAAAATTGAAAAAAAAAAAAAACGAAAAAAAGGAAAAAGCACCACAGCCCGTAGGGCTACGGTCTCGGCGCTTAACAGTTGGATTTAACGGCCCGTAGGACTACGTTCTTGGCGGTTAATGTGTTAAGGGCCAAAAATGTTTTAAATTTTTTTTGGCCAAGTCTACACCTGCAACCACACGTAACTTCCACTTCAGTCTTCTTATTCCTCGTCTTTGTATTGGTATTGTTTGTGTTGGAGTGCCTCAGTGCGGCTGCAGAGTTCATGTGCAACCTCTTCCAGAGAGAGATAGAGACACTAGAAACTCTGCTGGAGACAAAACAAACTGTGTAGACTTGGCCCTTTGAAATAAAATGTATTTTGGCAAAAAAAAAAAAAAAAAAAAAAAAAAAAAGGTTTTATTTTTTATTTTTTTATTTTTTTATTAGTCGACTGCCAGTCGACTATTGGCAATTAGTCGCCAATTAGAGTCGACTAAACAAATCCTTAGTCGGGGACAGGCCTACTGTCTATTGATATTAACTCATTCAGTGCCAATGACGTGTAACACGAAAAAAGATTCCAAGGCCCAGAGTGCCAATGATGTGTAACACGTCAAAACAGTGTTTTCAGTGTTTATGCTAGATGGTGCTCGTCGTGATTCTATGACTTCCCGAGAAGAGTATACCCGGAAATAACGTGATCACAACAACCCCAGCCTCGTCCGATCTAATGTTGGATTTCTTGATTACTTACTACGAGAACAAGCTATATTCAACAGCCAATAACTAAAGAACGGAGGGTCACGGTGACACGCTTTTTCCCCCCGATGGAAGCAGAGACACTCCTCCGTCTTTTGCGACATCGATCGTCCAGGAGCGAAATATTCTGTGGCTCTTGAAAGTTTAGTAAAAATGTTCAGAAAAACTCTTGCCAGTGAATGAGTTAATAATACCGGTACTTTTTTTTACAGTATGTACAATACCTGTTCAAAACCACCCAGCAGCTCGGTGGTGTCCATGGCACTGTTCATGGCCATGACCCTCAGACGGTGGCCCGTCAGCAGAGCCAGAAGCCTGACCAGGCTGGTCTTGCCGCTGGCCGTGGGGCCCACCAGGATGGACATCCAGCCCATCTCCACGCACTTCATCAGGGACTCCAGGGGATGGAGGGCCTGGTGCGTGATGGACAGGGGAGGGTCCAGGGCCACGGGGGCTCCGCCGCTGCGTTGGAGGACTGAGAAACCCACCTGCAAGGGGCAAACGAGATTAACAACAATATTAACGGCAAGGGAAAATCAGTTGTCATAAGCAGCACAAGTACATGGCAGCAGTACTACTGGTGTAGTAGAGTGGCTCACAACCTCAGCCTGATGGCCTGAAAGTGTAATATCTCCCCCAAGCTAAAAGGGAATTCCCTACGGCTTAATGGTTAAGATGTTGGCCTTCCGCGCGGGAGACCCGGGTTCGAATCCCGGGAGTTACAATGGTGCCGTGACCCGGATCGGGTTTCCCCCGTGGGAGGAGGTCAAAAGGGGGGTGAGTGTAGCAGAGTGGCTCACAATCTCAGCCTGATGGCCTGAAAATCTCCCCCAAGCTATAGAGAATTCCCTTTGGCTTAGTGGTTCAAATCCCAGGCTTTACACTAGTAACAAAAAGGGTAACAATATGAATACAGTATAAAGATGACTTAATATCTAGCGATTAATATGTACAAAAGCGCATGTAGAAGGAAAAATCTTTCATTCATGATACACAAGTCGCTTAATTTTGCTCCTTACATCTATTTAAAGACACAAATGCATGCATATCTTTTGATAAGAGATATGTAATGGCTGAGGGCATCACCGAAATGCCTTCAGTGTAAACGGGTGTTAAACTGGGACAGTACAGTGAAAACACGTGCCCCTTTAGGGAAGTTTGAGGACGGTGACAGACCTGCAGATTGAGGGGCGTGATGTGGAACTGTCTGGAGCCTGTGTAGGGTTCAGAGTCCTCTCCAAAGATCTTCTTGAACACAGACAACACCTGGGAGGGAAAGAAGAGGTTTTTAACACGTTTTAATGAATATCGTTGCTTTTAATGCATGTCGGGCAGAAACCTCTCATCACCATATTCTAACTTTGTTGTGTTTTTTTCGTAAATAAATGCCCTTCTTGATCAAACCACAGCGTCACACTAAAGTATCAAAAGAAGCAGATGTAAAAGCAGCGCGACGCGACACGTTTTGAGCTTGTAGATCTGCTATTTTTGAATTTGAATCCTGAAAAGTAAGATCTATCCCTAATTAATCATTGGTTATTCTTTGGGTACACAGGTTATTTTGACCAAAACAATCCAGGCTGTATGGATGATGGCTTATTGATTATAGCTTAGTCTCATTGCTTATGTTTAACCCATTTAGACCGGGAAAGTGTCATTTTAGATTTCTTTGGCTATTCAAAAATAGCTCATAGCGCGTCACTCAGTGCCAGGCTATGAGCTTGTAGATCTGCTATTTTTGAAAATCTTTGAATATATATATATTTAAAGCTAACATATGTAACTCAAATCATTGCATCTGGGGGTCCCTGGAACAAAATATTTTGAAATATATTTTTATTTTGTATAATTTTATTTTATTTAATGTTTTCAAAAAACTTTTTTTTAGGAATTTTAGAATCGACCTCAGTTCTTAACACATTGACCGCCGGGCCCGTAGTTCTACGGGCCGTTAAATCCAACGGTTAAGCGCCGATCCCGTAGCCTACGGGCTGTGGTGCTTTTTCCTTTTTTTTTTATTCTTTTTTTTTTTTCAATTTTCTAGGGGGACCATTTTCAGTGTAACACCACCCGAAGTCGACCGGAAGTGCGATCCCGTTTTTTGTTTCCCGTCTGCCTCCATTCTAAGTCGTACACAAAAAGCCCTGTAAACCTATGTAGTTTTTCATCCTCGCATTTCCCATGTTAACATAAACGGTCAGAACTCAAACATGGCGGCTCCGTTTGACACGTGGTTTGGACTGGTACACGCAGGGAGATGTCGCCGATGTAAACAGACCGTGTACGGCTCAATCTTAAGGATTTTAACAAGATCTATGGCGACGTGAAAAAAACTAAAAACAACAATAAAACGTTGGCACTGGTGAGTACATTATGAGATTAACCTCTGGCGGTCAATGTGTTAATGGGTTAATGAACAGGTGACCCAACCCTCTGCTGCGACCTGTGACTTCAATAGAATTCAAAGAGTTTGTCATAAATCATTGTACCTGAGCTTTGTCCGCCTCGGTCCTCATCCTGTCTGCGTACACCAGGCCCACGTGCTGCCCCGGGTTGAAGAACCCTGGCGATTGGTCGGCCTGCATCAGCTGACACCAGCGGAACATGTCGCGCAGGTTGAACTCCCAGGGACCTCCTCTCTGACCCCATTTCCTCTCCGTAGACACCTCCTGAACGAGCTGATGGAGGTAGACGGGAACACAATAGTTATGCCTGAGTTTATGCTTGGGGTATCTTTCGGCAAAAAATAATAATAAAAGTTGTGAGCTTGTGTATATATGGTTTTTGGTTTTTTTCTGACGATCGAGGGAGAAGGTACTATGTGTGAGATGATATAAATGAAAATGGTTGTAAGAATTGAACGAGCTAAAACCTTTTGATTTTTTTTTTTACAGTTTTCATGTACTATCGTTTATTAACATTGAACAGCACCTGTGCCCTCCTTCTATTTTATTTTATTATTATATAAGATGATGTTTGGCAACATATGTGATGTCTATTGTTTGTCTTTTGTTTTATGTGTTTTGTTCTTGAAAACTTAATAAAATCTAAGTGGATCGGCTATTTTTGTTAAGTATAAGTCTAAATATAAATCAGCCTTTACAGCAGAGAAAACACTGAAAACATTTTTACGCATCTTACAGTTAGTTTTTGATGTGGCAAAGATCGCAACATCACTGATTCCAAATAGTTCCCACCAAGAGAACAGACTTCCAACGCATTTTACATTTCCATACTTATTCAGACCTTAATTTGTGTGATTTAGTGAGTTAAATGTAATTTATTCAGACAGTGTCTGGGGATACTGAGGAAGTGTCACACGCTAGGTGAAGCTGACTCACACATTATATATAAGTAATGGTGGGCCCTCAAATAATGTTCTGTGAATTGTAATCTTTCCATGATCTAAAAGCATAATTATAAGTAGAGCTAAATAAGTGGCTAAATAAATTATTTCCTCTGATCTCTAACCGTACCTTAAAAAGGTATGTGTCTGAGTGGAAGGTGTCTGGTCACCGTTTCACAAACTTTTTGTGCTCAAGGCACACCAATGGGCAAGTCTAATCTCAAGGCACACCAGTAGTCATAGCACAAATACAGGTGTGCCCACGATGTTCACGTTTTATGACATACCCAGAATAGGGACGCTAGGGACCATGTGGTTTAGAGGAACTACCCTCATTGGAGCTTGTCTTGTGCGCTTCCACTGAACCTGACACAGTGCAAGTGTAATCAATGTGACATTGAATTAACGACCTAGCAAATAATGTCTTCACGGTCTCTTTATCCAGCTGTGGGGAACATTGGCCACTGCTGGGCATGCCAGTGGGCATTGGCCTTGGTTGGCACCACATGATCAGTCCCCAATTCCACATAAACAGTGTCCCCCCAGCATGGAGTCACGCTGTGGCATAATTATGTCAAACCTACCCTGTTGTTGAACTCCACCATTTTGCAGATGATTTTATTATCGATGTTGGGGAAAATGGAGTCTCCGATGAATTCCATGTCTTTGCTGGTGAGTTGGTCCACATACATCTGGATTTGGATTTCACAAATAGGAAATGAATTACATTAATGCAAAACAAAAACTGAAATAAGGGTGAGAGAGTAAATGAACAGAAACATTTTTTTTGTTGAGAAACACATATTTCTTATATAAAAAAGACAGAAAGGCCGAATTATAAATACGAAAATAAATATACAGAAGCACAATGACATACTAGAGGCTGAATGGCATACAGCAGGGGTCTTCAACGTTTTCAGGCCAAGGACCTCCTAGCTGAGAGACAGATGAAGCAGGGACCCCCTCTATATTGTATACAATTGTGTCTCAGATTAAACTTTTTCTTTTACTTGATCTGCTCTTTTTCCCTCTACACCTCTTTGCCAAAAATAGCCGATCTACAAGCTCACAACGCATCGCAGCGCGAGGCGTTGTGAGCTCAGAATAGCCTCAGAATAGCCTCAGAATAGGGATGCTAGGGTTCAAGTGGTAAATGTAAAAAAATCAAATCATATCACACAAATATTTGGCAGACCCCCTGTAGTAACTCTGAGGACCCCCTAGGGGTCCCAGACCTCCTGACATACAGTATACCTGAGTGAATCTGTTCAGGAAGGATTTAGGAAGTCCCTTGCGCCCGCCTCCCTGTGTGAAGGGGTTCTGGCAGCCAAAGATCTTGGTCTTCTCGTGCTGCACCTGGAAGCTCATGCCCAGCTCCGGAATGTAGATCTCAGCTCGGTGGTCGAAGCAGGCATTCAGGCCCTCCAGCACAGACTGGGAGGCCAGGTTCAGCTATAGGTGCCAGGGGGAAACAGTTGCTTTGTTACCCGCCTGGTGTCATAATACCTAATTTTCAGTGGTGGAAAGTAACTAAGTACTCAAGTACTGTACTTCAGTACAATTTTGGGGTACTTTTACTTTACTGGAGTATTTCCAATTTGCAATAGTTTTACTGCTACTCCACAACATCTCAGAGGCAAATATTGTACTTTTACTCCACAACAATTATTTGAAAACTTTAGTTACTAGTTACTTTGACTATTATTACGAAACCACTTCAGCCCTATTTAAACTTTGCCAATTTGAAAATAACCGATCTACAAACTCACAACGCGTTGCGAAGCGACGCGTTGTGAGCTAGTAGATCTGCTATTTTTAAAGAAATATATACGTATACATTTTATACATTTGAAAACGTGTGAAATGGGACCTTCTGCATAACGAGTACTTACATTTTCATAACAATACTTAAATTACGGACTATTCCTTGTAACAGGGTATTTCTACATTGCAGTATTGGTACTTTTACTTAAGTAAAACATTTTATTACTTTTTCCACCACTGCTTATTTTAAATTATCACTCTTTTTAGGGGGTTCAAGTGCTCCTAATATGAAGAATATGTACATTGCATATTTATTATAAATCGCTCAACTAGGCTAAAGCATATTGTAGACCTCCCGATGTTTTAAGATGTCTTCTTAAGGGCTTAAGGCATAAATGGCATATTTGTGTTAAACCTCATACTGTGTTCCTATCAGCTTACCTGCTGTTCTTGTAAATTAAAACGCTAAGGGAGGTGGGAACATTGTTCAAATTATTTATCAGACAAAGCCCTGCTTGGATTAAGCAGGGAGGAGGGGGTCCATACCTCATCCAGTACAATCCAGTGCCCAGCCTTCAGTGCAGCCAGCAGAGGGCCGTCACGCCACGCAAACTCTCCTCCCTTCCCTCCCTCCACTGGCAGGTCTGTTCCAAACAGGTCGGTCACATCCTGCCATGGAGACAATGATGTCAGTGGTAGGAGTGTAACTGTTCAGCCAACTAATACATTAAATCTATTATAAAAAAAAATATATATATATATAATATATTATAAATATAAAAAAATATATATAATTTATCCCAATAATGGATTAATAATCAATCCCTATTTTGGGCATGGCATTATAGAATAGTTAGCATAAAATAGTGAAAATAGCAGATCTACAAGCTCACACAACAGATCGGGATGCGATGAGTTCACTATTTTTAAGTATAAAACAACACATAAAACTATGATAATATAAAAAACATGCTTGTTGATTACTCAATGAATCAAAAAAGTAATTGCTTGAATAATAGCTAAGGAAATGTGTCTGTATGTGTGTAAGGTAAATAAATACATGTAGATCACACTGTTCTGATTGCATGAAAACTAAACAGTTTTCACTCTGATTTTGTGCATAATGGTGGCGTGTTCTTTATACTATGACAAAGTTTCCCAAAAATAAGATTTCATAAAAATAAAAAAAATCACAATATATCACCTCGCTCACAGTATCGCAACAAATCATAATACAGCCCTACAATTGACAGAAATACTCATATGATGACTCATTACCGTTTGTTCCGAGAGGTTGATTCGGACGAGGTGGTTCCCAGAGGACTTGGCCAAGGCTGCCACCAGGCTGGTCTTGCCCACCCCAGGAGAGCCCTCCAGCAGGACGGGCCTCTGCAGCTTCAGCGCACGGAGCAGCCTCTGGGCGTTCACCGCGGTGGTGCCCGCCGCCATGGCGTAGTCGGACACACGCCGACTGTCACTCACAGGTCCTGGAAATCAGCAATTAAAAGATTTCATTTGAACCGCATGCACAGAGCAATTTGTCAGGGTATTTTGGTCTGAGAGCCTGTTAAACCATTCAATCCTGGGAACGCATCCGTGTCATTTTTAGATTTGACCTATAACCACTATTTTATACTTAGGCTATTTAAAAATAGCAGATATACAAGCTCATAGTGCGGCGCCGCGCTATGAGCTTATAGATCTGCTATTTTTGAAAAATCTTGAATGTTTCTGCAAATCTTTGAATATATATATATTTGTTACTCAAATCTTTGCTTCTGGAGGTCCCTGGAACAAAATATTTTAGAACATTTCGCTTAAAAAAATATGTATATTCAAAGCTTGTATATCTGCTATTTTTTAATAGCCAAAGAAATCTTAAAATGACAGAGATGCGTTCTCGGATTGAATGGGTTAAGGGCCCGTACACACTGCAGGAGATTGGGTCCGATATTGCTGTCGCCGACCTTTTTTGGCGCTCGCCGACAAAACCTCCCGATCTGACGCAGATCGGCCTTTGATCTGCGAGATAATGCTCGCTGTGTGTGAAAGGCACCGCGAGACGATATGGGCGCGATAATCCGCTCTGCGACGGCTTTCCGACCATTTTCAGATAACTACCATGTTAGATATTCAGCTATGTCGCCGACTAGACATCTCACAGTATCATACAGTATGAAAGGGGTCTGCGAGGAGATCAGCGCCACAGCCAATGAGAGCACATTACAGCCACCGTGGCTAGGGGGGCGTCGCTGGATCTGACCACAACAAACAGTCCCTACCGCAATATTATCGTCCAGTCCTGTATTAAGTTAACATTATAAAACAAAGTGAGAGAGTGAGCGAGCCTGGTGGGCTGTTTATTTTAGAGGAATTGTACAGAGAGAGAGAGAGAGAGAGAGAGAGAGAGAGAGAGAGAGAGAGAGAGAGAGACATAGACAGAGACATAGACAGAGACATAGAGCGAGCTCTGTGTGTGTGTGTGTGTGTGTGTGTGTGTGTGTGTGTGTGTGTGTATGCAGCATGTGCACGCTGTCTGAACAGCGTTGCCAGATGTTGCGAGAGAAATAAGCAACCAGGTCTATGAAAACAAGCCCAAGAAAAGGCCACTTGAGCACTTTAAACCTATTTACAAATACATTGGATATTTGAAAATAGCCGATCTACAAGCTCACAACGCGTCGCAGCTATTTTCAAAGAAAAATCTTGAGAAAATTGTGGAATATTTTCCAAATCCACACAAATCTTGTATGGGGGTCTATAATGGCACAACATATTTACAGAAGGGGGGTCTGCGGACAAATACATATTATGTGTTGTTTAAACCACTGGTTTAAACAACATTAGAAAACAAGGCCAAATAAGCAACTACACAAATAAGCCCAAAAAATGCACCCCGCAACAACTAATATTTACAAGCAACTCTACAGAAAAACAAGCCCAAAGTCGCTTATAATAAGCAGACATGGCAACGCTGTCACTGACCGCTTCTGCGCACTTGACGTGCGAGAGAGAGAGAGAGAGAGAGAGAGAGAGAAAGAGCGAGAGAGGGAGAGGGAGGGAGAGAGGCATATCACGGGATACGTCGATTAAAATGAATTGGAATAAACTCAAATGTATGTATTGGGTCTGACTCTGGAGATAGCATCCTAGTGAACTATCCTACAGTGTGTCAGCCCTTGTCGGGGGTCAATCCTGTTGAGACCACAACGATATTATGACAGCCGATTTCAAGAAATAAACTCCTGCAGTGTGTTATGCTTAACGATCAGATGACCCCCGAACACTTTAAGGTCCTGCAGTCTGTACCTGCCTTAAGAGTTCACAGTCATTTTAGTCACTTATAATCAGGGTTCGATTTGATGGGGGTTGTGGGGGGTCATGCCTCTGCTTTTGATGACCCCAAAGCATTAATTCATTAATTCATGTATGTTAACCACATTACCTGGCATCCCTATTTTTATGTTCATCTAGTTATTATTTTAATTAAAGGAGCTAAAATAGCATATCTACAAGCTCACAACGAGTCACATCGTGATGCATTGTGAACTTGCAGGGCTTAAGTGGTTAAAAAAAAGACAGTTTTTTCTTTTTTAAATCAAACCCTGCTAGTATTCAGAAAGGACAATACCAGAATCCAAACCTAAAGCTATGTAGAAGGGGTCAATGCCGAAGAAATCGTCCCCCCACTGGGGCTCTCTGGGCATGCTGGTGTCATAGACCCTCAGAGCGTCCTTCATGTCCTGGTCCAGTTTGGTCATCTTGCTGAGCCTCAGTTCCAGGAAATCCAGACAGTCCTTGCGAGCCTGCAGGGCATTGTCTGCACTGGACACCGTAGTCCCTTTAATAGACACAAAGAGTCACATCACATCATAGCCTTTTGTCCCATCACATCATAGCCTATTGTCCAAGTATAATATTGAATGGAAAACGTGCTTGTGTTTCTTTCTTTATTTTGCAACGAATAAACAGATATTTAACAGATATTAACACATATTTACCTATTCTGGGCACGGCATAATAATAGGCAAACATTCAGCGAAAATAGCAGATCTACATGCTCACAATGCGTCACAATGTGATCATATTGCATCAAAACACATTGGGAGCCTGTCAATTGGCTATTTTCTGCTTAATGATTTGGTGCAGAGGGGGAAAAAAGGAGTGCGCCAAGTAATGGAGCCCTGGGAGACCCCGGTCAATGCAGTAAATATGGTTTAATTGGTTAATTTCACACAATGGCACAGAACCACTCGGAGGCCATTTTGCATGGCTGATGGTTTATTCATAAACCTTTTGCATCCGACCCCACTGGCTCACCTGCGCCGATGCCGTCGATGTAGACCAGACAGGCGGCGTGGATGAAAGCAGTGACCGTGTCCAGCCTGAGGTCCCACTCCGCCTCCTCGTCGTCCTCCATGTTGCCCATGGTCATGAAGCCGTCCTCGTCGCGCTCGCACACCACGTTGAGGAAGTAGACCCAGGACAGGACGTCCCGCACGCTCAGGATGCAGCGGCGGCCAAAGTCCTGCCGCTGCAGCCAGTCGATGAAGTCCAGCATCAGCTCGGCGAGGTCTCCACCTGCAGTGGTGGAAAAAGTACTCAAATGTTTTACTTAAGTAAAAGTATCAATACTGCAATGTAGAAGTACTCCGTTACAAGTAAAAGTCCGGAATTAAAAATTTACTGGAGTAAAAGTACAAAGGTATTAGTATGATAATCGTTCTCACGTTGAAAAAAAATCATACATTTGTGTTTAAGGAGAACTCAAACGCTATAGTATGGACCATGGCTGGAGACTTCTGGTTTCTGATACAATTTACTGCCATCACTTACCGTCCAGCGACAGGCCCGAGCGGAGGTTGTGCTGGACGATCTGCACCAGGTCACTGCGACTGTTGCTCTGGGGACACCAGATCTCTGTGAAACGGTTCCTCAGCGCAGGGGAGAGCTGTCCCAGGAACACACACACACGCACAATAGTTCATGAACACGCACCGTGAATATAAGGTCACACAGACAGATTTGTGAAAATAGCTGCTCTACAAGCTCATAAGCATAATAGATCTGCCATTTTATCCATTTTTGTGAAGTTTTAAATAGGGCTTAAGTTGTTAATCAGATCAATAAATGTAGTCAAATATAAAAAAGAAAAAATATGATAAAAAAATATAAAAAGTGCTTTTCGGTCATTCGATAAATCAAAAAAGTTAACAATAATAATACTCGCAAAGATAGTTGCAGCCCTAGATCACAATGGCCCGGGCTGGTTGCAATTCATAAAACTGTGAATTCTGAAGACCAATTCGAAAATAAAGGCACTTTAAAAGGTCAGAGGAAAATCACTTTCCATCACTTCACCATTCTCTGCTTCTGAAAAACACGAAAAGATGACATTATTGTTTACCTCCTTTTTACCAAAGTCTCCGCCAGGATTCATGGTGGCAACGAGGCGAAAGCCGCTCGCCGCTGTGATCAGTTCCACGTCATCGCTGTCACCGCTGCCTTTCTCTGCCAGACAGAGAGACCTCTCTGTCTCCAGAACACTGAGAACACATACACCACGGTTATAACACAGGTTTTGGTCTGCTGTGTTTGTGCACTGTTATGTATCTGTTTATATACTGTATGTATGCATGTCTTTCTGTAGTGTGTGTGTGTGTGTGTGTGTGTGTGTGTGTGTGTGTGTGTGTGTGTGTGTGTGTGTGTGTGTGTGTGTGCGTTGTACCCACAAGTATAGTAACATTTGAGAAACAGACATTGTGAGGACTATTTTCCTGGTCCACAGAAGATCAATTGTTGTTTTACGCTTATAAGAATTAGATTTAAGGTCATTACACACCAGAACGATACGAGAATGCGTCGCCATTATTTCGCATCAAACTTTTATTTTGTGCGCTGCTGTCGCCTCACCCAAAATAGCTTATCCACAGCGCGACGCGTTGTGTGAGCTTGTGCCGAATTAAACTAATTCTTTAACCGTCCTAAGATGTCCTCAAAAGTACAGTAATACAAAGGGTGTGTGTTTCACCTACCTGTTTAGTCTCTCAAGCACAGAGTCATCTGCCAGGGATATCTCGTCCATAAGGAAGACCCCTCCCTGCTTCATAGCCAGCACCAGGGGACCATCATGCCACTCAAACAGCCTGCCATCCTCAGCATCTCTCTGCATCCACACACACACACACACACACACAGGAACGGGCTCAGTTTGCACAACAACTCGTACTCTACATTCTGTAACACTGGTACTCAATTTCCCACCACAATTCACTCGTTTTCTGCTCTACAGAGAGAGGAATTGCATTCACAGATAAATAATTTGAATCCACTGGAGTAAATAAACTAAGCTGGAATGAAAACCTTAATATCGATGCGATGCGAAGAGTGCGGTGTAGCCAACACCAACTCGGGACTCCCGAATCGCTGCCCACCCCACTCTCCTATACCATCAGGGCCTTGAGCTCTACAGTGTTAGCTAAGCCATCACGCTGCAGTGTATCTACGTAGGTGGTGTGCTTCTTGCCTTTCCTGGCTTTGCCCTGGGTTGACTCCCACAGTGTCAGTTTGCTTGCCACTAGTTCCGGGTGCCTGACTCAACTTCAACCTACTTTATTTTCCTTTCGGAACTTTGTTTGTGCAGTGGTTAAAAAACAACATACTGTACTGTCACAATACAGAGATACCCAGGTCACTATAAAACACGAACTACATTAAAAAAATACAACTTAAAAGCATGATATATTAAAAACCATATGTTCAACGAGACTAAAAGTCACCTACGATGTATCTATGACATACTGTATGACTCAATATTTAGGCAAGGTTTCAATCCGATCTGACCACCATTGACTTCCATTATAAAATGAAAGTTATATAAAAATAAAAATAAACATAAAACATAGCTGGCTGCTGAGAGCGTGCACAAGATATTTCGAGCGGTTTACGAGATTAGCCCCGGACACACTCACACACAGACAGACTCAGGTCTGTAGATTGCGTCGCCTCCTACTGGGCCATGCCGTAAATAGTACAAAACATTTGTGACGTTGGGTACCTGGTTGGTATGTCTGACAGGACGCAGTCCTCCCAGGAAGTCGGACGTCTCCATGTGAAGGTGACAGTTCAGAGAGAAGAACTTCTGTCCGGCCAGGGCAGCAAACAGCTGGCAGATGGTGGTTTTACCACATCTGGCGAGAGAACAAAGAGAGGCTGAAAACTCGTAACGTCCTTGACATTAAAAAGGTTGAGCATCACTGCCGTACGACGTTGTTCCTGAATCTTACCCGGTGTCTCCTACGAGCAGGACAGACTCTCCGAAGCGAAGTGCCCGTCCCACCATAACAGCCAGTCTCCTCATGCCGTCGGTCCACACCACGTGACGGAACTCCTCAGGAACGCCAGCGATGCTGTCAATGAAGGGACCTGCACACCAGGGTTAAAGGAGAAATCCGGACATTTTAAGTGTTATCTTTGATGTGTCGATACTCACTCACCGAGGTATGAAGTGGCGTTGAGTTTTTCCAGCGATCCCCCTGTCTGTGAGTCTGGTCGACCCCCACCATTGGAATAGTGGGAGGCGCGTGGCTCAGTGAAAATCGCCTAATTCCACAGCTCCAAACTTCTTTTTTTTCCACAAATCCGAGCTGGCGTTTATGGTCAGCGACGTGAATGTTTTCCTCTCGCGTGAAATCTCGCGTCTCGCGAGATTTCCCGAGGAGCGCAGTGAGCCGAGGACGGGAAATCTCGCGAGACGCGAGATTTCACGCGAGAGGAAAACATTCACGTCGCTGACCATGAACGCCAGCTCGTGAGTGATAAACAGTGCATGTGAAAGTATCAGGAGACACCATGAGGAGGATTTGTGGAAAAAAAAAGAAGTTTGGAGCTGTGGAATTAGGCGATTTTCACTGAGCCACGCGCCTCCCACTATTCCAATGGTGGGGGTCGACCAGACTCACAGACAGGGGGATCGCTGGAAAAACTCAACGCCACTTCATACCTCGGTGAGTGAGTATCGACACATCAAAGATAACACTTAAAATGTCCGGATTTCTCCTTTAATTAGACAGCACATTGTGATGTAGTTTTAGTCATAGTCTTTTGAATAAAATTCCACTTAGTTGTAGCCATCTGAAATGTTTTAGTTGACTAAATACCATAAGCTTTTAGTCGACTAAAATCTACAGTTGATTTAGTCGACTAAAATGCATTTTGGCCGGCCGCGATGGCGTCGAAATGCCTGATTTATACTCAGCCGTGTGCCGAAAATAGCAGATCTACAAGGTGTCGCAGCTTGTAGATCGGCTATTTTCGGAGTGTGACACCTGCACACAACCAAGCATAAAATTACTTGTCTTAGTTCTACTGAATCTCTTCTCCACTAGTCTCTCATTTTAGTCTAGTTTTTATTTGTTGACGAAATTGTCAGCATATTTAGTTATAGTTTTAGTCACCATAGCTTAGTTGTTATTTTGTTTTTATTTAGTTTTCGTCAGTGAAAAAAGGCAGTCGCCATTTTTTTTGTCAACAAAAATAACCCTGCACCACACAGGAAACCACCATCACTCCACCAGCTCAACAACCTGCTTGACCCTTATCAATTTAAGCATTTAGCTTTAATTCTTTTTTTTTTTTTTTCTGAAATTCTTTTGAAAAACATATATTTTTAAAATAATTTGAAAATGTTTTATTGTCTTTACAAATATAGGAAGCGTGGAAAAACATATTTACTAGTTACCCATGAACATGGTTGCGTGACCGAATAATTATGGGTCTCCCGACCCATGTTTCATGAGTTGACCTGCTAATGAAGCGTGTAAGCTGAGATCAGCTGGGTCAGTGTGTGGGTCATGGAGTCAAGTGAACACAGCTCTGCATTCTGCTCTGGTCCTTTCTGGTTAGTGGTATAGTTCAACAGTTCATCAAATTATCAATTTCAATAGTCATCGATCACAGTCATCGATTTTGGGTCTGACTGAAACGTCTTTTTCAAAAACAATATTTTTTTGCATAATTGTTTCCATGTTTAAAGATTTTCACACATTTACAAATCATTAAAAAAAGCAGAAATAGCAGATCTGCTATTTCTGATTTTTTTTACATGTATAAAAATGATTAAATATGTCAATCATTTCGTAGTATATTTCAGTTATTTGTCACATCTGCCCCATGTAATTTTTGGTTACAAAGCCTAAAAGGCTTCATATGTTCCACCGTCCAATGCCAAACACACAATTAAATCGTTAATTGCAATTATTTGAGTGTTATTAATCGTCAACTTAAATTTGTAATCGTGACAGCCCTACCGCTTGGCTTCCCTCCCCAGAACATAGGCCAATTGTGTTTGTATATAGACGCTCGACAAAGCCGGATGCACCATGGTGCACTCAAACCCCCAGACTCTGTGGTGGTGGTGGGCACTGGGCAGGTACTTTACCACTGCGCCACCCAAGCAATCTCTTCGAGATTATTTGATAAATACAACAAAGTAATGGATAGAATAATCGTCATAGTTGTACTCACTGAACTGGCTGGTAACCTGCGCCTGGGAGAAGAGGTTTTCTGGGGTGACCGTCCTCTTGAAGTGTTTCTCCAGGATGGACTGAATGGTGTTCACCTCCTCTGGTTTCCTCACACGCCCGGCCAGCAGCATGTAGCCTGATGGAAGCAACACAACAATAACTCTTTTTGTCGCTGTCCTTGTATGTCCAAACCTGTGACTTTTCAGGAAATGGAAAAAAAAGAACCTGTGTTCCAACAAGCCTCACCATCGTCAACTAAGTGCTGTAGCCAATCCCGAGAGGAGTCTGTCTGCTCTTCTAGCCTGTAGCGGTCGGCCCAGCGGAACAGATCTCGAAGGGTGATGAAGCCATGTTTGCCAGCAAACACTGACGATCCCCTGCGTAAGGACTAGAAGAAAGAACAAGTATTACATGGATGGATCTGGATGATGCAATAACTAATAAAAATAGGAGACAACATTAACCATTTACCCTCGCTTCCCTGATATATTTGAAAAAACTTGAAAATGTCTTTGAAAATGTAGATCATTTGGAGAAAAAAAATACACAATACACAACACTCTTATGGGGGTACCTGGTACAATGTTTTTCAGATGGGGGTCTGCGGCCAGATACATCCATATCATACAATATCATTTTGGGGGTCAGTGACATGAAAAATGGTCTCCAGTCACCCACCTGGAGGTCCAACATGACCTTGACCAGCTTGGTGCAGTAAGAAGGGGGCAGACTGCATCTCTGGTGCAGGATGGTCTCCAGCTCTGCACTGGGCAGCTCGTCAAAGTGCAGCTCCACAAAGCGATTCCTGAAAGCCCTGGAGAGCACCTGGAACGTGGATGGAAAGACAGTCCCATCAGTTTATAGTGGAGCGAGAAGAGACGGAGAACGTGCTCAAGAGACTCAAGGGTCAATTCATGCTTTGCGTGACTATTGTGTCTCACGACGTTCCGAGTTTTGAGCATTCGTGCTTTCTGCGACTTGCCAACAGCATTGCCAAATGATTTAACCAATTTTGACCTGACTGAGGCCGATTCTAAAAACACCTTCTAAATCCTGACCTAAGTTTTCTGAAAAACGTCAAATATTATTCCAAAAAAAAAAATATATATTTTGCTATATTCTGTACAGAGCAACAAGAACCCCAAAAGGGGTTCCCGTCCTGAAAGGTACAGTTACAAATAGGGGTTCCCGCCCAAAATGGGTTAAAACAAGTTTAGTGGAGGTAGTGTTTTTTTTTTACAATTTGTTTGGTCCTTTTAAAAATCACTTTTGTGCGATACCGCTAACCTTGATGTATAAGATCATTAATCCTTGTTTATTTCTATTTTGTATTATTTTTTTCTATTGTTGTTGTTGTTGTGGATACTAACACTGTTATTGTTTTGTTCTTGGTGTAGTTATTCACCCATCTACAGACTGTCAAGCACCAAACAATGTAGATAAATAAATAATTCTTTATTTTAAGGTCCGATGTAGGTATGTGGAGTCTATATTTGTATCTGTGTCCTTTGTTTTGTCATAAAATGTCAAAAATCTATTTTAAAAAAAAATCCCTTTAGTCAATGCTATGTATCGATCAACACCTGTCGTGCAAACCAAAGCATGCATTGACCTTCAGAGAGAGAGAGAGAGAGAAAAGAGGCAAAGACAGCAAAGAACATAAAGAGAGATGGATGAGACAGGGAATCTTACAACAACCCCATCTCGTGCCGAGTGACCTCCGTACCTTTCTGCCTCCGTAGAGGCCTGGGGGATTCTGGGTGGCGAACAGCATGAACCGGGGATGAGCCTTGATCACCTCCTGCGTCTCGGCCACAAACAGCTCCCTGTTGTCGTCCAGCAGTCTGTTGAGAGCCTCCAGCACGTCGGTGGGAGCCAGGTTCAACTCGTCCAGGATTATCCAGTAGCCTTTCCTCATGGCATCGATCAATACACCTATGGGTGTGGGGGGTGGTGGGGGGGGGGACAGTAGTGTATTAGATTGAGGCATCCCCTAAATATGAGGTGGCCTTTGTCATAAGGTCACCGGTTCACCTCCCCAGCCCGCCCAGTCTGTGTGACGAAGTGTCCAGGACCCTGAGCAAGACACTTAATTCAATACGGGGATGCATCTGTGTCATTTTAGATTTTAGCTATAACCATTATTTTATACTTTGGCTATTCAAAAATAGCAGATATACAAGCTCATAGTGCGGCACCGAGTGACACGCTATGAGCTTGTCGATCTGCTATTTGTTTTTTTTATCGTGAACAATGTGTGAACAACATTTGTAACTCAAATCTTTGCTTCTGGGGGTCCCAGGAACTAAATATTTTTGAGATGGGGGTCGACGGCCAAATACATATAATTTTGGGGTCCTTGACATGAAAAGGTTTGAGGAAAACTGATATAGCAACATACGTTTTTCAGAAACTAGTTAGGATTTAGAAGACATTTGTAGATTCGTTCCCGGACCTGGGAGGCCTATATGTTGTTATACCTTTCAATCTGGGAAAGTATCTGTGTCATTTTAGTTTTTTACTAAATATAGCTACCATGAATTTCTTAAAAAAATTAAAGTATCACTCATACCCTCTTGGAACATCAGCTTGCCCTTGTCGTCTGATGAGTAGCAGCCGATGTACTCCTGGATGTCGGTGTGCTCGTGGTTGTTGATCCTCACACACTGGTTCCCTGTAGCAGAAGCCAGCCATCTGATCAGGCTGGTCTTCCCCACCGACGTCTCTCCCTGCAGAAGCACCGGATGGGACCTGAGAACGCACAAAAGACCAACAAAGAGGGAGATTTAACCCATTTAGACCAGGAAAGAAGATTTCTTTGGCTATTCAAAAATAGCAGATCTACAAGCTTGTAGATCTGCTATTTATTTTTTTTATCGTGAATTTGTGCAAATCTTTGAATATGTAAAGCAAACATTTGTAACTCAAATCTATGCTTCTGGGGATTCTACAAATGTCTCCTAATCCTACATTTATTTTTTTTAAACTTATGTTGCTAATACTATATCAAACATTTTCATCTCAAAGACCACCCAAAATTATATGTATTTGGCCGTGGACCCCATCTCAAAATATTTAGTTCCAGGGACCCCCCATGAAGCAAAGATTTGAGTTAAAAATGTTTGCTTTAAATATATATATATATATATATTCAAATATTTGCACTAATGTTCAAGATTTTTCCAAAATAGCAGATATACAAGCGCCGCGCTATGAGCTTGTATATCTGCTATTTTTTAATAGAAAAATAAATCTTAAAATTACATGTTCCCAGTCTTAATGGATTAATGTTCTTGAACCTGTCCATAGAAGAATTAGGATTGGATTAAATATCATGCAACTGTCTATTTTCAGTGCACAAGCATACAGTAGACTGTTTGTAGGTTATTGTGCAGTGTTTCATTCTGAAAGTAATGAAACATTGCACAATGATCAAATTGTTGATCATCATCAAATATTTTGCACATATTGTGTGCATATACTCTGAACCTATACTTGCACACAAATGGCATAATGGTAACCGTCTATAAATATAACACTAATCAATCATTTAGTAAAAATAGGCATTTTAAAAAGCAGAGGTCATTTGGAAATCAGACTTATGCCCATACTGGGCGTGTGCACGTGCGTGCATGTGTAATGAGTGGACAGTGAACTTATGAAAGAACAGACAATTATTGAGTTGATTTGGTATGGACCAGTGACACGTGTAACAAGGGCACTGTCTCCGACATTACCATGACAACCACTGGTGTCTGGCGTACATAAACCACAAATAATATGACAACACATAGCGACACCATTTGCTCAAGAGGCAAAGTGTGCACACTGTTATAAGTTATAGCAAAAATATATGTATAGTAATGTCATTACAAGAGTAACAACACAATGTAAATACAAAAAAGATTACATTATGTTGACACACTCTTGTTTATGCGATATCTATTCATGGAGTACACAGCATTACTATTGTGTACGTTCAATACAAGGTAATACAGTTGAATGCGTATGTAAGGACAATGAAACAATTGTTGATGATCGCTCTTCCCCACCAACCAAACACCACAGGCCTTTATCCCCCTCATTAAAATGCAATCCAATACAGTCACATTTTCCTAATCGAAATTCGGATGTGCTCTCCCTCAATAGACCCCAAAATAGCTCAGCCAAAATAGCTGTCTAGGCATTTACTGTAGATCTACCTAGACAGCCATAGATCTATGGGATGGATTTGGGGGAAGTCAGGTTGGGGTCATGCAAAATCTTTCCATACCCGGCAGACACGACTCTGACTAGGTCTCGAAGGTTGAGTTTGACGGCGGGGGTGAGGATGTAGCTGGGGTCCAGCGCTGGCTCCATTTCTCCCTGGGACACCCAGTAGCCCTCCATCTGCACGGAGAGCCGACCCGGGGGGGCTGGGATGGGCTGGGAGGGGGCAAAATGGAAACATTAACCACCTGACATTGCAATAGGGTATCGTATTGTTATAGTAATAGGATGCTGACAAACGTGTAAATACATTCAGCATCTACTGATGAACAAGCAAAGCTACGCAAGGGTCGACCGCAATAACCAAGAGGATAAGGTGCATACCACATGCCATAATCAGTGAGCCAATGGGTTCAATTCCCGGCTGGCTTTTTGCTAAGTGACATTTCCCTACTCTCTATCCACATTTCCTGTCTCTCTCTAAATGCCCCCCAAAAAAACTATTTAAACACACTACTGTATACTAGCGCTTTATCTGAAATTAATCAGCTTTTGAAATTAATGCATAGAGAAATCTTCATGAACAAGGTGGCAATGCCCCCCCCCCGCCACCCCCCAAATATTGCATCACAAAATGGGCATGGGTTTCTAACGCAGGACGTTATAGACTGGGGGTACAACAGGTATTGCCCCAGTAATAATAATTCCATTATGTGAATCACGTCACCATCACGGGACACACCTGTTTGAGACACTTGACATTTCCTCCCAGGATATGCTGGCTGACCAACTTCTGGACCAGAGGGTGGGAGCTTCTGTCCAGCTGTGTCAGAAAACTCAGACAGAAGCCCTGAAAAACAAATAAATAATTTATTATTATCATTAACAGAAAAAGAATAATTGCTCAGAAGATAATGGAGAGTTGCAGGACTGATATCTCACCTCATAGAGAGAGCGCTGCACGCTGACACAAGGGTTGGCTGCTACATACTTGAGGGCCCTGCAGAGCGTGCGCAGACTGTAGTGTGGTCTGTGGCCCGTACCGTCCACCAGGTGGCTGGTGGACTCCTTTCGTACCGCCAAGTAAAAACTGCACACAAAAGGTGATCATTACAGTACACAATGGAGACAACATGTACTAAACTAAAGGAATTAAAATTATCTAAAAAGATATATAATTGATTTGGCAATTTAAAAAGGTAACAAAATCAAAGTGGACAATGAGGTTACTATGGAAGACCATTTCCACTACTGAATACAATTAAAAATATGTTTTTTCCCCTTACAATTGGGGTTATAGTGATTGGTAACACAGAATTCAGGAGTTATAAAGCTGGAATTGAAGACTGAGAATTCTCCGATACATAGAGTTGCAATTGCGAGATTGGTGTGCCAAAGGCACCAATGGTCTAGTCGAAATCGGGGGAGGTGTGGTGTCAGAGTGGCAATTTATTCATACCGTAACATAACTTAAATCGACCTAACCTTATGATTCCATTGATGACACTCCGGTGTGGGTTCAAGCCCTTGAGGTAGTCTGAGACTAGAATGCGCAGGTCCCCGTCATTCTCCAGCTCCTCCACGTACAGCTCCGTAAACCTGGGAGAGACACAGGGGGAGCAGGTTCAGACATACTGTACAAGATGGTGGCTCAGCGAGCCCTTGTGTTTACCACACGTTTACATGCCGAGTCACCATAACAAGTTGACTATATTTATTAACTCATTTTGCTGTAGACCCCCTGGAACCTCCCCACGGCCCCCACTTTGAGAACCGATGGACTATGGCATCAGTCTATGACATATCTATGACTTCTGACTCCAAATTTGGGCAAGGCTTCAGCCTGATCAGAGTACCATTATAATATTAAAGTCACTCAATATTTCAAAAAAAGTATGAAACAGAAAGCCTACTGGCAGTGTGCACAATCAAATTGGCCCTTATAGACTATTTTCACCTCTATTTCTTAAAAACAATATATATATATTCTTTGTACTTCTAGAATTTGCTCAAATGCCCGAAATAGTTATGCCAGGTTGAAATATAACCAGTGTGTAAGGTTGACAGTCAAGACAGGATTGCCTTGAGACAAACAATCACACCACGCTTTCACCATCTCTGCTTCTCACCTATTCCTGATGCCAGGAGGCAGGTTCCTCTTGCCCACGTCAGTAGCTGGGTTCATGCAGGCGAACAGACGGAAGTCAGGGTGCCGAACCAGGGGCTCTACATGAGGACAGGTGACAGTTAGACAAACAGAACATCATGCCAAAAAAACATGCTGTTAACAAACACCACAGAGAAAATTTGCAAAATAACAACATCCGATATAGTGTACTACTACTGACATTAAGACAATCATGCGAATCACAATGACTCCTATGAATAACTATGATCCTGGTAAACACTGTACACAGACTTGGGGTGAATTTCTTTTTACAATGACTAAAAGCCAGAGTTATACAAATACGTTTGCAGTGCGACTCGTTGTGAGCGTGTAAATGTGCCATTTTAGGTGTGTAACACAGGCACATAATAAATATAAAATGAGGCATAATCATGGAATAAAACAAAAATAAACGGAATCATTTTTGTCAGGCCAAATTCTGAACATCGGCAATTTTCGGTGCACGACATGCTTCTACAGAACAGCGGTTCCCAGACTGGGGGTAAGGACCCCCAGGGGGTCCCCAAATTATTTTGGGGGGTCCCCAGATGATTAGCTTAATGTACAACATTGTTTTCTCACTCAACAGTAAACAAACCAACATACAGTATAAGTGTATACAGGGTATCTGCACATTTCTAAAGTTACAATTCAAGGACTTTCAAAACCTTTTTAATACCAAATTGGCCTTATTGTCAAATAAAATCGTAAGAAAGAGGCAAACATTGAGAAAATAGCCAATCTACAAGCTCACAACGCCTCGCAGCTTGTAGATCGGCTATTTTCACAATATTTATCTGTGGAACCAGACCCAACTAAAAGTAATGCCTACAATTCCAAGCGCTTGTCAGGGTGGGGGGTCCCCAGTTCAAATATGATTATTTTGGGGGGGGTCACGGCACTGGAGAGTTTGGGAACCCTTGCTTGAATCCATGCATAATGCTTACCGGTATCTCCGCGGTCTAGCAGAACCAGGGAGCCGGTGGTTCCCTCCAGGAGCCCACTGAGACACTCCAGTGTCTCTGCTGCTGCCAGGTTGATCTCATCCAGTAGGATCCACTGACCCTTCTTCACTGCCTGGGCTAGAGTTCCCTGAACACACACACACGACAAAGGATAGAACCATTATGGTCAGATTATGTTAAGGGCGGCAACTATCGACTATGTTCTATCAACTGATGGTTTTAAAATCGACTAAATCCATTGATGACTGATAAATGACTGACCACTTAAGCCCTATTTTATACTTTGTCGTACAGCAACAAAAGTTAGGGGACAACAAAAAAAAACCTATCTATCTATATGTGTGTATGTATGTATGTATGTAATCCCAGCTATAACCAGGTTTTTTTTTATCTCTCTCTCTCTCTCTCTTATAGCTGGGATTAATGTGCACACAGGATGCGACTGAGCAGACATTGTTAGCCATGGTTACCTCCACGAAGGCGAACACCATGGCCGTCTCACAAGCCCTGATCTGCTGCTGGGTCTGGCTCAGTTTCACTGCCAACGCCTCCCACTGCTCTGAGAGCAAGGCAGCTGTGTGCACGCACGCACACGCACGCACACGCACACACACACACACACACACACACACACACACACACACACACACACAGACACGACAAGGGAAAGAAAAAACATGAAGCATTGCGGAATGATTCGAGATTGGTATCCTCAAAATAAATGTACTCAAATAAATGTGATTTGTTACTGTCCACCACTGGACAATGGAGAAAAAAAGGTTTTATATATGGTTTTCTCTACTGGAAGTGGCACGGTTTCTTACCGTTGGACTTGTCCTGCAGCTCCTTGGTGAGGGCAGACTTGCACACGTGATCCATGAGTTTGAGCAGGTCCGTCCAGCGCTTCCCTCTGAAGCAGGTCTGCACGTGACCCAGGAACGTCAGGTTCTGCTTCCTCGAGTATGTCTGGGAGAACAGGTCCTCGAAGGCTTCGCGCAGTGGCAGTAAGATCAGCTTGTGGTCTACCGGTTTGTACCTGCAAGAATATAGTTATAGTTATCATTATCGTTATAGTGCTCAGTGTTAAGTGAGCAGACCCGGTCCCCATGATGCGTGCAGTGTGGCTCACCCTCCTAGCAGGTCAGCGGTGTCACTCTGCTGGTTCATGTTGACAACCCGCAGCCGGTGTCCTGGAACGCACAAAGTGGTGGGTGTTAGTCTAGAACAGTAATTCTCAACACCCTCAATACATATTGTTGCTAACTTTGTGTGTTTTTTTTTCGTAAATGAATGCCCTACTTGATCATATTACAGCGTCACACAAACGCATCAAAAGTAGCAGATCCACAAGCTCGAAACATTTTGAGCTACGTTTTTTCATTTGAGTCTTGAAAAGTAACAGTTTTGGATATACGTATGAGGTTTCCACCCGACAGAGATGATACCATGTTGTATACATTTTGGAAATCGCGTTTAAACAGCTAAATCCACCAACATTTCCCAGAACTCAAGGCTGTGGTGTCAGGAGTGGAAGTGGTATTACCTTGCTGCTGTTCAACAAATACAGGGACAATTATAGCATCGATATACAGTACAAAGGCTTCCAGAACATTGCAAATATATCTGGTTTTGAAAGGTAGGCTTTTACAAAGTACTAATATTGTACAGAGTACTGTCAGTACAGTATGTACACCCAACGTCCTCCACTCGTGATGCCATTACTGTGATGTCTGCGATGCTAGCTGCACAGTCGCCTTTTCTGAACTCGACTCATTTTAAGTAATTTCCATATAAATTACATGAAAGTAAATGATATTATTGTCTCTAGACATTCTTTAGGACAGGAGTTCCTAAACGTTTTCAGTTCAACACCAAAAGAGACACAAACTTACAAACAACGCAAATGCATGGCTATGTGTTGTGTAGATCTGCAAGCCTTGCTATTTTTTGGAATAAATAAAAAAACATAAAATAATACATTTCTCGAAAATTATTAAACGCGAGCAAGACATTTGGTGTAGAAGGAAAAAAAAGCGGTCCAAGTACACTTGCAAGTCAGGTCACTTTAACCCATTCAGACCGGGAACGCATCTGTTTGTCATTTTACGATTACTTTGGCTATTCAAAAATAGCAGATATACTCATAGAGATATAAAAAAATGTAATGGGTTAACGAAGAATAGAGGTGGTTTAAAACAAACCTCGTCAATGCAATGTATGCAAACGCGTATGCAGATGGTATTAGGTTACCTGTGATCCCAGCCAGATGCTGCACTGTGGAGGTCTTCCCTGTGCCCGTCTCTCCCACCAGTAGAACAGCCTCTCCCTTGGTCACACATACCGCCAGCTGCTCCAACAGCACTGCCGCCGGACGCGTCGCTGCAAATGTCTGGGTCTCCCTATAGTCACAGGAAGGAGCAAGCATTCATTCAGTGACAATGGATGGAGTTGCAGGAACCTTTCAAAGAACTCCCTCATTTGATAAGCATTAGACAAGGGAGGGAGTGGGACCCTCATTTGATACTGTCTTTTTATCTCCTTGACCCCTAATCTACACTGTGAAATCCTCAGTGTTTATTTAACTCTGATGGTGTGCAAATGGAACCAAATGGACCCGATTTGTACACTCTCAGAGTGATAGACCCGTTAAGGGCGCATTTGGACCACTGGTGGTCACCGAACCCTATGTTGAGAACCAATTAAATAGATTAACCACGTGAAATCTAGCATCCCAATTTCAGGGCATCATGTCATAGGCGAACAACAACAAAAAACAGCAAAACTAGCAGATCTAAAAAGGTCAACGGTAGAACGGCTATTTTCAGCGAAGGGATTCGGTATAGAGGGGAAAAAGGAGGGGACCAACTATAGGCTTCAGGAGGATCAACAATGTAGGTTAAGTTCGTTCTAAAATGAATCATTTTTACATGAAAGAAAAACATGTTATGGGTTATTCTTTACGTTTTGTCTTCTCATGACCACAAAATTGCTTTAGTGTAGTTTAGTTTATTAGCACATTGTTATAAAAAATATAGAAACGATACATATTAAATGACAAGTTGCTGTGCAAGGAAAGGAAGAAGCCGGCTGGCTTATTTGGAATCCTTTCCTTCATGGGAGAAGTCATTAAACAACAGGATTTTAAAAAAGTTCAATAAGAACATTGCTTATAAATTACATTTCTGAGGATCTGTAGTTTATGACATTTATTGACTGAACGTTTTCTAATAATATAATTTTTTTAGTCCGATAGTAAATTGTCTATAAACTAAATCCAGCATGCATAAACACAGCAAATCTCTACATGCGCTTAATGACAGGAAGGAATGCATTTATTGACTGGAGCATGGTTAGAATCAATGTGTATTTTTTGGATCACTGCTAAAAGCTAAGAGCCATAGGACCATCAGTGGGGTTTGTTTACCATAATGCGATTTCAAATCAATGCCATGTTGATTCAATTCACCAGCAGGGGGTCTATCAGTAGATCTAATGTGGGCACAGCCTAATAAACAAGAGGTGAAAGGGGGGATGACTGCAGGGAGGGGTCTGCCCCACTTACACAAAGAGCTGGACGGCATCGCTCTGCTTCCGCTCCAGGGACGCTCTGCCCACCGAGACCTCCAGCTCAGTCAGAGAGATGCCAGGCTGGTACATCTGGCAGAAGTGCTGGGCCTACAGGCAAACAGCAGTACAGACAGACAGTAGTCAGAATCATTTTGTATTTAGATGGATTCACCCATCACATAATCAATGGTGGGGAAATGTGTTCTAGATGGCTTCCAAAACAAGGTAATTAATGCTGTGCACGAAACACAAGCCTAAAAATCAGGTTCACTTCACAGATTTTACTGACATACACTGACAAACTACATGTAAATAGAGATTTACAACCTAGGAGTAAGAACCTGTCACCTTCGTAGGTGTGCAAAAGACTTGCTTTGTATAGGTTTTACTGCTGTACCTTCTCTTTGGAGATGTTGAGCTTGCTTCCGATGGCCTCGGCCATTCGAAGGCGGCTTTCTGGACGAGACAACATTGCTGTGAAGCAGTCAAGAGCCTAGCAAAGTAAAAATAGTAAAGGTCAGAATGGTTCCTGCATTATTATAATAATAATCTCAATCTATCATTGTAGCATGGTGTCTTCAACTGAGGCACTGCTCGATATATTGGATAAAATGCAGTTTTTCTGCCTCAAACAGATATTCTTGACAAAAGAAATTATAAGAAAAAAACAAAACATTTAAAGAGTAACTGATAAACTGAGGATTGTAGTGACTGCGTACTGTATTGAAAATAGCTAAAATAGTTGATAACAAGCGCTTGTACACAGACCATTCACATCATTCGAAAACTTTTGACAATAATGACATGCCCCAAAAAATCGTAGTTTTTAATTGTCCTCTCCTTTCCAATTGGCCCCAGTGGCGACCCTGCTGAGGACCACTTTGAAATGCTGTGCCGTAGCGGATGGGTGACTTACTTCAAGGAAGACATGCTGTGCTGTAGCTGATGCACTGTTGTCAAAGCTGCTGCTCATCCTGTCACACCACTTCAACAGGTCTCTGCACAGTGGGAACAAGTTCAACATTACTATTCAGGGAAATGTATCCGTTCTAGGACATCAAGTAAATAGCATCATCATCATGAAAAAACATCATGTGCATAGCTGGAGCGTAAGTGATTATTTGGATAAAACTGGGCAATTTTAATTACATATATTTCCCTAAAACCGGGAAAGCATCTGCGTCATTTTAGATTTTAAACACTTTAACCATTATTTTATACTTTGGCTATTTTTTTTTAAACGTGAACATTTTAGCAAATCTTTGAATATATATTATTTATTTCAAAGCGAATTTTTTTAACTCAAATATTTGCTTCTGGGAGTCCCTGGAACAAAACATTTTGAGATAAGGGGGTCCGCCGCCAAATACAAATCATTTTGGGGGTCCTTGACATGAAAAGGTTCGAGCACCACTGACTGCAACATAATTTGTTTTCCGAAAACTGTTAGGATTTAGAAGACATTTGTAGAATCGGCCTTAGGTCTTAATGGGTTAAGCACTGTTTTATACTTCGTCGTACAACGGTGTCCAGCGACAATCTACAAGCTGTGACACGTCGTGCGGTTGTAGATCTGCAATTTTAGATCAATTTTTTTATGTAAAAAACAAAGTGGTCAACTAACAATGTAAAAACTACCCACCAAAATGCATCACTTTTACACAATAACTGAATGTAAAACAATGAGTGAACGCAGAGCTAAATCCCATATAATTCAGCTGGCAAAACGAATCCTAATGACCCACATAAGAACACTGTGGACCACATTATAACTTCAGCCACAAAGCATCGAGTATGCGAGTTAATTGCATTGATCCATGAATAACATGTACAGTATTCTACGCTGTAGAAGCCAAGAGCATTGGTATGGAAAACTGTCAACACATCGACCCTTCATGAATGCAACCAGTGGTGGAGGAAGGACTCTGATTTTTACACTTAATTAAAAGTAGCAATACTAGGAAAGGTACTGTATTACATTTTGTATTTGATGAACCCATTTAGACCTGAGGTCGATTCTAATAACGCCTTCTAAATCCTGACCTAAGTTTTCTGAAAAACTTCAAATAATGATTCAAAAATTACAAAAAAAAGATGTTGCTATATATATACTGTGCATAGACAACCCCAAAAGGGGTTTCCGTCTTGAAAGGTATAGTTACAAATAGGGGTTCCAGCCCTAAATGGGTTAAAAGTACACAAGTATTGCCATCAAAATATACCTAAGTACCAAAAATATAAGTACTCATGAATGGCCAATTTAATGTAACTTTTTTCTTATTTTTTTATCCCTCATAAAATAAGGTTTAATTGTATAATGTATGTTTTGTAATAATAATAAAAATCTACAAAGTAACCTGTAAAATAGTTGTAGTGGAGTAAAAAGTACAATATTTGCCTCTGAGATGTAGTGGCGTAAAAGTATAAAGTATTGAAAAATCATTATAGTCAAGTCAAGTTAAAGTAACTCAGAATTGTACTTAAATACAGTACTTGATATGATATAATATATTATACGCACAAGCCCACATGCTGGGGAGGAAATTCTACTCATATTCAATTAATGTGAAGGTAAACCTCTTCAAAGCATATGGTACTCCCCTGTATACCGCCCCCTTGTGGGTTAAGCTCAGGAAGGCAAGCCTGTATTAATAAGCTTCAGCTTACTTATAATGATTGCATGCGTATACTATTGAGAAAACCAAGGTGGTACAGTGCAAGTGAGTTGTTCTGTAATGTGGGAGTCGACACTTTTCATGCCCTATTGAGAAACCTGATGTACAAATTCATGTGTCGACTGAATGAGTCTCAGAACTCTATTATTATGCTGCTGTCTAACCCCAACCTCAGTGTTACAAGATAGTGGTCCACTTTCTGGAACAGGTATGATTGGAGAAAAAATAATTGAGTACCTAGAAAAGTGCTCTATGTATTATTATTATTATCATTATTATTATTATGGCTCAAAGGGTGACTGGTGCACATGTGTAGTGGCATGCGTCCCCCATGTGAGGGAGCTGTTAGTTACCAACTTATCTAATGAGGTTGACTCCTCCAAACCCCCACCTCCCCCCGTGGTCTGAAGCTACGGGTGTGAGCCCCCCCTCCCCCTGTCCGGAGGACAGTCCAGATCAATGGGGCCATCACACGCAGCGGAGCCCGGTGGCCAGCTAATTAAAATCCACGAGACTGATTGACTGGCTGACTGGTCGGCTGGTCTCTCACCAGGGGAGTGATCTGACAGACCTTATTGACCTTAGGGTCAATAAGGTCTGTATTTTAATCCAGTGATTCTCAACCTTTTTGAATTTCAAGGACCCCCAGCTTGATATGCATTAAGCCACGGACCCCCATTTCATACAATATTTGGAAGCCCGATCTACATTGTAAAATGCTCAGGGTCAATTTAATTATCGTAAAGTGTCCGGTTCATACCGAACTATCGATCATTTAGCTGGGGACCCACCGCAACTCTCTCAAAGACCTCTGGGGGTCCCCAGACCCCAGGTGTAGATACTGCAAAGCGTTGACCCTTACAGAAGGTGTGTAGTTCTGTGTAGCTCTATGGATACTATAGCATGACTTAAGAGGTCTTTTCACACAAGAAACAACGCTACCCCTGCGCACTCATTTAGATCTGTGGGATAGCACTGCCCTTAACACCGCCAAAAAGTTAGAAGTTTAATGCCAGTGGTGGCTAATGCTGAACATTTATGCACTCGCTGTAGTATTATAAAAAAGTATGCGACTTCTTGGAAAAGAGCATCTGCCCAGTGGGAGCATGCTACTGTATGTTATGAAACGTTTAAGGCCCTGACACACTGCAAATGTCAGATTTGCACCTTATAAAACGTCCCCTTTTTTATTACAATCGATGCACCCTCACTGGAGGCGTCAATTGGACATGTCAAAACCTGTTGATGCGTCGACACGTGGCACAGACCATCCGAAATGAGCTGAGGCAATGCAAAGGTCACCTCTTTAATTTCATTTTTTGACACACATTTCAGTGACGCTTGCGTCAGTGACACTTTCAATGTGTCATGCGTGGCCTTTATGAAACAGCAAATCAATCTCCACGCACATTTTACTTCTTAGCCAGCAACATTTTTAAAATGGAAAACACTGGTTGAAGATGACCTAGCCTGCCGCCAGAGTGACAGAGGGAATTGACAACGGTCAATGTTGACCAGCATTTGGCTGGTGGCTAGAGCGCTGTTAATGTGCCATTAGCACACTGACACACTACACAGAGACACGTGCAGACACAGTGGATATGTTAAACAGGTCAGTGGGTGCGATGGCAAATGGTGACAATTCCAGGACGAGACACCAATTAATTTATTTGAATCACTTTTAACTACTTAACTACTACTAACTACTTTAACTACCCAATTTTGTTGCGAGACACATCACACGAAAACAGCTAATCTACAAGCTCACAACTTTTGGCTTTTAATTATTCTTTATTTTGTTGTGATTTGCGTTGCTGTGTTTTATGTCGTCTTGACTTCTTTATGTTTCTTGCTTCTTGATCTTTCTGTTTTGAGATTAAATATTTCATAAGCCCTGCGGGGTTCTTTTCATCCTGCCTGTACAAAGTTGTATTATTGTATTTTATCACTGTATACTAAGCCTCTGGCTCTATCTGCAGAACAGAATAAACAAAATCGATAGAATATCTTTCACAGAAAGACAATGGACATGAGCAAGCAAACACGACAGAACGGAAATCAAAGACACATTAAATCATCTTGACAAAGGCCACATTAAATCATCTTGACAAAGGCCACTAATTATCCTGAGATTGAGTAAGAGATCAGCTGAAACCTTAAGAAACACACCCTGGGAAAGAAAGTTAAAGGAAATGACCTCAGCTCACAGGCGTGCTTCTTGTTTGTGCTTGAGACTGTTCATCCCTGAAGCGTTTTAAATACCTTTGTGTTTTATCAGTACTGAGCATGACTTTTTTTTATATAGTTTTGCTGTTGGACCCCTATTTACTTCAATTCATCGAATATTTTCCACATTCACTGTATCATGCTAGCTCCTCTTGGTACTCCAACACCTCAGTGTCACTGCAGACTAAGCTTCAAACCTCCCAAAACAAACTGATCCGACTACTTCTCGGACTGGGGCCCATGACCCACCTCTCTCCCATTCACTTTGCCAGCCTAGGCTGGCTCAGGGTGGAAGACAGGGTTAAACAACTAAAAATGGGTCTGGTCTTCAAAATTGTAAATGCAGATTTGCCCGATATGCCCCCTATACCCGCATATCTGTATAAATACCTCGAAAAAGTTAGTGACACCCACAGCCACGAAACTAGAGGGAGCGTAAACAACAATCTGGTACCACCCACCCATAAAACAAACATGGGCAAATTCTCCTTCTATAGCACAGCCACCAAGGAATGGAATAGTCTAACCCCATCCCTCAAAAAATGCAGTTCGCTGGGCTCATTCAAAACAGCCCTAAAAACCCATCTTTCTGGAGGCCGAAAGAGGAGCTAGTACCAGTTTCCCTGTAGACAGACGACCCCCCCCCCCCTCCTCCTTTTGTACATATTTTGTATTTCCTCATGCTTTTTTTGTATATAATTTTTTATTTTTCCATGCTTCCCCCCCCCCTTTCTTTTTGTACATATATTTTTAAATGCTTTTTTTGTACATAGTGGTACTTTTTCTGTATTATCTGTATTTTCATGTTGATTTTTGAACTGTTTGGTTGCTACTATATATGTCTATGAAATTAACTCAAGGACCCCAACGGAAACAAGTCCGCAAGGACTTTTTTGGCCGGACCTTTTAGACAAAAGCATTATAAATGTAACTGTGTTGTTTTACATTCTTTTGCCTAATAAAAATTTCAATCAATTCAATCAATCAATCAAAAACAACAATTATCCATGAAATAATAAAGACAAACAAAAATCATTTTGGGGTGAAGTATTCCTTTAGCCACTTAAACCCTATACTTAGTTGACCTTTAACACATTAACCGCCAAGAACGTAGTCCTACGGTCCGTTAAATCCAACTGTTAAGCGCCGAGACCGTAGCCCTACGGTCCACGGTCTTTTCGCGCTAAAAATTTCCGGGTGCACTTTCGGATTTTTTTTTATCCACTTCCGTTTCCGGTTTGATGACCGGAAACGGAATTATTTGGGATCCGGTTTTGACGATCACGTCCGCCCTCGTTCTACAGACGAAACTGAAACTCAATTCTCTTCCTGTAGTTTTTTCTCCTCGCATTTCACTGTTTAACGTAATCCGCTCTAACTACAACATGGATACCCCGTTTGACACGTGGTTTTCACTGGGAGATACAGTGGGATGTCGCGGATGTAAACAGAACAAAACACCTTGGCACTGGTGAGTACATTATGAGATTAACCTCTGGCGGTCGATGTGTTAACGGAGTCCCCCAGGGCTTTATACTTGGCCCCCTCCTGTTTCCACTCTACACTTTCTTACAGAAAAAAAGCCGATCTACAACCTCACAACGTGTTACGCTCTGACGTGATGTGAGCTTGTAGATCGTCTATTTTTGCCAAATGTTCACCACCAGAATAGGGACGGTAGGGTTCATGAGGTTAATAATAAGTTAATATTGAACTGTGCATTACCTCAGTGACAGGCCTCGTCCCTCCAGGGACGTGGTCTTGCTGTCCTGTGTGGGCTGCTGGTCTGCCTCAGGGGTCTGCAGGCTGCTGCCGCCCTGCAAGCCAGGCTCTTGCTCGGGGTGTCTGTCCCCCGTCAGCTGGCAGTAGATGTCTAGGAGACGGTCTGCCACCACGGCCAAGTTTGGATACCTGCTACACAAAACCTACACGTACGTACACAAACACACAGGTCAAACATATGCTCCCAACAAGGGGAAATGTGTTGAGTGCATAGCAGGTTAAATGCACAGCAACAAGGCAAGCCATTAAACTACTTATGCCCTACTTCGTTATATGACCAACAGCGAAAATAGCCAATCTTCGTAATCGTTTTAAAGTTTTGAAATATTTTGATATTTGGGGGAAATGTCTGGAAAATGTTCGCCTGTAATGACATTCCCAATAGGGCAGCTAGGTTAATGTTATTAAATACGATGCTAGATGTCCTTCATTCATAAGCTCCATCAGCTACGATCAGTGTCAAACACAAAACACAAATCTGCTGTCCTTTACAAAAGCAACAGATACCGTAAATACAAACTCAAATGCACCATACATTATTTTCCCGTATAATATATAAGACAAGAGTTTTTCTGGAATTAACATCCGGGGGGGGGGGGGGGGGTTCCTTTCTTTCGAAGATTAGGCTTTTAAATGTCATTATGTACTCACAACACTGTGGCATTTATCAACGAGTGTTCCCTGCCAGACAGGAGTCAGGAAGGGAAGCAGCGCGTGCACAATGGGTGAGATGTCTGACGCAGAATGGATTGAAGTGAATGAAAGCCTCTGCCAGCACCGTTTCAATGGCAGCGTGCCATCCAGTGCTTGCACGGGGCCACTCAAACCTCACACATTCAAGGTTGAACGCTCTTGAGGAGCTGGTTCAACGGCAGCACATATGATTCATTTCTTTATAACAGTGGTTCTCAGTCCTTGACATGAAAATGTTTGAGAACCAATGCTTTATTAAAAAAAAGTGTTTTTTCCCCAGAACAGGTCTTATATTCGGGGCTGGTGGGTTATGTACGTACCTTTTTCAGCTCGTCTCGTGTCATGTTGCCCATTTGGAGCTTGGTCCAGTACTTGTCCAGGAGAGCTGCATGGGTGCTCTGCGGTCTGTACCAGCTCCCTCCACTGTAGTACATCCTAGAATACACTCAATTAGGTGTGCAAATGTTAATTGAACTAGTAGATTTAAATCAGTTATAAAAAAAAGAAGACGCGATTTTAATGAAATATTTAAAAGAAATCCCCCCCTTTAAATAAAATAAAAAATAGCTAAAATCAAGAACGAGTGACCCCCCCCCCCCCAATCCATTGAGTTTGTCAGGTTCACTTTCTATATAGCAGCTCTACGAGCTCACAACGGGAGGCATTGTATGGTTGGTTGTAGTTCAACATGTGACAAAGTAGGGCTCAAGTGGTCAATCAGACTACCGGTAATCCATTTAGATGACTATAAAGAAAATAAAACAAAATAAACGCTTATCGATTATTTAATTTAATCAAAAAGTAACCTATAGAATAATCATTGAGAAAGTTGCAGCTCTATTCTCACTGTACAAAATGTGAAACCCATATTGCATTTGAGATATAAGGATAGACACATCCAGGGCGGAAGGTGACATGCTTACCTCCGTGTTGCAAAGAACTGAAATCCAGGAGCAATGTCGATGCAATCCTCCCGTCCTGGAATCATCAGCTTTTTATTCTCCATCAAAGGCAGCAGCACAGAGATCTGTAGATATGATCATTAAAATGATACGCTGTTCCAATAACAAGTAATAGTGTAGGATGACTAAGAATACTTCTGCATATACTAGATTCTATTTAATTCTAGAAACATATGCTTCTTTAGTTGAGCTGAACATATTTCTGCCCCAAAACATGAAAAGAATTGAAAAACGGTTTTGAACCTGGTTCTCCTGCACAAACACAGAGGTTAATTTTTGGTTAAAACAAAATGTTTTTTTTTGTAAAAAGGTTTCATCAGTGTTACGCTGATGAAGGCATAAAGCCAAAACCTGTCTGATTTGTCATGTTGCCCGTCTTTCTTTAAAATAAGGAAGTGCCTGAAGGACAGAACGTGAGACGTGACATTGACATTTTGTACCCTCTAAGAGTTAAATGAACAGTGAGGAGGATTTCACAGCGTGTAGTTAGTTACTGACCACATCCAGTGGTGCATGGTCAATGTCTTCCAGCAGGATCCACTGTCCTTTGGATACAGCTTGGGTCAGGGTCCCCGGCTGCCACACAAACTTCCCTGGTATGTCTGTGCACCGGTACATCCCCAGCAGCATCTGCAACACAACAACAACACATACACTGATCAATACTGAGTGTTCATTTGAAGAGGCTGAAAGAGATATGTATTTGTTCAAATTAATCTGTCTAGTATATCCAACATGTATATAGCTTTTTTTTTTCTTGTTTTTTACTCATCACAAGTTAGTGCAACGTTGGATCAAAACAAAATATAAATCTTAACGCTTATCAGTGGTGCACCACAAAATAATTAGATTAAGTGCAGAATAGTGCAGTAACAAAATAACTTAAAAGAAATAGCTCACATTCAGTCACAAATAAGAAAATAAAATCAAATTTTGTCTTAGTGCAGAATTATAGACTAAAGACTAGTCTAACTAGTCTAGTATTAAAATGACAGAAATCTCAATCACACTTCAAAGTGTGATCTCTTTAGAGATGCAAGGTTCCAAAATTCTAGGCCGATTCCCGTTTTTTCCCCGATACCGATTTTCTATCTAAGAACTAGACAGCAGGGTTGCTCCAATGCAATTTTTTTCAGGCCGAGTAGAAGTACTTAATTTTGTGTACTGGCCAGTACAGAGGAAAACCCAGGAAAAGAACAGTTATGCCATATCACAATAGTACAATATCCAAAATCACAGTCGATATCCAGTCTAATATCATGATATGGATGTAATATTGATGCCCTGCCCATGCACCGAAAGGCCTAAAGTGATTCAAAAAATAATAAAAATACTATTAATACTACGAATAATAAAAAATACCACTCACTCAATACCACTCATCACTCAAAATATCACTCACAACCCCTTTAACTCTGACAGTGCACAAATGGAAGAAATTTACCCATAAGGGTCCATTTTGTTCCATTGTACACTGTCTGAGTTATAATGAATTAACACCGAGAATGTTATGGTGTAGTCCAACCTGGATTCAGTGTTCCCCTTACCTTACTGTCGGTTTGATCCCCGAGTTGGACTTTGAGAATTTCTGTAGCTTTCGTACGTCCCGTGACGGCAGCCATGAACTCGACCAGGGCGGTTTTACCGCATCCAATAGGACCCTCGAGGAGAACGGCTCTCTGGGAGGCCACCGCCAGCGCCAGTCTCCTTAGATTGCGGCACGTTGAGTCCACAAGCACCAGATCCCTTGGATTGATCTACGGAGAATGTACAATGTCAATTCAAAAACACTACTTGCTGATGGCATAGTGGTTTGGTGTTTGTAGATTGCCTATTTAGTATTTTCACGCAACAGTGTCATATGACAAACTATAAAATAGGGCAGTCGGGTTCTTGGTGGGGTTCCATTTGAATATATATATTTTTAAGCAAACATTTGTAACTCAAATCTATGGTTCTAGGGGGGTCGCTGGAACTAAATATTTTGAGATGGGGGTCCACGGCCAAATACATATACTTTTGGGGGTCCTTGACATGAAAATAAGCGTTTCAGAAAACTGTTAGGATTTAGAATACATTTGTAGAATCGGCCTCAGGTCTTAATGGATTATTATAGCATAACAATCAATCAGTTTAACCATTTTAACCATATTTTATACTTTGGTATAACAAGTAATGACAAGCATTCTATTCAAATTCACATGAAGCGCACAGACCTGCTCTGTTTTTCTAGGCGATATCCTGGGTAGGACCACGCCACACACCGCCACGACGTTCTGCGACAGGTCCTCCGACACCACCTGACCTCTGGTGAACTTGTTGGCTTTCTCATGGCGCCACATCACAGAGCCCTGATTGGCCAACACCAGAGCCTTTTCTACCTCCAACTGCTGGGTTTCTTCCAAAGACCTGAACACAGATGAAAGGCAGTCATGACCACCATAGAAATTAGGGGTGCAACAGTTAATCAAACTAATCGAATTAATTGATTATAAATAAAATAATATAGATTGAGAAACCTCATCAAATTAGATAATGTAATAAAATAAATCTATTCGGGGCATGTCATCATAGGTGAACATTTTCAAAAATAGTAGCCAGTAGCCAGTATTTTAGAATAACATATTTTTTAAATCCGGTAATCATTTACTATCACCCACCATTCAGGATTCAAAAGTCACCATTAAAACATGTGAACGTACTTTATTTTCATGTGCAGGATCTCGTCGCTCGTCAGCACTTTTTTTAGAAAGATGGTTTTCTGATTATCTGTCATGTGAGAGATGAGGGCTAAACAATGGGCCGTGTACCTGTTGGACACAAAGACGAGACATTATTATTAGTTGATTGCACAAGCAAGACATTAAAGCAATCTACAGCATTACAGTATTTTAAGTAGCAGTGACAGTAATAAAATAGTAATTATATTATCATTGTGAAATTGAATAAAAAAACATTATGTAATGCAACCAAGCGACACAAATGTGTCTATTTACTATAACATTTTTGTCTTCTTTGTGTAGCAAAAGGACTTTTTTTTACCAATTTAAAGTAATGGTAAGAAAACAACAAATGTACATATGTGCTGAATCAAAAATGTAAAAACTACTAACATGCATTATCAACAAAGAAAATAGCCAATCTACAAGCTCCCAACACCTTGCATTCATTGTGAGCTTGTTGGTGGGCTCCTTGGGGGGGGTTCCAGGGGGTACTCAGCAAAATGTGTTAATAAAGCGTCACAATCATTTTAACCCCTTTATCCATATTCTATACTTTGGCTATTCAAAGATAGCAGATCTATAAGGCCACGAACATATTTTCAGGTGGGGGTCCGCGGCCACATACATATCATTTTGGGCACGAAAAAGTTTGAGAACCACTGATCTAAAAGCAGCCACGCACCCTCGAACCATGACATCACTGGTGAGTAGCTGGGACACACAGGCGCTCCAGTCCCAGAGCACGCGGAATTTGGCACAGTCGCTCTGGAGGAAACGCAGGGTGGCACCCATCAGGTCGCGTAGCTTCATCCTCCTGGGCCCGTACTGGATCGAGGAAGACTCTTCACTGGTGAAGAAGAGTCTCTGGAACACTGGAGGGGCATCGTTGAAGTACCTGGCAGCAAATCTGAAGGCAAGAGAGCTCATTTAATACAGTGGTGCTCCAAGTGGGGACCAACTAATCTCGCAAACCGATTGACCGACCGCTCAAACTTTGCATGCACGTTGCCAGTAGGCTACAGAAGTACCTCCACTGATAAAAAAATTTCACATGAATTTTATACTTATTGAAATATCGAACTTTCATTTTATAATGGAAGTCAATGGGGCTGTTATCATGTTGAAACCTTGCACACATTTGGAGTCATATATGTCATAGCTATGCTCTGATGCTAAACGTTGCTCTCAAGAATGTTTTTGAAAACATTTGAAGGGAGAAATAGACGATGCAGAAACCGAAAATGTATTCTATTTGATCAACACTTCCTTGTTTTCCAGTTGGCCACGCAGCACTTATGGAATACTTTCATTACCTTAAGCAAGGAAATACTTTGATTTGCTGTTACTTTTGGTTGAATTTATTCATTTATTTATTAAGTAGCTGTGTAATAAGCTGTGTAATAACCTCGGCTCCGCCTCAGTGTTTAATCAACCTGTCGGGGGTTATTTTTCAACAACGACCAGCGCGCTGACAACTATCCCTTAGCATTAGTGTGACTATGCTATAGCGCTGCGTACTGTGACTGTAGGGTTGGGATCTGGAACCGGAGGAATCAGGGGGAACCGGATCCAACATGGAGGAACCGGAATCGGTTCTGGAGCCGTTTTATCATATTGTCAGAGCTGGTATGTGGACTTCACGTCTGCTATACAATTACAATACTGGTGATGCTCAAACTTTATAATATAAAAAAGGACCAACCATAACTCTGAGAGTGTACAAAGTTCCGTTTGTACACTCTCAGAGTTAAAGATCTGTAAGGGTCCATTGGAACCCCCTCGTTAAAGACGGGGTGCCGTGATTTTCAGTGATTTCCCCCCCCCTAAAACATAATCATCAGGTATTATGGTTATACTAGGAGGAAGGTTTTTTTCAAAAAGGTGTACAGAAAGTGTTAAAATTATGTTTTTCTGTGGGCACGCCTCCAGTTCATTAAGTATACCTGATTCTCACCTTAGCACCTCCTCCACCATCTTAGCACCACCCACCTGTCCTAGTCCCTCCTCCTCCTCATGCACACACCTGTTGTGTTATGATAATGAGGGGGAGGGTATATTTTTACTATGTCACCAAAGGGCTGTTTTTCTATTGGCACGTTTGACCCTCAAGGTTTCAGCCTCCAGGAAGAAACTCAAAATTGTCAGAGAAGACATAAAACACCATAAAAACACCACCAGGGGGCTTAATGAAGTTCTATCAACCTCATAGACACATGAAAAACAGAAAAAGTGAAAAACCATGGCACCACTTCTTTAAGGAACCTGTATCGTTAAAATCCTAAAAGGATCGAAACCCTAGTACTGTGGCTGTGAGGGGAACATAACGGTCCAAACTTACGCCTGAGCATCGGGGCTGACGCCGAGGAGTTTGCTGAGAGCCACACACAGGCGCTCGTGGAGATCATGGTTGATCCTCCCTCCCGACTTGACCCTGTCGGCGTTCCTCTCCAGAAGGTCCAGGACGAGGGGCCGATGATGCCGCGCGATGAGCAAGGTGTAGTCCTTCTCCAGCAGTAATTTGGCCAGACATCCCAGGATGCACTGCCTGTCCTGTTGGCTCCATATCTGTAACACAGATTACAAGTTAAAAAAATGTCCAGAATGAAACATTGTATTTGCTCACAAGCGACAACAAAAACAAAAGCCAGGCACAAATAAAACAGCATTTCTATGACTCATTAAAAAGGGACAGTTCACCAAAAAAAATACTTTATTTCAATCGATTAGTCACCCCATGGACACCATGGATCCATGGATCTGTTTTTGTCGCCAGCGGAACGGTAGGGAGCGGTTCCGGTAGGAGGTACAAAGGAGACTCTTTGTGTCTCCTACCGGTCATCAACTTATTGGCTTAAGAATGCGACAAAAACAAAAAAATATTCATGAATTCAAGTCTCCACGAGGTGACTAATCGATAGAAAAAAATGTCATTTTGGGGGTGAACTATCCCTTTAATTTCCACTCACTGTCCAAAAATCACTGCAACATGCACTCTGCAACATGCACTCAAGTCAAAGACACTGAAATGTGCATACTCCATGGAAAAATATGCACAGAGTCACAGAAACAACTCTAAACCAGGGGTCTTCAAAACAGGGGGTCCGGGACCCCTAGGGGGTCCTCAAAGTTACAACAGGGGAGCCACCAAATCTTTGGTAACTTCTTTTTTTTTTTACATTAACCACTTGAACCCTATCATCCCTATTCTGAGGAGAACTTTAGCCAAAAATGGCAGATCTACAAGCTCACAGGCGTATTTTCAGCAAAGAGGTTTGTTGTAGAGAGAAAAGGGAGCAGATTAAACACATAACGAAAGGTCAAGTTTATTAAATATTGAGGGGTTTAAGTGGTTAAATGTCTGCAAATATACATTAGCATATGAATCCAACAACATACACTGATGACAAGTGCTTTCACACAAGTCTATGAAGCCATCTATGAAATCTATTTTAAAAAGTTTCATTTGCAACACAATTTTACACAATATGGGGGTCCCTGCATCATCCCTAGCTCTCTCAGCTAAGGGGGTCCTTGGCCTGAAAAAACGTTGAAGACCCCCTGCTCTAAACAGAACATTGTGATCCTAAAAAAAAACTCTAGTAAAGAGCTCTTATCTTACCTGTTTGGACAAATACTGGCTCAGGTCGTTGTGGCTCTTGTCAACATGTCTGGATATGGTGCCCAGGGATGACAGGCTCAGTTCTAGGTTCTCCATCGTATCATTTGTCGTTCTAGTGGAGGAGCCTAATGAAGATCTAACAAGCAACACAACCCAGATAGGAGCAAATACGTTGATCTGATTACTGAAGTAAGGCAGAATAGAGAGGGCGCATCACTTGCTGTTGTCTGATCACAACACACACACACTAGCACGTTATCCCGTCAGTGTTAGAATCCTGTCCACATGTGAGCAGAGAAGAGGAAGCCCTTCCGGGTCACTCTGGTGGTCCCTGTCTGTCGCGCTGTGGTGACGCCATGAACAAGCGACGACAGTTCAGCGTTACAGCCAGTGTTGCCATGGCTGCTTATTATAAGCGACTTTCTTTCTGGGCTTGTTTTCCCTGTAAAGTTGCTTGTGAATATTGGTGGTTTACGGCAGTGGTTCTCAAACTTTTTCATGTCAAGGACCCCCAAATTGACACTTATTACCCCGCGGACCCCCATTTGAAAAGATAGGCCAGGGACCCCAATAAGAGAGGTTTTTACGGCTCTCTAGCAGTGATTCTCAACCATTTTAGTTTCAAGGACCCCCAGTTTGACATGCATTAGGCTACGGACCCCCATTTAATGGCATTTATACCTCTGGGACCTCAATTCATATTGTAAAATCAATGTTAATTTAACTCTGAGTGTACAAATGGAACCAAATGGACCCGTTAGGGTCCATTTGGTTCCATTTGTACACTCTCAGAGTTACAGACCCATAAGGGCCCATTTGGTTCCTATCCATCATTTAGCTGGGGACCCCCTGGAACCCCCTCAAGTACCCCTAGGGGTCCCCGGACCCCACTTGTGTAGTTATAGTTGTTTATTTGGGCTGGTTTCTAAAGTGTAGTTAGTTGTTTATTTGGGCTTGTTTCTAAAGAGTAACTTTGTTTCCTAAATGTTGCTTAAACCATGGTTCTCAAACATTTTCATGTCTAGGACCCCCAAATTAATATGCATTTGTCTGCAGATCCCTCCATCTAAAAATATGTTGTGCCTGCAGAGACCCCCATACCAGATTTGCGTTGAATGTTTTAAAAAAATATATATTTTATTTTTTTCCAGATTATTTTGAAAATAGCAAGCTGGATTTGTGTGTTACTAGATTGAAAGATAGATGAAAACAGCAGATCTGCTGTCTGTTTTCAAATATCCGATATAGGTTTAAAGTTCTCATGTAGCCTAATACATTGGTTCTCAAAGTGGGGTCCGGGGACCCCCAGGGGTACTTGAGGGGGTTCCAGGGGGTCCCCAGCTAAATGGTGGATAGGAACCAACTGGACTCTTAAATGGGTCTGTTCAAATGAAGTGTACAAATGGAACCAAATTAGCCATGGTTCACATGACGCTTGTATACAAGCGTCATGGTGCCGAGTCCCCCTGGTCTAAAGTTGTGTTCGATTTTTTCACATTGCCATCTCTCACATAAACATAAACGTTCAGATTTCAAATATAAAGTGCTTACCACCGAGCCACGGATGTTACAAGGCGATGCGGACCGCGATGAGTACCCGTATCTCCCGTATTGTTCAATAAAAAGCATTTTAATCCCATCGCCGGCCATTTTCTCCAAATTGTCTCCGGTACTTTCAACCATGCGACACTAATGGTTGGGAGGTGTATTGCACTCTGATACATTACAAAACAAAAAAAAACAAAAAAAGAAAATGGCCGGCGATGGGATTAAAATGCTTTTTATTGAACAATACGGGAGATACGGGTACTCATCGCGGTCCGCATCGCCTTGTAACATCCGTGGCTCGGTGGTAAGCACTTTATATTTGAAATCTGAACGTTTATGTTTATGTGAGAGATGGCAATGTGAAAAAATCGAACACAACTTTAGACCAGGGGGACTCGGCACCATGACTGTCATGGTATGACAGTCATGTTTCAGGGCTAGAACCAAATGGACCCTAACGGGTTCATTTGGTTCCATTTGTACACTCTCAGAGTTAAATTAACATTGATTTTACAATATAAAATGGCGTCCCAGAGATAGAAATGCCATTAAATGGGGGTCCGTAGCCTATTGCATGTCAAACTGGGGGGTCCTTGAAATTAAAATGGTTGAGAATCACTGCTAGAGAGCCGTAAAAATCTTCTCTTATGGGGGTCCCTGGCATATCTTTTCAAATGGGGGTCCGCGGGCTAATAAGTGTCAATTTGGGGGTCCTTGACATGAAAAAGTTTGAGAACCACTGGCCTAATAGTCGCTTCTTTAGGGCTTGTTTTCATAGACCTGGCTGCTTATTTCTCTCGCACAATCTGGCAACAGTGTGAACGGCTCTGCTCTGGGCTGGAGGAAGAAGAAGCGACTCAACTGCACACCAAAAAACCCAAAAGACGCCCTATTTTAAGCTTGAAAACGCCTTTCTCTTCGTCTGTCCCTTGTGCGTGGCATCCGATAAGGTTCGAGCAGGGTAATTCAGCCACATCCAGCTGTATCTCAGCGTTATAACGTGCTTGTTTTGGTGGGAATACACATGGAAAACATTCCTCCTCCTCCTCGCTGACAGCAGACAGACAGACCGCGGGAAATCATGTCGCTACTTCCTGTACAATGAAGAGTTGGCGCGACGCACCGCAGCCCCTTTGTAAACAATAATAACAGCAGCCAGGGATCAATATAACACCAAACAACAGCCAACTGTAGCAGCAGGCGGGGATCGGCATTTGTTATTATGAATAATAGTAAGTACGTTTCCTGGCCGACATGTTGCAGACATTGTGGTTTCGTTATAGCCTTGGATTCAAGACTATATATGTATTCTATCGAGTCTGACTCGTGACTTAGTTATACCTTCTTATCTATCGTAGATATAAAAATGTCAAAATCGATCAAATACATCTATGATAGTCTTGATCCAAGATGGTTTTCGTGCTGTTCTCTTGTGTTTTGGGTTTATAGGTAACGGTTAACGTTTTAATGCATGTGTAAATGTCAGGGTCTTGAGCAGAGGTTAACCACACTCAGCCATATCATGTTATACTTTCAAAATGATTAGTGAAAACAGCCGATCTACATGCTTGTAAAGCTGCTAATTTCGTTATTGTTTTAATGTTTTGCTTATTATGTCATGCGGCTCATCCCCAAACTTTAGGGACGCGCACGCCAGGTTGAAAGTCCACACATGTCTTGTGGTGTGCACTTGTGCTCAGTAACTTAAGCTCTCAGAGTTTCCATCGTTTAGAATGAAAGCGTAGCCATGGCCAAGATCATCTAGCTTGGCTGTTTCCAAAATAACATGATTTATACAATAACAGTCAGTTATTGTAACACACAACTAAACGGAGGTAGGGAGTGGATACAATGGACGGACACAAGTCTTAGGTGAAAGTTCTCTTGGCACTGTGTGGTTTCGCACTGATCTCTTTGTGTCTGGTTAGTGGCTAATTATGCTACATTTAATTGAAATGCAAATGTCAACTGCCTTCCAGTGCTATAGCAGTCCTCAGACTAGCCATGGTTCACATGACGCTTGTATACAAGCGTCATGGTGCCGAGTCCCCCTGGTCTAAAGTTGTGTTCGATTTTTTTCACATTGCCATCTCTCACATAAACATAAACGTTCAGATTTCAAATATAAAGTGCTTACCACCGAGCCACGGATGTTACAAGGCGATGCGGACCGCGATGAGTACCCGTATCTCCCGTATTGTTCAATAAAAAGCATTTTAATCCCATCGCCGGCCATTTTCTCCAAATTGTCTCAGATACTTTCAACCATGCGACACTAATGGTTGGGAGGTGTATTGCACTCTGATACATTACAAAACAAAAAAAAAGAAAAAAAGAAAATGGCCGGCGATGGGATTAAAATGCTTTTTATTGAACAATACGGGAGATACGGGTACTCATCGCGGTCCGCATCGCCTTGTAACATCCGTGGCTCGGTGGTAAGCACTTTATATTTGAAATCTGAACGTTTATGTGAGAGATGGCAATGTGAAAAAATCGAACACAACTTTAGACCAGGGGGACTCGGCACCATGACTGTCATGGTATGACAGTCATGTTTCAGGGCTATCCTCAGACTAGATTGATTGTTTGAATACTTTATTAGACAGAAATGCAAACAGCAGTCATACATTTGGGCTAAAATGTTCATGGTAATATAAGATACTTATAGTATTCCTTTAATGTCAGATTCATCTTTCATAACAGTAGACTTAGTCTAATTCAGTGGTTCTCAAGGGTTCCTTGAGAGGGTTCCTAGTGGACCCTTACAGACCTGTAACTGAGTGTACAAATGGAACCAAATGAATAAAACGTTTGAGATCCAATCAAATTTATATTGTGTTAGTTTGGAGCATGACAACCAAGCTAGCTTGGCCAGGAATCGGGTGTTACTTTATTTGTCAACAATGGAAGCTCAGATTAAGCGAAAGCTACTACTGTATTCATCCATGTTCTAGTAGAATCTAGATATTCTTAAAGCTGAAAGTATCCTACATAATTCAAAATGAAAGAGAGAGAAGCGCTGCAGGGATCATTCAGTGGCTCTGAGATAGGTGCTCTTTGGTGACACAGGTAGGATCATATAAACAAAAAGGATTTCCAAAGAAGTACTGCTTGCCAAAAAGGTGTGAAAATGCTGACTTAAAAAGAAAAGAATTCCAAGGCACTCCGTCTCACGTGAAAAAAATTACAATTTATTAAGAGCAAGGCAAATGAATATGACCATATTCATATCTAGCCATATGACAGACATGCCCCCAACCCCAGAGGTGTATTAACCTAACCCTTTGTGGTGTCCGGTGCTACGAGTCTTCTTTCACTTTCTCCCCACCGTTTGGTGCCCCCCCCAGGTTGGTGCCCTGTGCTGCAGCACCTAAAACCCTTCCATTAAGCCGGCACTGCCCAACCCGGTTGGGGTTATGTCTGTCATATGGCTAGATCTTTATGATTTATTATTATTAATGAACAACGTTATAGGCCTTCATAAAAAATTGTTGTGTAGCTATTTACAATCTAAAAATATTTGGGCTCTCAGGTGATCTATAGCTAAAACCTGAGAACAATAGCCACACATTAGACCACCAGAAACTGCAGATGTAAATGTTGGCTTTGACACGGCAATGTGTGTTTCACTTCAAATTGACCAATCTGGCCCCCAACCACCCCCAAGTGAGTTTGAAACCCCTGAGTAGATCTTTAAATCTTTTCTATTGGATGCAGTGTGGATTTGCTCATGAGACCACTTTGTTGCTGTTGTGTTTACCAGGTACCTCGTGTGAAGTAAAGTGACCAGAGACAGATTTGAAAGAATGGATGAGATGTACGATGACATGGATGCTGTCCCCAGCCGTAAGAATAATTTATATAACATATAACATTACATTCACAGTGTCTAGTTCAGTTTGTAATGGTCTTCATCCGCAACTCTGCATGAAGCCATTCCAGTTTGTAATATAATAAATGGCTTATTACACTGTTCCATGGCCTTTTCTGTGTGTTATTAACTTTTCTTCTATGCCTTCACACAGTCCTAACCACTATGCACAATGAGGATTCTGTGGATATATATTCTGGGCTGGATAGTCCAAGCGTTGCAGGTAAAATGACTGGAACCTAATCCATTTTCTCTATTAGAGCCCAAACCTTTTTCTGTGCGAGAAAAGGAAAAGATTTAAGATTGAGATGCTGTGATGAAGTGCTGAAATGTTGCCAAGTTTGTCTTGATTTGTTGAAGACCAATGTGGGAATCCTTTTTTTTTTTGCTGAATGTGTCCTGAGAGATTAGTTGAAGACAAATTACTTGTGAAATTGTGATTCATTATAAAGAATACGTAAATATTTATATACGATTTGTCCGTCTAATCTTGAAGATCATCTAGTATCTCTGGATATTGGCTTGTGACGATTGATTTTCATACATGTTGTACAATACCCTTGGTATATGGATACCCCTCTTGGATCTAGAAAAATAATGTAACAATTTATTGGTAATTGATTGTCTCGTGGGTTTATTGCTTAGAACCCCTTTACAACAGAGAATCAATCACTGTAATTGATTGTCTGATGTTTTATTGCAGAGAGGCCTTCTCTCCTCTCTCCTCGGCTGCACAAGTCAATGGATTTATATGAAGAAGTGATCACAGAGGAACAGCGGAGCAGAGAATCTTCTCATGATGAGGTTTGACATTTATTTGTTGTCATAAACCCTCAATACAAAATTTCACAAACAAGATTGCTCTGGTATATTTTGTTTAAAAAAGGCAAGACTACATGTATTAGAACTATAAGGTTAATATGTGAGCATAAATCATGTTAAATCATAACCGTTTGTTTTTTCTCTCCAGTTGAAGGCGAGATTTCAAGCAGCTCATAACACGATTGAAGAGTTGCGTCAGAGACTAGAGCAGATGGAAACACAGGTTTGCTTATTTTGAAAGCTTAAAAGAAGTATGGAACATATAACTGTTCACCCCCGATACATATGTAGTGATTGTTTTGTTTTGTTTGTAGATCTAGATAGGAATAATGTTCATAGAGAGATATGGGGTTATTGCCTCATCAGCATGCCTATAGGGCACTAATCACTGTAATGAGACATTGTGTCAAAACATACATTGTAAGTTGATGTCTTCTGTGACACATTTTTGGGAAAAGAAATGGCAGGTCATTTATGTTATTTGGGGCATGTTGTCATTATTCAGAGTTTCAAAAGTAGTGAAAATAGCTGATTTCCAAGCTAACTATGCTTCGCAATGCGATGTGTAGAGGGCTTGTAGATTGGCTATTTTCCCCGTGTGACAAAGTATGAAAATATGGCTTAAGTGGTTAAAATATTGACCAGATTTTTCTCTTTTCCTGTTGTTCTCTCCTTCTGTAGAATACAGGATTGAACACTGAAAACAACCGCCTCAAAAAGAACATCTCTGCGCTGTTGAGAACTGCTAGGCAAGAGGTGCTCAGAAAGGATGAGGAAATTGAGAGGTTGAACAAAAGGTACGTTTTGGGAACACGTTGCAGCCCAGTTAACATTGAATTGCCCTTTATAGTATTAACCTAAGGAAATGTATTCAGAGATTGGAATACATTGTAATGTGTAAAATAGAACTTTGAGCTCTATAGGTAACAGTCTGTACAAATTATTGTGTATTTACAATACCTTTGTGATTTTATAATCATGCTCGAAATGACGTTATTTTCATAATCGTGCAACTATGTTGCCTGCACTGATTTGTTATCCCTTACTTGACTCCTCAGTTCAGGGAGAGATTATTCTCGTTATCAGCCTCGTATGAATGGAGGGATGGATCCAGGCTCAACCAGAATGACCTCTTCAACCAGCTTCACCAGCAAGCCTCCTCCACCCCAGCATCCTCTGTCGTCATCAGCTCCTCCACCCCAACCTCGTCCACCCCATCATCCTCTGTCGTCATCAGCTCCTCCACCCGCACCTCGTACACCCCATCATCCTCTGCCGTCATCAGCTCCTCCACCCGCACCTCGTACACCCCATCATCCTCTGCCGTCATCAGCTCCTCCACCCGCACCTCGTACACCCCATCATCCTCTGCCGTCATCAGCTCCTCCCCAACCTCGTACACCCCAGCATCCTCTGCCGTCATCAGCTCCTCCACCCCATCATCCTCTGCCGTCATCAGCTCCTCCCCAACCTCGTACACCCCAGCATCCTCTGCCGTCAGCAGCTCCTCCACCCGCACCTCGTACACCCCATCATCCTCTGCCGTCATCAGCTCCTCCACCCCAGCATCCTCTGTCGTCATCAGCTCCTCCACCCCAACCTCGTCCACCCCAGCATCCTCTGTCGTCATCAGCTCCTCCACCCCAACCTCGTCCACCCCAGCATCCTCTGTCGTCATCAGCTCCTCCACCCCAACCTCGTCCACCCCAGCATCCTCTGCCGTCATCAGCTCCTCCACCCCAGCATCCTCTGCCGTCATCAGCTCCTCCACCCCAGCATCCTCTGTCGTCATCAGCTCCTCCACCCCAACCTCGTCCACCCCAGCATCCTCTGTCGTCATCAGCTCCTCCACCCCAACCTCGTCCACCCCAGCATCCTCTGTCGTCATCAGCTCCTCCACCCCAACCTCGTCCACCCCAGCATCCTCTGTCGTCATCAGCTCCTCCACCCCAACCTCCTCCGCCTCGTCCACCCCAGCCTCCTCTGCCACCCTCAGATCCTCCACCCCCACCACCTCCACCCCAGCCCACTCCTCCACAGTCGTCTGCTCCACCCCGACATCCTCCACCTCCGACGACGTCAACCCCCAAGCAAAAACCACGTCAAAGGACTCTGCCTGAGCTTCCCGGTAGAGGAACGGAAGGCTCTACCCGTCAACCTGACCCCTCGTGCATCGACGCAAAACTCTCACGGCCGCACTCCCACACCCGTTCATCAAGGGAGGCTGTGGAAAAAACGGCAGATTCTTCCGTTGGCAAATCCAAATGCGGTTCGTCGTCATCTGCACTCGGCGAGTTAGACAAACTGAAGCAACCTAAGCACAGGGACGATAAATGTAAAGATCGAAGAACATCCGACTCGACAGATCGGAGACACAAAGACAAGCCGGAGCCCGACAGGGAATGTCACATGCCTGTGAAAACCAGGTCCCATCGAACAGAGAAGGACAACATGGAGCCTGACAGGGAATGTAACATGCCCGAGAAAACCAGGGCTCATCGAGCAGAGAAGGACAGCATGGAGCCCGACAGGGAATGTAACATGCCCGAGAAAAGCAGGTCTCGTCGAGCGGAGAAGGACAACATGGAGACCGACAGGGAATGTAACATGCCAGAGAAAAGCAGGTCTCGTCGAGCGGAGAAGGACAACATGGAGACCGACAGGGAATGTATCTTGCCCGAGAAAACCAGGTCTCATCGAGCAGAGAAGGACGCAGGGAAGTATGACCTCAAGTCCCATAAAAGCAGAAAGCACACAGACGTCGAGCTGCTCCACAGATCCGAGAGGCCTAAAAGCTCACTGGCAGATCGCTCACTCGGCAAAGCATGTAACGAGCTCTCTGAAGACACGGTTGCTAGAAGTGAAGAGCGGAGGCTCGGTGAGGCCAAACTCACACCATCGGTTCCCGAACATAGTGGATCTTCCTCTGCTACTGCCAGGAGTCGAGATCACAGAAGAACTAGCCATGCGGATGGACACAGCAGGAGTACTAGTTCAGACTCTAGGGAGCGGAAGCTGTCCAGCTTGAATCAAAACAGCGAGCGGTCCGCCAAGCAGAGGAGCGAGGCCAGTCCTCCTCTGCGGGACCACCAGAGGAAAGAGGAGAGAAGGCGAGGGCAGGGTGACGATGCCAGGCAGGGGGAAAATGGGAGCACCTCGTCGGGGAGAAGCAAAGGAAGCGAAAAGAAAAGATCGAAAGAACGCAGCCCGGATAAAATGAAAGTCCACAGGAAGAAAAAAGAGAAAAGGCACAAAAAACACGCACATCGCCATTCTGATGATCTTAAGGTGGCAGAGAAGAGCTGTGTGGAGGAAAATAGTCCAAACAGGAAATTGTGCTTCATGGAAACACTGAACCTTACCGTTTCACCAATTAAGAAAACATTGCTACTCATAGACAGCAGCCATAAAGACACTGCGCCGTCCCATGAACTGCCACAAGGCGAACCATTAGATGACAGTGACCTGCCCAATATTGAAGACTGTTATGTGTTAGATGAAGCGGAGAGCAGTTGTGTGGAGATGGAGACGAATGCGGAAGGTGACGAACCTCCAAAGGTGTATGCGGCTGTAAACAATCTTAGCCCCGCTACTACTGAAATGGCTGATGGAGTGGAACGTGACTCAAAATGTGATGAAAAAGCAGCCGCGGAAATGCACAAAGCTCAGACTGAAAGCGATGTGGTCAGGGAGCAACCCGAGGATGGTAATCTTCAAACTACCTCAGTGTCTACTCTTTTGTCCAAAGCTACAAATGATCAATGTACTGAGAATTTAACCTCAAATGCTCCAGATAGTCATAGTAGCTCAAAAACCACAATAGAAAATATGGACTTGGCTGCAGACGAGAAATTAGCTGACTCTGGACATCTGGCGGTTCCAGCTCGTCTCACTGGCGAGGGTGAAAGTATTTCAGAAAACAACACTTGCAATTCCACAGAAAGTGCTAAAACCCCACCGCAAATAATTCCTGAAAGTCAAAATGTGGAGGCTATTGGCTTTGCCGAGCCCATTGAGCTCGGTTCAAGCGTGGAGACCCCTACAACTACGGCTGACAGAATTCCACCTGTGGACACGGCCAGAGAAGATCCAGTCGACTCATGTTCAAGGGAAAATCCAGTTTCTGACGATGCTACTGGAAAGGTCGACCCAGAACCCCGACGTGCCTCACCCCGTGTCCTGCCCGATGTCTGCCAACAACCCCCACCTCCACCCGCTTCATCAAATTCAAACCACGAGAAAGACGCACGCATGGAAGATGGTTCCAAAGATGTGGATGCCGTGTCCAGTTCAATAAGCCCAGAAGAGCTCCCTAAAGCAGCCAGGGTGAGTCTAGATGAGGCCATTTATGTCTTCACACAGATGGAGAAAGGTGTCGATGCTAATGCAAGTGAGCCCAGTTCATCCACAGGCTGCATTGGTGTGTCCAAAGTAAGCAGCACGACAGAGGAGATGGCACCTCAAAAGGTGCAAAAAGCTCTCAAAAACACTCTCGCTGCCACACCGAAAAAGGACTGCAGTTTTAGCAAAGGTCATCTAGAGAAAGAGAAGAATGTCGTTGAGCCTTCCAGTTACAAGCCAGTGCTCCATGATGAAGACTCCATGATGCGCATGCTGACCAGTCTGAAGAGCATCCCTGATGCCATAAGCCCGCTTCGGAGCCCAATTCAGCTAGTCAGGAGAAGTCAGCTGCGTTGTCTTGGCAAGCCACCTCATGTAAAAAGTCTTAACAAAGGTAACAAAATATCAAAAATGCTTTTGACATGGTTAAAATATGCTTAATACTAAAGGTGTATTTCACTTTAAAACACTTTTCTTCTCATTTCATTGTCACACGTCCACTCAGACTATTGCATGTACCCTGGACAGTTTTCAAGTTGCTTGATTCAATATTTTTATATTCATTTGCTAAGACATGCCACCCTCCTATATACTGTAAGCCCAATCAACATCAAACTCCACATTAACCATTTTAGACTCATTGAAAACACACTTCCCTGGTTCTGGTCACTGATATTTTACATATTATTGTTTTCATTTACAAATTGTAGACATTTAAAATGAAAAAAGTAATCAAACATGTCCCCTCATGCATTAGAAGGACAGTATCAGTTTTCAATGAGTCTCACTTGGTTTACCTGGAGCTGAATTTGAATGTTCTTACAGTATATCTAAATATTGAATCAAACAGCTTAAAACAAATTAAATACCCCTTTCAGAGAAATGATCTGTCGTTCTTTTGGTGTAAAGGGAATGGTGATTCAGTTCAATGAGCTTGAATGCAAATTGTTTAGGCAATCTGGCCATTTGAATTTGAGATGTCTTGTGTGCAAGTGGAAATGTTGGCCTAATAGTGACCACAATCAGTAGGAGTCCATTGGCAATCCAGTTTAAGATAATTGTGTTTCGGCCGACCAACATAAATATTATTGCAAGATAAAAAATATATATATATATTAGAATAGGACAAAACATACAACACAGAGATACTATATTGTTGAATTATATAACTTGAGTTTAGAAAAAATATGACTATTGATATCAAATATTGATACCAAATGTCATGAGGGCATTCATATCACCCTACCCTATTACAATGATTACAAGACATTCTCATTAGTTCCTTTGCAGTACTATTACATCATTTGATGGCAATGTAAAATAATGGCTTTGTTTCCCCTTTACAGAATTCTCCAGCACGGCTGACGATGTCAATTCCAGGAAGTTGGGCGTGAACAAAGAGAACAAGCATCCGAGTTCTCTTGAACACGAATCGCACAACAAAGCCGACAATATCTCCGATGTTCCTTCCAGCGTCTCCGACACGGAATTGGAGGAAGGAGAGATCATCAGTGAAAGTGAGGAAGGAGCTACTACACCTTCTCCACTTCCCTCTCCCAAGAGGCCTGAAGCAGCGAGGCCCACCACGGACGAGGAGAGTCCCCAGTCGGCCTCTAGGTCTTGCAAAAAGATATCCAGCAAACGGGTTGTTTCAAAAGAAATGCGTGACACTGTGGCCGCCGTGTCGGAAAGCCCCACGAGGTTGCATTGGCGCTTCAAAACCGTTTGTCCAACAGCTTCCCCTACCTCTTTCTCCAGCATGGAAGAAGTAATGGCAACTTTCAAGAACGTGCGCGATCAGATCAGAACAAAGTACATGAAGCAACACAAAATGTTCCCGAAGAAGAGCTTCTTTGGAAGAATGGAGAATTACCACACATCTTTTTTAGAGTTTGTGGACGGCGCCAAACTTGACAAAATATGCAGTCAAGTGGTAGAGCTGAAATCCAAGCTCCGGAAAATGATCACCACTGTCTTTATGAAATTGTCAAACAACGGTATTGTCAACCGCATCTTTGATCAACAGGCCACTGATCTGAAGCAGAAATTGTGGGAGTTTGTCAATGTTCAACTCGAGTACCTTTTCCAGGAAATTTGTGAAACACTGACCAGCTATTGTAAGCCAACAGAGGGAAACTATACAGCAAAAGTAGGGAACCACCCAGCAAAAGTAACCACTAAGGACAAGGAGCCTAGCAGAAAGAAGAAAACACCCATTCGTTCTCCTCCACGTGTGCTTCCAAATTTTAGAAGTCCACAAAAGGATAAGCGACCTGTTCAAACCGCCATGAGGAGAATCAAGCCTAATTTCGTTGCCCCTTGCAAGACAGGCCTCGGAAGTAGAGGTAAAGATATCAGAATGACCCAGGTGGGAAAAGACAGTAGTCCTGAGGCTCAGCCTATCACACAATCTGTGGTGACATTAAAAAGTATTCCTTCAACTCCAGAGAAAAGTAGCAGGATATCTATGATTCGCTCTCAAAATAGCTCTTTTCAGGGGGGAGATTTCGAAATCCTCACGGAACAGCAAGCGTCCAGCCTAACATTCAACCTAGCGAGGGACTCACAAATGGGGGAAATATTTAAGTGTCTGTTACAAGGATCGGACCTGCTAGAGGGACAGTCTGCCGGGGACAGTCGAAGCACTGCCTGGACCTTCGGTACCCCAAGGAAAGAAGGCGACAGTCTCATTAGTATTACCACCCCAATTAAATTTACATCTCCATCCAAATTCACCACTCCCACAAAATTTATCGCAAGATGGCCAAGCATTTCGCCCCGCAGCAGGATGCTCTCCCCGCAGTCAAAACTTCAGCGCCCGCTAAATCCGGCTTTGTTTGACGACAACTGTTTATTAGAGGTGCCCTCTGTCAGCACGGCAATGCCACAGTCCAGTACGGCGCAACAACGGAGGACCTTTTCCATTCTAGCTGAAGATCTGGCCCTCTCTCTCACTATTCCATCGCCCCTCAAGTCTGACAGTCACCTCAGCTTCCTGCAGGATTATCCAATGACCATGGAGCTGATTTCCACCCCAGAGAGCGTCATCAGCGCTCACTTCAGCGAGGACGCCATGCAGGACTGCGACGACGCCTCGGAGCAGGACATTCACCTCGCACTCGACTCGGACAACTCCAGCTGCGCGTCCAGCAGCAGCGTGACCATGGAGTCGCTGGCCACGCCCTTGTTCCAGTTCAAGCCTCATTTGCAGATGCAGGCGGTGGTGATGGAGAACTCCAACGATCACTTCATCCTGAAGATCCGCCAGGCGGCAGCCGACGCTGATGTCACCCTCACCGCCGATGACAGCTTGAGTCGAACGTTAACGGAAGAAGAAGCCAAACCTAGAGAGACGCCTCTGTCGTCAGATGAGTCGGCTCATAAAATGACAAATTCCTCAACAAGTGTTTTGTCAGAAGATTCCTCAGGGAAAACGAAGAGCCCCTCAAAAACTCTCCCACCTTCAGTTAACGGCTTGAACATCCTCACAGAAAGCTCTGAGTCGAAGCGAAGCAGCAAAGTCCCGCCATCACATCAGTCAGATTCATCAAGCGACGAAATGGAGAGTTCAACGATGTCCGAAAGAACCTTGTGCATTGTAGAGGACGTAAGCAGCACGCCGGAGAGTGGTGACAGGAAGGCTCGTGAGAGTGGCAAAAAACGGAAGAAGCACCAGAAAAAATCTAAATCAAAGCGGTTCAAAAAGGAGGAGAAGGTCTCGGATGATTCCACGAGGAAAACGAAAAGCCGCTCAAAAACTCCTCCACGTTCAGTTCATGGCCTGAACGACCTCACAGAAAGCTCACAGTCAAAGCGAAGCGACAAAGTCCTGCCATCACGTCTGTCAGACTCATCAAGCAACGAAACGCCGCGTTCAACGATGGCTGAAACGACCCCAAGCATTTCAAAGGAAGTAAGCAGCATGCCAGAGAGGGACGAGAGGGATTGTGAGATTGGCAAAAAACGGAAGAAGCACCAGGACAAATCTAAATCAAAGCGAGCCAAACAGGAGGAGAACAACAAGAAAGAGAAGGTCTCCAAAAGCACAAAGCACAAAGGGAAGAAAAGCTCAAAGGCAGAGAAGAATGAGGACAAATCCCCATCTCCATCATTATCCCCCAACACTCTGTCAGCCAAGAATGTCATCAGGAAAAAGGGAGAAGTAGTGATGGCATGGACCAGGTTAGTCGGCAGCTGGTTATGCATATTTAAATGTTTTCTGAGGCTTAAAATAATCAAGTAAAGTAGTATATCCATATACGTATATGTTCCATTTCACCTACTTTGCAAATTGGTATCTTATGAAAAGTCATAACTGTCTGTCTTGTTGATTTTTGTTGTTAAAGAGATGAAGATCGAGCCATTCTGCTTGACCTCAAAATGAAAGGTGCCTCACGAGAAACATTCTCTGAATTGGCCGAAAAGCTTAACAAGCCATCGAGTCAGGTATGTCTATGACACAGTATTCTTGTAATTTCATGGCATGATAATACTGGAGTTTGTAGTCCTGATGAGAGCTACAGTAGCCTAACTGTTTTCTTTTTCTCTTTAGATTGCTGAGAGGTTTACTCAACTCATGAAGCTTTTTAAGAAACGAGGGACGATGGAGAGCTGATTCCTTTTGAGAATGAATGGAACGTGTGAAAAAGTGTTTTAAATTATAAAATGTCGTCAGTGTATTGGGCCATTCACACAGGAATGTTTTGCCTTTTTCAACATCTCTATACATGGGTCCTCACTAATGCTCAATATGGTATAGTGACATTTTCTGTCCACACGCTCTGTGTCTAAGGTGGACTATGTTTGCCTTCTGATGATCTGTGGTAATTTCAAACAATAGGCAGGTTTCTGAACTGTCCACAGCCCCCCCCCCCTTGGTACAGAGTGAGTAGACAGAAATGGTGCCATCTTATAAAGAGCACAAATGATATGAAGTTATGGTTGAAGCGTTCCCTGAAGACTTATTGGGGGAATGGAAGCTGATCTAAATGCATGGTGGCCTAGTTAAGATGGCTTGTGTTAAGTCACATGTGAGCATCATCATTCATATGTCCTGTCAAGTGTTCTTTTGCAAGACACCGGTTATTTGATTTTCAAGAAGGACTTCAAGTGTCTGGCCAAGATAATTGCCGATGGGTCAACGTTTTATCTGTCCTTTAGAGATAATGCTCATGCTTCTTTGCAAAGGCAGTCACTTATGCATATTGTTTTACTACTCACTGGTGAAATGATGGTCTACATGTGTGAATTGAATAATCACACACTTCTGTCTTTTGGAAATGGACTTGCAGTGAGAATTGAATGACTTGTTCCTCTAGCTGTCATAACAAACGGGCTCTTATTTACATGTTCGGCGTGTGTCCAGTCACAAACAAAACAAGTGTTTTGCTCACCTGCAGGAACACCAGTTACTCAAAAGTTGGTGCACAGCACACCATGGAAAATGTAGTTAGAAATATTTCCACACAAAAGAAACCAGGTTGAATTGGGACTTTGTGAAGTCAACACAAAGGGCTATTTCACTTGCATAATTGCAGTCAACGTGTTTTAATTGCATGCTTCATTAACCTCAAAAGAACCTTTTAACACATATCATTATTGCAGTGTTTGTTTTTTCTTTCTTTTTTCCAGTTTCCTTTTAATTTCTACCATTTTTATGGAAACTTTTGCAAGATTGTACAATAATCATAAAGTCATTTCTGTTGACTTGTTGACGGTGTCTTAATCCATTGTCCTCATTTGAAGAATAGAAACTACTTGATTTTCTTTTCTTGTTTTTTCCTGAATACATGCTATACGCTGTGAGTCCAAGCAGAGGCAGTCTGGACCATTTGACAAAAAGGACTATTTTATAAGCAATCTGTAAAAATGTGTAATATAAGTGTGTGTTGTGTGGTGTTGCTGAAGGTTGATAAGATTTTCATATATAATTATTCATGTCTATATGTTAATAGAAATGAATGTGTTGCCTCTTAATTATCCCTTCTGTTGTGAACAAAGTTGAATCAACATTGTGAATATTGTACATATTTCTTCACTGAAAATAAACATTTATTTATTTATCCTTGTGAGTGCTCACTATAGTTGATTATTTAACTAGGTTTAATACATTACTTTAACTTAGGGGTGAACTGGATTGATCACTGTACAGAAAATACTACTTCAGTGATTGAATAACTAAAGGGTTTAGTTGATGCAGCATGTCACATTGCATGTGTGCCATTTAGCCCACGACTTACCCAACGTGAGGGATTTTGATTTAAAATGAAGCCATGTTTTTGACTGCTGTGTAAATGTTAAGCAATTTGGCAGTCTGGGTTCAGATAACATGATGAGCATTTACCATTTTTTGTACTTTATTACAATGGTTTACCATCATTTCATGGTTAAATTAATGGCATATATTAACCATATAAACCCTATAGCGTCCCTATTCTGGGCATGTCATAATAATAGCCTGAACATTCACTGAATATAGCCGATCTAGCTCACAACATGTCGTGACGAGAGGCATTATGAGCTTTTCTCGGAAAAGAGATTAAGTCTAGCAAGAAAAAAGGACGGCACCAAGTATAGACCTCTGGGTGACCCCGGTCAATTCAAGGATTTAAGTGGATAACTGAATACAGATAAATATAACCAGAGATTAATAATGGAAATAACTGTTAGTTGCAGCCATAAACAGAATTTAATTTCATTCATGAAAAAAACAGAAGAAGCTGTGGTTGTCAACAACAGTATAATAAATATCTACACCAGGGGTCTTCAATGTTTTTCAGCCCAAGGACCCTCTAGCTGAGAGAGAGAGATGAAGCAGGGACCCCCTCTATATTGTATAAAATTGTGTTTCAGATAAAACAAGATAAAAGCTCACAACGCTTGTAGATCTGCAATTTTTGGCTAAAGTTCTCCTCAGAAAAGGAATGCTAGGGTTCAAGTGGTTAATGTAAAAAAAGAAAGAAAAATCCTCTCACAAAGATTTGGTGGCCCCCCTGTAGTAACTCTGAGGACCCCCTAGGGGTCCCGGACCCCCTGTTGAAGACCCCTGATCTACACAACAACATTCTGACGTGCCACACTGGTAGGCAGTGCAATAGGTTTGCACAGTATTGTCAAAGTGGGCCACCAAGCATGGAAATTGAGGCCAGTGCCTGCGGGCGCCATGAAACTCACTAGTCGACCTGCTGGATTCAACCACTAGCCTACTACTGTAGGAGTCAAGACAACCAAACTTGAGTTCAGTGCGTGGCTGATTTGGGTTCGATGCCAGGTATTTCAACGTATTAAAACATTTTATTAAATAAATTAAAAAAAATAAACAAAGGCCATTAGACAACAAAATCAAATGTAGGCTAGGCCACTGTGGATAATTGATAAAAGTGTCAGCCACTGACATTGCATTAAAGTAGTCATAGCACTTTAAACACTCAAGCACTATTTTATACTTTAAAACATCTTCAGAAATAGCCGTAGATCAGCTATCGTTCCAATTTTTGTTTTTAAATATTTGAAGAGTTTTGCCTATAATGACATGATTAAGGGGGTTAAAGACTCAAGTTTGTAAGGTTACTATAGGTAATGATAATATAATAATATATGTTAATAAAAATATGTTTTAAAGCTAAAAAATATTACATGTGACTGTGTATTGACTTGATATCCTGCTGTTAACAGTGGCGGGGTGGGGGCAGTTAACCTTGGGCCATTATCACGTGGCCAATCAATGACTTCATTCTATAGCCCTAGTTTGCATTTAGGACAGTGCTGAATATTCTTCTGCAATGAGTGAAGCTCATGAGATGGCTCCCATGGACGAAAGAGAAACCCTAATGTAGGCTTACCAAAGGTGAACGAGGTTGAGTGAAGTGGAGCAAAGGTCCTCAAAATACTGTAAGTATTTGATATCATTGGAGGAAAAAAAATCTTTTTTGTTTGTTATTACTGATTAAGCTGAGCAACATCCCAGTGAAACTCTTTTAAAATGACTACTCATGCTTTCTCCTCGGGGCACTTTACAGCGAAATAGTTATGTGACACAACAAGATGGGGGACTGGAATCTTTTGGGCGGCATCTTAGAAGAGGTCCACATACATTCCACCATCGTGGGGAAGATCTGGCTCACCATCCTCTTCATCTTCCGGATGCTCGTCCTCGGCGTGGCCGCTGAGGACGTGTGGGACGACGAGCAGAGCGAGTTCGTCTGCAACACGGAGCAGCCCGGGTGCAAGAACGTCTGCTACGACCAGGCTTTCCCCATATCCCTCATCCGCTACTGGGTGCTGCAGATCATATTCGTGTCCTCGCCGTCGCTGGTGTACATGGGCCACGCGCTGTACCGACTGAGGGCCCTGGACAAGGAGAGACTCAGGAAGAAAGTGGTTTTAAAGGCCCAGCCGGAGGGGACGGACCCTGTCCAGGACGCAAACAAGAGGATCGAGCTCAAGAAGCTCGACGAGCAGAAGAAACTGAGGAAAGCTCCGCTCAGGGGCTCCCTGCTGCGCACGTACATTTTCCATATCTTGACCCGGTCCGTGGTGGAGGTGGGCTTCATCATTGGCCAGTGTGCGATTTATGGCATCGGCCTCAGCCCTCTGTACAAGTGCGAGCGGCTCCCTTGTCCCAACAGCGTGGACTGTTTTGTGTCGAGGCCGACGGAGAAGAACATTTTCATGATCTTCATGCTCGTCATCGCCGGGGTGTCTTTGTTTCTGAATCTCCTGGAGATATTCCACCTCGGGGTGACCAAAATGAAGCGGAGTCTGTACGGATACCAATACAGAGACGACGAGAGCCTATCTAGGTCAAAGGAAACCTCGTTGGTGCAGCAGGTCTGCATGCTCGGCAAATCGTCGCCTCAGGGGATGATGCAGGTCTCGCACGCTGCTCCCTGCTCGACCCTCTCCAACCCCCTCTCCTTGGCACCAGGCCCTCAGCATCAGGGGAGGCCGAGCATCAACAATAACACGTCCTACAAAGCCGAGCAGCTGTCCAGGCAATCACGGCTGCAAAGCCATGCTGATATTCAGGGTCTGCAGCTGGGGCCCCCAGGGCGCCGATTCACCTTGGAGAAGAACAGGAACAACTCGTGCAGCAGCGACGAGTCCAACGTTCACCCGAGGTGCAGCGCGGCACAGCCACGACCTTCCCTGGCGGCCGGTCACATGGAGATGCCACACGGAGACGTCCTGCGGAACCTCCAGCGCAAATATAGCAAGGTCAAGGCCTGCAAGGACTTAAGTGACTTGAGCGACTCTGCCGACAGTGTCCCCTTCGGGCCCTTCCCCACCGCCAGGAAAGCTAGTTTCATGTCACGGGGAATGTCTGAACCCAATATCACGAGTTCATCTAATAGTGGAGATACTCAGAGTGGGAAAGACATTGAGGCCCAACGCCTGTCGCAAGGGGAGAGCCCGCCCATGAGCCCCCCTCCACCGACCAGAAGGATGGTAAGCACTTCTAGCACCTTGTAGATAGTAGTGTTGATTTTGACAGCAAATTTTGATTGAGTTTTAGCCAGTCTTATGAATCAAATTCCATTTAGTCTGTCATATTTTAGTCTCTGAAATGTTTTACTGTTAGTCTAGTTTTAGTCGACTAAATATCATGAGATTATAGTCGACTAAATCTACAGTTGATTTAGTCAACAAAAAATATTTTGGCATGTAAAAAAATATATTTGTACTCTCGGTTGCATACTAAAAATACCCGATCTACAAGCTCACAACACGTCGCAGCGCGACACGCTGTGAGCTTGTAGATCTGCTATTTTCAGAGCGCAACATCTGAGAGCAGCCAAGCATAAAATGACTTGTCTTTTAGTTGTACTGGATCTCTTCTACACTAGTCCTTTCTCTAACATTTTAGTCTATTTTTTATTTGTTGATGAAATAGTCAATATATTTAGCTTTTAGTTTTAGTCATCATAGCTTAGTTTTTATTTCGTTTTCGTCAGTGAAAAAAGGTAGTTGACGAAAAAAATTCGTCGCAGTTTTGGCGACGACATCAACACTGGTAGATAGGCCACTGTGCACAGACTAACAGGTGCACTATCATTCAACAACAAGGATATTTTTTGCAATGTTAAAAACAAAGAGTTTTGCAAAATATGGGGTTTTGCTAAATGAGGGCGTGACCAGGGTTGCATTGGGACAGCCTAACACACCGTGCAACCACCTTTTTGAACAGGAGCACGCGCACGCACATGCATAGATTTAAAACAACTTTAAATTCACACCTCAACAAAGTTAACAAAGGCTGCCGACCGCCGGTTGTCACACCAGCATGAATTCACATAGGATTAACATAGGAATGAGCCTAGATATCAATATCAATTGTCCATTGTGTGACCTGTAGTGGAGGTGTTAAGCGACGTGCGTGTGACGTCATTAAAATAGAGTGCAACCACTTTCCAATTCACCAATGCAACACTGGGCGTGACACAATGTCTCCGAGGTTAGCACTGTATAGCCCCGCAGTGAGAAGGTCCCGAGTTCAAATCCGGTTCAAATGGGTTTCCATAAAAAAAAGAGGTGAATGCAGGGACATACTCCTGCCAGTGCACTGACACTGACCCTATAGCCAGTGGATGCCCACTGCTCCTAATAGTTAGATGGGTCAACAGCCATGGAGATCAATAAAGTACAACTAAACAAGACTGAGTGCAAAATCCCTAGCCTGGCATTGGCCAGACTGATAACGTGGATTCACTCTCACGTTCCTCCCCAGATACCGGGAGGAACGTGAGAGTGAATCCACGTTATGCCAGGCTACAAAAGCCCTGCTTGCGCCTAATAGGCCAGTTATTAGTGCCAATTCTGGATCTAATATATCTTTCATAGTGAATATACAATATTTACTTTATGAATATTGTATGTTCTCTGAATTAGTAACAGATATTGTAAACAACAGCAAAAGCTATAAAGTAAAGTTAAATTAAGTATCATAATTTAAAACAGAAAATAAGTGTATAATGTGGTCACAGGGTCAGCAAATTTTGGCCTAAGACTGGCGCTAGAAGAAAGGCCATGTGGGTCTGAGGATCTAAGGTTTTTTCTATGTTTGGTTCAAATTGAACCTACAAATTCCCAGACCCATGAGGTCACCAAAATCAGTAGGGTTCATCTTACAGGGAGAATGAAGTTGCACACTGCACAGTAGTTTTCACGATATCTTGTTTGGGACTAAATTACTGGATGGACCGACCAGCAAACCGACAGACATCCCTGCCACTAGCAGAGCTAAATACAAATACATTGGAAGGTTAGACAAAAGCAATCCCCCATCCTTTTAGGAAGACCAGGGAGCCAAATACATTTTGTCCAGAGCTGATTTGAATGTTGCAAAATATGTCTGTCCGGTGCAGTCTCAGGCATATGAAATGAAACAAAATAATCCTATTTCTTTGCGTGTGGTCATTGGTCAATAACTTTTATTCTGTGTGCGCTTGTCTCTTTCAGAGCATGATTCTGGAGCTGTCATCCATCATGCATAAGTAAACAAAAATATGTCAGAACCCAGCTAGAAGACTATGGGAATCGCAAAGGGACCAAGGGACCCTGAACCTTTGCAAAGTGAAAACCATACTGTTTATAGGTTGTCTGATGATGACATAATACGGTATGCACTGTGCATTGGTGGGGAAAGCTTCATTTCAATTATGGTATGTTGAACTAATGTACCTGGATGGATTCAACCTGTGATACCAAACATCATTCATCCAAAGGGGAATCCCCACGACCAAGGAGACATTCAACTCTCCTCAGGCAGGGCGACTATGCTACACTTAAGGTTTATGTAACACAAAAGAAATATCTGCAGTTTGAAGTATATTTTACATTACTGGTATTTTATTACAGGTCCAAACAAAGAAGTGCAAGTCATTAATTACCTTTACTGGTGCTGTTTAGGGGGGTTCCAATAGAAACATGAGTGTAAGAAGTATTGTTTTTATGTGTGTAATATGTGTCCAAAATAGGGATGACAGGGTTGACCAAGTACATGAACCCTAGTGTCCCTGTTCATATGTCATAATAGGTGAACTTACAGCAAAGAGATGTGGTGTATACATGGAAAAGGGGATGGATGAGGGGGACTGAGTACAGGACCCTGGGGTACCAGGTCAACAAAGTATATAGGGTTTAAAAGGTATAAGGCTAATACGTAACATGTTCACGGCTGCATCGCACTGTCACTGTCCCAAAAAACAAACCTGTACAAGTAGTTGCCTAATTACATGATGGATAACTGTCTGTCTGAATTGATACGCTTGTCCAATGGCCACCAGTCACCACTTGTTGGCTTTAATCACTATGAAGGCACAATCTGTGATTCAAACATAAGGTATAAAGCCCCACCACCAAAAATAAGAAATGGCAATTTAGTAATCAGTCAATACATTTTCAGGTCAGGATACCGATTTTATCCAATGAGGCTAAAGAACTCATACAGGATACAGGATAAAAAAGAAAATAAACAACATTTTCTTTCTTTCTTTTTTCTCCAAAAAGTCACTTACACTGCCTTTAGACAAGCATTATTATTTCATTTGCCGTGTTTTATGGCTATACAAGTTGTGGAGACAACAGATGTATGTTGTGGTGGGTGCAGTGGGGCATATTTACCAACCTATCAATAATGTGAGCTTATATCAAACATTATGTAAAAAAAGAAAGAAAAAATAAATACATATTGAAATACACATTTGACCAAATAAGTAAATATATAGTCTATTGTACAAAAAGACACTTCAGAGAGCTAAAAGAAATAAGGAAACATCATTAAACATTTACTGTAGGTGACTTTTTTTAATTAATTAGGCGTAATTTATTGAAATGCTATTACAGCCTATAACCCACCTGAATGTCTTGGATTTGATACATTTTCTATGAATTAATATGTTTTATATTAATGCACTGTACTGGAGGTTGTTGTGGGGGTAGACACAAATCAAACTTGCAGGTTCGCAGAACGAATCTACGTGCGAGTCACATAGTTTGCTTTCTTGTTTTAAATTTAATCTGTTAATAATATATAAATAATAATATATAAATATCCTGGTGTGCGCTAGAATCAGAGCTGGATTTTCTGGTGGGGATGGTGGGGGGGGCGGGTGGATCCATGGCTCTGCTTTTGATATCCCCCTTTGGTCATTTTTTTAAGGCCATTGGGAATTACTGTAGTTTTATTCCAGCTTCTGGTCAGACTGAATTAAATACAAGCTTTTCCTTTTGGGAAATGTACAGATATGTTTGATAATATCACACTTTAACATTTAACATCATGGCTTGCCTATTTTCGGTAAAGTTTTCTAAATATTAAAAAAAAATCCTATATTTTTCTAACATGGCTATTTTCACTATTCGTTGTGCAAAGATGTATATAGGCCTACGTGGTTAAAGCCTCAATCTTTTTTATATATATTTTTTTTTTTTACAAATCGAACCCTAGCTGGAATATTGATTTGGGTTGCAGCACCAGCAGGCACCACCCAGGAACAAAAATACAAATCAGACATTACATTTGACTTAAAGCACATAGCAGTGCTCATTAAATGAGACATGACCTGTTGGAAAATACATTTTACAAAATATTCCAGTGATTCAAAATGTGGGCAGAGGAACCACAAAAGAATATTTCTTTAAACCAATATTGAGGATTTATTGCACAGAATGAGCAGAAGAAAGACTTAAAATTGTTTTCTTTGTGATAGCACTTATGAATATCTTTAAAAGTTCAGAATTTGTTGTGAATGTTTGGTGTTTGTATTGTTTTATTTGTATTGATTTTTCTCAATTAAAATACTCTAACAGTATTTGTGTGTGTATCATTCATCTGTTTTAAGTGGATCTGATATGGAACAACCTTTGCCACTGGAGGTTAAATGTATTTTTAACAGGTTGATACTTGATGATTCATGAAGTTTGTGAAGTGAAGTTCGCCTGCAATCACAGTTAATTATCAACAGTTGAACTTCATTCATTCATTCTCTCTCTCTCTCTGTTTGAACTGACATATTTCTTGACATGTTCAAAAGGCCTTTCAATTATTCTTATGGATGTTATCTCTCAAAAGATGCATGCTGAGATGAGATTTTAATTTGAATATCTTTAAGCATGAACCTTAACCACATTCTTCCTGCATGCAGTCCCAACTCCCAAACACTCCCCCCTCAATGTTAATTTTCAAAATATTAAGAGTAGAGATAGAACCTACTGTATGACCTTGATATTACGGGAGCGTACTCAAGTTCCCTCAACCCTATGTTCCCTCAGCCCTATGTTCCCTCAGCCCTATGTTCCCTCATCCCAAAACAGACCCTATGTTCCCTCAGCCCTATGTTCCCTCATCCCAAAATAGACCCTATGTTCCATCAGCCCTATGTTCCCTCAGCCCTATGTTCCTTCAGCCTTATGTTCCATCAGCCCTATGTAATATTATAATGTTTTGTCTTGTCTGTCTGTTTGTTATAAGATATTTCTAGCAAGATATATAAAAAAAATCCATGTATTTTTGCCAAGAGGGGGCATGGCAATGGGCATGGCATGTCACAAAAAGTACATTTATGATAAGGATGGATTTATGCATAACTTTGTGAGTTTGTCATAGGCTAAGGAAGAACTGATTCCTTAGCCTATGACAAACTCACACAAAGTTATGCATAAATCCATCCTCCTCTTTTTGAGATGTCATAAATGTACTTTTTGTGACATGCCATGCCCATTGCCTATATATATATTATATATATATGTATCTCTCTATATCTCTCTCTCTCTCTCTCTCTCTCTCTCTCTCTCTCTATATATATATATATATATATATATATATATATATATATTTGGTCAGTATCATGGTCAGTATCACGTCAGCATCACGATCAGTATCACGGTCAACATCACGGTCAGTATCATGGTCATGGTCAGTATCATGTCAGCATCATGGTCAGCATTATGGTCAGAATCATGGTCAGTATCATGTCAGTATCATGACAGTATCATGTCAGTATCATGTCAGCATCATGGTCAGTATCATGGTCAGTATCATGTCAGTATCATGGTCAGTATCATGTTCAGCATCATGGTCAGTATCATGGTCAGTATCATGGTCAGTATTATGTCAGTATCATGGTCAGTATCATGTTCAGCATCATGGTCAGTATCATGTCAGCATCATGGTCAGTATCATGTCAGCATCATGGTCAGTATCATGGTCAGTATCATGTCAGTATTATGTCAATATCAGGAGTGGTTATTTGCTTCAGTCATCAAAACGATTTCTATAAGTTTAAGTTTGTAATGGATCAAATAAAATAATTTACCCATAATTGTCCTATGACCTATCTACTGTGTTAAAAAGTTTCTGGGGGAGGACCCCCCGCCATATATATCCAACCCGTATTCATTTGACTGTATAATGTTCATGTCTGTATATCAGAACTTTGTTTGTACTCATTTGAATCCCCCTTTAATTGTTTGTTTTACTTAGCTTATTAGTGTGGTTGCCCGAACGGGCAACCAGACTATTGTTATAGATAAACTTTATTGTCTCCGCCAGGCCGAAAGGCATGGCGAGAGAGTATGTTTTACCCCCTGTCCGTCCGTCCGTCCGTCCGTCCGTCCGTCCGTCCGTCCGTGTGTCCTGTCCGTGTGTTACCAGCTAATCTTTGGCACCATTGGCCCGGTCGCTGCGAAACTGTGCACACACACTCCCTGGATGCCAATTCAGAACCTCTGCCCCAAATTTTTCACATGGGCCTGTTATAGCGCCACCAGGAGGCCGATTTATGCAAGACCCATTTACTCCTACAGATTTTATCCAAACATCACGCAAATCGGTACACAGTATCTCTATAGTCATGTGATCAAGACGGATCTGTCCGATATTTCATATTCCATCCAGATTGGCTAAGGTTGGCTTCCAAAGTTTGCAGGATTGGTCCGTTTTGAACAAAATGTCTCAAATCATGAACACAGCGTGCGATTTCCGTGAAAACTTGCACGCACATTCCCACTAGGCCGAGGAAGAAATGCCACCCTTTTCACATTGGCCTGTTATAGCGCCACCAGCAGGTCTAATTTACCAAAACACATTTTTGCAACAAAATGCCTCAAATCATGAATGCACGCACATTCCCACTAGCCCGAGGAAGAAATGGCACCCTTTTCACATTGGCCTATTATAGCGCCACCAGGTGGCTTCAATAACCTACCTGACCTGGCGGAGACCTGTGCTCCAAGGAGCACTTTTTCTAGTTCCTTATTTATAGATAAACTTTATTTCGGGCTGCTACTCCTCCCACAGTTTATTTTTCCCAATTTAGTGCCATATGTCAAAATGACCGGCTTCACCGGGTATCGTGCACTTGTATTTTGCTAAGAGATTGGTTAAATAGTTTAATTTATATTGATTTATTAGTGCATTAAATTTCCCCATCTACTTTAATGGAAAAGTGAAAAAACTCAAATTCAAGTATTTTTTCTCAGAAACCGTAAGAGCTAGAGTTACCAGATTTGGTGGGGAGGTTCATGATTTAGTCCTAAATTATTAAAAAAATATTCACACTATTTTGCCTCATGGTGGCGCTATAACAGCCCACTTTACGTTTTGGCCTATACCTCTTGAACCGTAGGTCCTAGAATAATTTTTTTCCCCCTAGATTCCTTGGGTCATGATGCAACTCCCCATATAGGCCACGCCCATTTGCGTCAGGATAGATTTTCCGCCATTTTGAATTTTCTTCAAAACACACTTTTAGCTCCTCCTCCCACATATTTTCTCCAAATTTCACAAAAATAGGTACACATGATCTCTGGACCCATGCGATAATCTGGAGCGAAACTGAATTTTGATAGTCCATACCGTTCGTCCGTAAATGGCTTCCAAAGTTAGCGGGAGGGGCCCGTTTTACAAAAAAGCCCACAAATCACGAACCAAACGTCCAGTCAATCCCAAATTTGAATCACATGTCAAGTGTGGTTTACTCAACAAATCCCCAAAAGAATTTCCACTTTGATCCATAGGGGGCGCCACAAATGCTCAAAATGTAACCTTTTGATGCAAAAACCATAAGGTTGGGGGGACCAATCAAAATGAAATGCAAGTGATCTCAGGAGTTGCGTGACAATGTAATTGGCGCAGCCTCCGACGGTATTCCTCCCAGCGTATTCCTCGAGTCCCGGCGGCAGCGACCGCGACTCGTGTCGGCGCAACCACACTCTGCAATTGCCCTGAATTGCGACGCGTCTAGTTATACCTTTAAACTCATTTTTTTGTAATATATTTTTTTTGGATATTTACAAAAGCTCTATATTAGTATAGACATGTATTATTATTAATATTTTACTTTATTAGCTGTGATAAAAGTTCAATAGTTCAATAGTTCACTGCAATGATCAGTAATTCTTTGCAGCTGTTGTTATAGGTAACTATAGGTTTCACAGCTGTTTGAATTTGAATTGATGAGAAACTAGAAAAAGTGCTCCTCGGAGCACAGGTCTCCGCCAGGTCAGGTAGGTTATTGTGGCCTCCTGGTGGCGCTATAATAAGCCAATGTGAAAAGGGTGCCATTTCTTCTAGGCCTTGCACGGCAATCGGACACTGCATTCATGATTTGAGGCATTTTGTTCCAAAAATGTGGACCTGCTGGTGGCACTATAACAGGCCAATGTGAAAAAGGTGGCATTTCTTCCTCGGCCTAGTGGGAATGTGCGTGCAAAATTTCACGGAAATCGCACACTGCGTTCATGATTTGAGGAATTTTGTTGAAAACGGACCTATCCTGCAAACTTTGGAAGCCAATGTAGCCAAGTAGGATGGAATATGAAATATTGGACACATCCATCTTGATCACATGACTATAGAGATACTGTGTGAACCGATTTGCATGATTTTTGGACATAATCTGAAGGAGTAAGAGCAAAAAAATTGTTTTACAAAACTCAACCTCCTGGTGGCGCTCTAAAAGGTATATGTGAAAAATGCAGGGCAAAGGTTTTTCCTTGGCCTCTAGGGAGTGTGCGTGCAAAGTTTCATACAGATCGGTGCAGTTATAGCTAAAAACGTGAATCGGCCTGTTATAGCGCCACCATGAGTCTGATTTGAAAGTTTTCAAGTGGCATTTCTTCCTGGGCCAAGTGGTAATCTACGTGAAAAAAAAAACACGGAAAGCGCATGCTGCGTTCATGATTCGAGGCATTTTGTTGAAAATGAACCAATCCTGCAAACTTTGGAAGCCAATCTTAGCCAATCAGGATGGAATATGGAAAATCATGTTGATCACATGACTATATCATATTGTGTACCGATTTGCATGTTGTTTGGACAAAATCTGTAGGAGTAATATAAAAAAAAATGTTTTGCAAAAGTCGGCCTCATGGTGGCGCTATGACAGGCTGATCTGAAAAATGTGGGGCAGAGGTTCTGCTGTGGCATCCAGGGAGTGTGTGTGCGCAGTTTCACAGCGACCGGGCCAACGGTGGCGTAGATTAGCTGCTCGCAGACAGAAGGACGGACACACACACGGACGGACACACGGACGGACACACGGACGGACGGACAGTGGGCAAAACATACTCTCTCGCCATGCCTTTCGGCCTGGCGGAGACAATTATCAATATAATTTAACATCAGTCAGTTTCACAGCTGTTTGAATTTGAATTGATGAGAGAAACTATACATATAGTTTAATGTGTCTTAGCTGACCAGGTCAAAGCAATTAAGTTTGGCCAATCATGTTACTGATGGGGTGAGAGGGACTGCAAGCCAATCAAGGCCTGTGTGGTTTATACAGCCATGTGACATTAGCAAGGGAATATGCTGGCTGACTTCGAAGAGTGAAGATGTTATCGGTTGGTATTTTTTTTGGACCAATTTTCTGGTATTGTTCACAAATGTTTTCTTCTTACTCCTTCAGATTCTGTCCAAAAAACACGCAAATCGGTACACAGTATCTCTATAGTCATGTGATCAAGATGGATGTGTCCGATATTTCATATTCCATCCTACTTGCCTAACATCGCCTTACAAAGTTTGCAGGATAGGTCCGTTTTGAACAAAATTCCTCAAATCATGAACGCAGTGTGCGATTTCCGTGAAATTTTGTATGCACATTCCCACTAGGCCGAGGAAGAAATGCCCCCCTTTTCACATTGGCCTGTTGTAGCGCCACCAGCAGGTCTAATTTAGCAAACCACATTTTTGGAACAAAATCATGAATGCAGTGTCCGATTGCTGTGAAAAGCCTAAGAAGAAATGGAACCATTTTCACATTGGCCTATTATAGTGCCACTAGGAGGCCACAATAACCTAACTGACCTGGCAGAGACTTGTGCTCCGAGGAGCACTTTTTCTAGTTTTGAATCAGTTCTAACCAAAACTTATATTCCCTCAAGTTTTCCTCGTGACATAATGTACACGTATACGTACCCCCAGAACATATGCTTTCAACACGTACAATTTAATGTTGTGGTCACCATCATCATCGGTGTAAAGAAAAATGTGTGTGTGTGTGTGTGTGTGTGTGTGTGTATGTGCGCGTGTGCGTGTGCGCGCGCGCGCGCGTGTGTGTGTGTGTGTGTGTGTGTGTGTGTGTGGGGGGGGGGGGGGGGGGGGGGGGGGTGGGGGGAGACAGGTCTCACTGCCCAGAATGCCATACCAGGAAAAAAGGAGGGTAAGACTATATATTAAGGTCGGGTCTATAATGCATTATAATCACATTTATATTGCATAATAATGCACTTATAAGGCCTTATACCACTTTTCATAATCATGCATAACAACTTATAACAAAGTTTATGAAGTCTTATAACTTATAATAATATATCTATATATAGTCTTATACCTTTATACCTTTGGGGGATACCTTGGGGAGCCCGAGGGAACATAGGGTCTAATTTGGGATGAGGGAACATAGGGCTGAGGGAACATAGGGTCTAATTTGGGATGAGGGAACATAGGGTTGAGGGAACATAGGGCTGAGGGAACATAGGGACTAATTTGGATAAAATAAAATGGTTAGGGATTGAGGGAACATAGGGCTGAGGGAACATAGGGCTGAGGGAACATAGGCATGACCCCGATATGACTACTACTACTACTCAGACTACAAGCACTTCAATTATTATTCATTTAGAATTGTTAGCTTTCAAAGGTTAAGAGTATAGATACAAGATTTGATCTGACATCTATGCTAATGTACTTTAACCATCCAGTCACGGTCTTTGCTATAGAGGAGACTCCCAGTAGCCTTTTCTTATTCTTTTATAACATTATGCTCTCTTGGATGTTTTTGCATGATGTCTATCAAACTTCATGCAGCAAAAAAGTGGAACTTGAACAAATTTAAATTAGATAGTAGCCTGTATTAGTGGTTAAATGTTAGGAACTGACCCTGTGTCTGTATTTTGTTATGGTGTTAGAGGGGCCAGTATTATGGCTACAGATAGTTTGGGTCTGTAGCTTGGCTAGTTTATGCTGTTGGCCTTTAAAACATCCTTTGGAGTGAAGATAGGAACTTGGACCACTAAGACTATCTATTGAAGGCCTGGGAATCCAACCAGGACCCACTGCACTCTCAAAAACAAGAGGATCAGACCACTGCACCACAGAACGTTCACAAACATTGCATGTAAAGAATGTTAGTTTTCAAAACATGCTGCAATGGAAGGCATGTAAATCAAAACACAGAACCTCTGCATTCAGAAATGGAGGGCTACACCACCACAGCAATATTGTTAAGGCGTTGTATTTTGGAACCAAAAGCAGAACTAAAACCAGATAGAATATCAGTCTTTAATTCAACCCAAATCCCAAAACTGAAGCAATGCAGGCTGGCAGGCAGGCGTGGACTGTCACCGGGTGTAATCTGAGGCACAGGGAGACAAAGGAGTTAGACAAAATGCTTGAAACAAGCAAAAGTAACAAACTAAACTAAGAGCTGAGGCAGTGTCAATATACCCATTGTCAACTGAACAAGTGTCAACGGCTGGATTGAAGAGGTATTTTAACTGCTGGGCTTGATGAGTAGATGAACCCCAGGTGTGCAGGATGCTCCACATCATGAGGGAATTGAAACACAGGCTATTGGGTCCATGTATTTTCAAATGGCCGAAAAATACACGGACCCTCTTGGCAGACACTCACACGCCCACATGACAGACAAAACAGCAGAAGACAAGACAGCCTACCCAATCTCTAATATATTGCTGTCTTCTTCTGGATGCTATATTGCTTTCAATTCATGCTTGTGAGTTATGACAGGAACTTCATCACTACACACTCCTTGGTTTTCAACATGGTTTTAAAACTTTCATACAGGAGGAACTTGAAATCACAAATAAACTCCTTTCCATATAAGAAGACAATTCAAATCCATAGGTTCTGCACTAGCAGACATGAACATCACACCACTCTGTTCTGTTGAGAGACAAGGATGTAATTAGTGTGGTTGCCCGAATGGGCAACCAGACTATTGTTATAGATAAACTTTATTCCTTCTTTATTTATAGATAAACTTTATTTCGGGCTGCTATTCCTCCCACAGTTTATTTTTCCCAATTTAGTGCCATATGTCAAAATGACCGGCTTCACCGGGTATCGTGCACTTGTATTTTGCTAAGAGATTGGTTAAATAGTTTAATTTATATTGATTTATTAGTGCATTAAATTTCCCCATCCACTTTAATGGAAAAGTGAAAAAACTCAAATTCAAGTATTTTTTGCTCTGAAACCGTAAGAGCTAGAGTTACCAGATTTGGTGGGGAGGTTCATGATTTAGTCCGAAATTATTTAAAAAACACATTACACCAGTCGGCCTCATGGTGGCGCTATAACAGCCCACTTTACGTTTTGGCCTATAACTCTTGAACCGTAGGTCCTAGAATAAAAATCTTTTTTCCCATAGATTCCTTGGGTCATGACGCAACTCCCCATATAGGCCACGCCCATTTGCGTCAGGATAGATTTTCCGCCATTTTGAATTTTCTTCAAAACACACTTTTAGCTCCTCCTCCCACATATTTTCTCCAAATTTCACAAACATCGGTACACATGATCTCTGGACCCATGCGATAATCTGGAGCGAAACAGAATTTTGATAGTCCATACCGTTCGTCCGTAAATGGCTTCCAAAGTTAGAGGGAGGGGCCCGTTTTACAAAAAAGCCCACAAATCACGAACAAAACGTCCAGTCAATCCCAAATTTGAATCACATGTCAAGGGTGGTTTACTCAACAAATCCCCAAAAGCATTTCCACTTTGATCCATAGGGGGCACCACAACTGCGCAAAACGTAACCGTTTGATGCAAAAACATGATTTTTGGGGGGATCACTCCTCTCAAAATGAAAAGCAGGTGATCTCAGGAGTTACAGGACGATGTCATTGGCCCGCTATATTTGTGGGAGGGGCCTATTTATTTAGAGGGGCCTATTTCTTAAAATCAAAACGCCATGTATCACGAACACAGGATCCAATCAGCACCAAATTCGAATGGCACGTCGCGCGGCCTCCGACGGTATTCCTCCAAGCGTATTCCTCAAGTCCCGGAGGGGGCGACCCGCGACCGGCGTCGGCGCAACCACACTTTGCAATTTCCCAGAATTGCAACGCGTCTAGTTATGTCCTACAGTCCTAGAACAGTGTTTCGCAACCTTTTTTGGGCTATAGTGCCCCTAAAATAACCATATTTGAACTGACAAGCACTTGGAATGGTAGGAGTTGAGGCATTTAGTTTGACTCGGAAAATAACAGCTCTAAATCGGCTATTCTCAAAATGTATAAATTATTTGACAATTTGGCCATTTTTTACCAGTTTTTGTAGTATAGTTCTCTCTAGTCGTCCTCATTGTGTGTGTGCTTACATGCAGGGTTGTGTGATGCGTAGTGCAGTAGATCTGTACTTAGTAGTGCATGCATGTTGCTTCTGCTTGAAACTCTGCTTTCAGCTACTGCCGCTGGCTAGTCCTCCTCGCGGATGGTGAAAAGAGGAGCCGTGGCGTAGGTCTCCTCCTGCTGGTACAAAGCCACTCCACCGCCAAGACTTCTGCAGTGCCTCCTCGTGGCCACACACGGTAACTGGGTACCTTGAGGTCCCAGGCTAAACTGTAGGGGATCTCGGAGCAACAGTGATTGATTGATTGATTGATTGATGTACTTTATTTATAAGACATGAGAACAACAGTACATGGAAGTACAAATTCACAATACAAGGTCTACTAAACTGGAAGACTCATTAAGCACTGAGCTTGTTTAAGATGAGATCCCATAGACGAAGGAGTCTATGGCCTTGCCATAGAGGCAAGGCAAGCAGGCCCACCGGTGTGTGGACACGCCCTGGCGCCTGCCAACCACTGTCCCACAAAAAAAAAATCACATCAGGTTGAGAACCACTGTCCTAGAACAGTGTTTCTCAACCTTTTTTGGGGCTAGTGCCCCCTATCCAATATCCATTCCAGGTCCCTCACCGCCCCCCACACCCAATTACAATGCAAGCTTTATTTCTATTGTTAATACCAGACAGACACAGGGAGACAGAGAGAGGGAGAGAGACACAGTTGAAGATCCTGCATCATTCTAAGTATCATTTGTGCAGTGGTGGAAAAAGTACTAAAATTCTTTACTTAAGTAAAAGTATCAATACTGCAATATAGAAATACTCTGTTACAAGTAAAAGTCCAGAATTCTAAATTTACTTGATTAAAAGTACAAAAGTTTTGGCATCAAAATGTACTTAATAGTACCAAAAGTAAAAGTGATAAGATGTTTGAAAATAGCAGATCTACAAGCTCACAACGCGTCGCGTACTCGCGTTGTGAGCAGTATGTATAAAATAGAGCTAAAGTGGTTCATGTATGTTTCATAGTATCATAATTTATATCTGAAAAGTAACTAGTAACTAAAGTTTTCAAATAATTGTAGTGGAGTAAAAGTACGATATTTTCCTCTGAGATGTAGTGGAGTAGAAGTAAAAGTATTGGATATTGGAAATACTCAAGTAAAGTAACAAATACCTCAAAATTGTACCTAAGTACTGTACTTAAAGAGGTGGTGCCATGGTTTTGCACTTTTTCTGTTTTTCATGTGTCTATGAGGTTGATAGAACTTCATTAAGCCCCCTGGTGGTGTTTTTATGGTGTTTTATGTCTTCTCTGACTATTTTGAGTTTCTACCTGGAGGCTGAAACCTTGAGGGTCAAACGTGCCAATAGAGAAACAGCGCTTTAGTGACATAGTAAAAATATACCCTCCCCCTCATTATCATAACACAACAGGTGTGGGCATGAGGAGGAGGAGGGACTAGGACAGGTGGGTGGTGCTAAGGTGGTGGAGGAGGTGCTAAGGTGAGAACCAGGTATACTTAAAGGCATACTAGGTAACGTTTTCAACAAAACTAAAGTTAAATTGTATATCTTTTGTGAGTGGCAAAAGTTTCACAACACCCACTCCATGAATTTCACCCCCGGAAGCCTTTTATTTATATATTTTCTATTGAACGTGGACTGGGGGGACTTTCCCGGGAAAATGACGTTCCTGGCCAACGTCATGACGTTCCTGGCCGACGTCATGACGTCGTGGCCGACGTCCTGGCCGACGTCATGACGTCGGCCAGGAACACCGCAACGGTTTCCTGTTTGGCCAGGAACTACCGCGGTATTAACAAAAAGGAACCTCACGCTGATTTTAAGAGAATGTAGGATTAGAAGATCGAAAAAGAACAGAAAAAGAAAGCACAGCTCATGGTAACTAATGCTCCACTGGCTAAGAGAAACGATCCGTAGATAGTATAAAACAATTAAAAGATCGCTTTTTGAAACGCTTCCGGCTTCCGGTGAAAACGAATGGAATTCTGGGTAATCGAGGAATACGGACGGAAATTGTATGCAGTGACGGTAGTGACCAGCAGAGGTTGCTAAAAATCGTTATTTGTGATTCTGCATTGTACAACTTTAATGAACTGGAGGTGTGTCCACATAACTTTAACAATTTCTGTACACTTTTTTGAAAAAATCTTCCTCCTAGTATAACCATACTACCTGATGATTATGTTTTAGGGGGGGGGGGAATCACTGAAAATCACGGCACCCCGTCTTTAAGTAAATGTACTTTGTTACTTTCCACCACTGCATTTGTGTGTGCCTCCTCCTGGCGGAGATCTGCGCTCCGCTGTGCGCACATTTCTTGCTTGTCTTGTTTTAATGAATTTGCTTGCTTATAACTCACAGCATGACAACGTGATTATGCATGATATGTTTCTTTATTTCATAAACAGAAATGGTGTCTAGACAAAAATGTCATTTATATAACACTAGCAATTGAAATGAATGAAAATGGGGTTTGCACAATACCATATTTACAATGGTTATTAAGTCATTTTTAATCCATTAGGGTCATGTAGCATTTTAAAAATTATAAAGGTAAGAACTCTTAGTAGAGAATAAGCAAATAACAGCTATTTCAAAAATTGACAATATTAACACAAAACAGTCATCTAGAAAAATGAGAGAAAAAACAACAACTTTTGACTACAAGCTTAAGAGCTATTACATTAAAATTGATGCACCAAAAATGTACTAATACAATAATCCATAGAATCTGTGTAAAAAGCATGTAGAAAAAACACCTGATGCAGTTTGCTGATACAGTCATTGACCAGTTATGAGAGGTATGAAGGAATTCACAGGTAGATAAGTGTGAGACAGTCCGCACTGGTGACTCAGGGATGGGGGGTCCGGGACCCCTGCATACACTCACTTCACTTGAATGTGATCTATGGCCTCTGCAAGTTCTAAGGCAAATATCGGAGGTGCACTTGTATCCATGAAAAGCCTGATTTATGCTCTGACGCACGACTGTGTCGCGTGTCAAAAATAGCAGACCTACAAGCCCACAGTGTGCTGCAGCTGCGAAGCGTTGTGGGCTTGTAGATCGGCTATATTCGACGCTCAACGCCGCCGTGCGACGAAGTATGAATCGGGCTTAATGCTGAGACATCCCAAACATTAGGATGAAAAGACAAAGTTGAGGAAACTCATCTGTTTGTCTCCTTACAAAAAAACTAAACAAAACCCAAACAGCAATATTCAGTCCAATTGAACCTAAGCGATTTTACATGGCAAAACTGATCAAACATGACATGACACCTTTTTGTAAACATATTCCATATATCTTTTCTTTTTTCCGTTCTTTTTTCTTTTTCTTTTTAACGCAATGATCTCAGCCTGTGTGTTCAACCAGTATCATTATAAAGTAGAGCAATATGTGAGAAAGGCAAGTTATGTTCATGTTCGTTTTTGAACAACCTTTGGAGTTGAAGAACCAGTGTCTGTTTCAGAGAAGCAGCAACAAAAACAAAACGAGAACAGTCAAACTAAACAGGACAAATAACACAGCAAAAAAAAAAGATAAGAGCATTCAATTTCACATAGTCAGAAAAAGTAATTCACTCTGTTGTGAGGGCCATAGCTAGAGATCCAATGCATGTCCGAAGCAAGTACATACAAAAATGTTATCTAGCGATCAAATTAACAAGCAACGAACCATAGAAACGTCTTGCTTTGAGTGAATGATGCAAAGAATTACTGTCAAAACACTTGGCAAACCTGAGACGTTATACAAGTGCAGAGGTGATAGTCATATTATGGTGTAAACCAGACCTTTTGAGGCGCAATAGAGGTGATAACACACAAACACATCTGTCCACCAATGCTCATGATGATGACTCACTTTCATGGACTGGTGGCCTGTCACAGAAGGTGTGGAGGGTCATTAGCAGTGGCGCTATGATAAACAGGCCACCACATCAAACGAGTGATGACAAAAGAAAACAAATGGTACTGCCATCTCTTTTTCCTGCCCAATTCCTTTTTTCCTTCTTTTTTCTTTTCAGGGCGGAAGAGGGGGGGAAAATGACAGTGTTCCATTTTATTGTCACTCCTCCAACATGGTGGCGTGTCCCTTGTAACCACTGATAACAACTCTCCAAACACTGTGTTCACTATACAGGTTTTCAATACAACCAAGTAATACACCAGGCTGAGTCCATTAGTTAGCACTCCTTCACCCAAAGAGAGGAAGTCATTAGTACAGTCAGCTGGGGTGTAGGTTTAAAACCTTTACATGTAAAACATTTAAAACAAATGATCTGTAATGGAGGATATTATGAATATTAAGTTTCCCTGACTATTATGCATATTCAATGAACTAAACCTCTGTCTGTGCTTTTCCAATAGAACATCAGGCTTTCCAACCTGATTCTGATAATTGGTTCTCAAAGTGGGGCCCTCCAGGGACCCTCAGGGTTCCTTGAGGTGGTCCCAAATGGACCCTTAGAGGTCTGTAACTCTGAGAGCGTTCCATCTGTACGCTCTCAGAGGTCCTTGATTTTTTTTTTAAAGTTTGAAAACCAATGCCATAAACCAGAAAGAAAACGTTTTTCACTAGACTATGAATTGCTTACTGTTTGCAGGAAAACAACTCTGTAACATAGATCGTTTCTCTTCAGCTTACTGGTTTGAACCTGATAGTATTTTAGAATGTTGAATACTGTTCCGTTTCAGTAATAACGCACACAAGAAAGAACAGAGCATAAAAGTAGATAAAGGGCCTCACTCAGGCCGAATTTATACTTTGTTGACCGACAATTCTATTTATAGCATTGTATGACAAAAAAGTTCTTTCAGATGAAAATATGTCTGAAAGTTTGTCATACTATCGGGCAATGAAGTATAAATAAGCCTTTACACAAGAAATTACACCAGTTAAACAAGGATCACACAACTGCTCTGTACTCAGACATGTCTTGATAAAAATGGCAAAAAAAAAAGTATACAATGTGTATGTTTTTCTGTTTTATACGAATATTTGTGCGTGCGAGTGTCTTATGTGTTTGTGTTTGTGTGTGGTTGAGACCAGCTGAGATTCTAGTCTAGAGAACAGGGTCATCAAATACACTTAAGTACACGTGAGATCATAGTTTGGGCTAGGTATAGAAATGTACAACTATAGGAATAGGGCGAGGAGAAAATTGGTTTTCTGTCATTTCACAATTAGAGAATTTGTTCCAAACCTAAACCTAAAAGTTCAGTTGGTCAAGTTTATGCATATTCACAAATATTTTGAGTAGTAACAGGTTGCCATACCATAGCTTTTGGAAACATAAACCAATATTAACAAACCTTTTACAGCTATGACATACACGTAAAACGGATGTTACGTTGCCATATACTGTACTGTCATCCTTCTTTTAGCTTTTAGCTAAGTTACACCATTTTAAAGTGAAGGGGAAAATGAATTATATCCAATGCATTAGGGCAGTGTTCCTACAGGGGGCGCCATACGACCATCAAGGATTGGGGTCACATAAAGAGCTATAGATAAAGCTTTTCCTTCCAATTTCATTAACTTTCCATCATACATTATGGCTCTCTTTCATATATGCTGTACTTTGAAGCACATCTTTGATGAGGGCAAGATAAAGATAATTTGATTGATTTGTTTTCCACATATTTTTTTAAAATGGTAGACAGTTCCAGAGATAACTTGCAAGAACTTGCGAGGCAAACATAAGCTAGATAAACTAACTAGGCTTAGAGCTATTAGGCAGCATGCATGCACATCACAAAATAAGATGTCTCAACAAATGTACAATTAGGGCAAAAACGCATTAATATCTTATGATTATTACCCAATCATCTTGACAACACATACATTGCTTGCACGTCAACTGAATTCTGAATTAGCTTATTTGAATCCTAAAAAATATGAATATAAGCTGTGAACACTCTCATAAAAAACAGTAGCTTCTTTTCTTCTGGGGGCGGGGGGGGGGGGGGGGGGGGGCGGCGGCGGTTAAAAGACTTGTTTTATGCTTTTGGAAATCTTGTTTCTTAAAGAAACTTTCTTCACAGAGACATTACATTTTATAGCTTTATAATAATCATATTGATGTTTCAAACGCTTCCTTTTTTTCAAGTGCCAATTTAAGTGCTCCGGACTCAGACTTTTTAAGGGATCTGAAACGTCAAATGACCCTCTATGAAGTGCTATCTGGTTCTGGGTGCCTGGGGCAAGGAGACAAAAGTGCCTGAACTGGGGCTCAAATCGTATTCTGGGCTCGATGATATATATCATATATATATATTTTCTTCCCTCAGTCTTTCCTGATGAAACATCTAAAGACATTGAACAGTAACACTGGAGAAATTTCCATGAGAGTGTACACATAATAATAGCATCTTTTAAAATACTGATAAGAAATAAGATTTTCTTCTAACAAAACACAAGGCGGAACTCTTTTTCACATTTAAAGAGGAGTCGGGGAGGATTTCAAAGGACGTGGCCCATGCCACATTTTGAAACACCCCCACGTCCCTCGCTATGAACTTTCTTTTTCTTTCTTTTTATACATGCATGGGGCTCCGAAATCATTATATCTTTACGTTGAAGTAGGCTATGTGTTATATGTATGTATGTGTGCATGCGTGTGTGTGTGTGTGTGTGTGTGTGTGAGAGTGTGTGTGCGCATGTATGTGTGAGCTGATTTCCTGAGTAGAAGAACACCCACCATTATGGCAAATATTCCGTATAGGCAGGACAGGAAACAGCAAAGTAAATAATGTTTTTTTTCCGTTTCTTTTCTTTTTCTTCTTTCCCTTAGCAAAAAGGTGCTTTTGATAGAACCCCGGGTGAAAAAAGAAAAATACGTCTAAAAGCCTCTACCTGTACAACATTACTTTTACAGTCATCATGCTCCATACTATATATACATTACACGTTCTGCCATGTAAGCACTTCAAAGTCACCTTCACAACATCCAAAATACAACGGTATTGCTGATGATGCGTGGGAACGTTCAAACTGACATTTTAACCACTTGAACCCTACCTAGCGCCCTATAGTCTGGGGGTGAAATAGACCAGTGGTTCTCAACCTGTGGATCGGGACCCCCCAGGGGTATTTTAGGGGGTCACGGCCTGAAAAGGTTGAGAACCACAGAAATAGACGATCTACAATTGAGCTTGTAGATCGGCTATTTCCGGCAAAGAGATTTGGTCTAGATGAGGGGGAAAAAAGGAGCAAGACCTGCCAAAGAGCCCTGGGGGACCCCGGTTCAACTTAGTTGACATAGGGTTTAAGTGGTTAAAAAGAAGGAGGGGGGAAAAAAATAGAAAGCATTCTTCTTTCTTTCCCCTTTTCGATTCAGTGCTGAGAGCAAGGCCAAGAGGAGGAATGTTTCGGGAAACCGCCCTGTACAAAACGTCTGCTGTACACAAATACAAATGTGAGACGCTGAAAGAAAGACATTTTTCTTCTCTTATTTTTTTTGTTTTTTTTTTGCATATGAACATTTTACAGTCTGACTGCATCGTAAAAAATTCTCATGTACAGAAGAAGCTGTGTTCTCACGGTTCTTCCATGAATTGAACATTCAGAAGATTTTTTTTTGTTTGTTTGTTTGTGTGTTTTTCTTTTCCTGAGTTTGAATTGCGGTGACGAGTGGCCACTGAGAGATAATAAGATAACCAGAGAGAGAGGAAAGAGTTGAGAGGACTGGCTGTGTTCAGAATGGCAGCCCAAATCCCAATTTTGTGCCTATCCAGATTGGAATCAATTTGGTTATTATCAAGTCTTAACAGCCAATTTTTTTTTAATTCCTCTGTGAAGAGGGATTCGAATCTGATTTCTAAGATGCGTCTGGACGCTGAAGCCTGATTTATACTTTGTCGTCTGACTGGTGTAGAACACAGTATAAGTTAAGCATTACTCATGCCTATGTTGGTACGTCCTTACCACAGTTCAGAAGATCAATGATGTCTGAATACACTAATCCGATCAGATCACTTGCAAAGTGTGGATGGTCAGTCCTAAAGAACATATTTGATAAAGAAATCGGATTTGCCTGCAGTCTGAACAAAGCCAGAGAGAGAGAGAGAGAGAGAGAGAGAGAGAGAGAGAGAGAGAGAGAGAGAGAGAGAGAGAGAGAGAGAGAGAGAGAGAGAGAGAGAGTGATAGAGGTAGAAATAAGATTGAGACAGAGTGGGAGAGAGAGAAAACAAGAGGCGGTAAAAGAGAAAGAATTTTACACCACAGGTAGACGGAGAGAGAGAGAGACAGAGAGAGAGAGAGAGAGAGAGTAGACAAAGTGAGCTGCTGTCTGTTAGGTCCGTTGAGGTACGACTTGGAGATGCAAGCCGTGTTCCATCCCTGTGTCACAGAGACGACTGTTTAAGTCCAATTCGTACTCCGCGGCACGGCGGCCTCGCACGACGGGAAATATTTCCCGGAGGTGCGCGATGCCGCCGTGCTGCGGAGCATAAATCAGGCTTTTTATACACATTGAGGAGCGGTGAGACCACCGCGGAGGTTTTGCTGCCGAGGGCGAGGAGAAGAATACATAGCACCATTGTAAGGGTTTGGTGAGGAGAAGATCCCACTCTGTCGATGAAGACGAGGAGAATATACCCGGAGAGAACAGTATTGCTGCTGTTAAGACAACTTTAGTGTCGACCTTTTAAAAAAAAATGTTTTAAAAAAATAATAAAAACAGCACAAAAAGACATAAATACAAAACAAAGCTTTTTTTTCTGTTTTCTTTTTTAGTTTTCTCAATGAACACTGGCGGAGGATGACCGTGTCGACAACGACCCCCCCCCGCCGCCGAGACACGGGGGGTTTTGTCAGAAGAGTAAAAACACAAATTAAATAATAATTAAAAAAATGACATAGAAAAACAAAACAAAAAAAATGTCAACAACAACAACAACGACAACCAACAACAACAACAACACCAACAACAACACCACCAACACAGAGAAAAAACACCATTTACTTCACGCAGTCCTTCCTCGGCTGCTCGTCGGTCGTGCACTTGTCAGTCATTTCCTGGCAAAAATCGACCGTCACCGTCGGTGACAGGCCGGCCGACGACTCTCGCCCGTCCGTCATTTCCTGGCCCCCGCCCCCTCCGCCGGCACCGTCCGCCGCCCCGTTCCTTACCCCCGCAGCCGGCGCGGCCGAGTCGAGCTCGCCTTCTTCCGAGGGGCCGGGCGACCTGAGGAATCCGGGCTCCGGCGTGGCGGAGCCCGAGCGCTCGGCGGCGGTGAGGTCGATGCTGGTGGCTAGGGTCGTCGGGTCGTCGAGGTCGCCGGCGGCGCCGGCGGGGTTGAGGACGTTGTTGTTGCTGCTGGCGGTGGAGGAGTTGTTGGCGGAGGGCCGCAGAACGGGGCAGTAGTGGTGCAGGGACTGGACCTGCTCGGGGCTGAGCTGCACGTCGCGGCACACCTCCTGGGACAGGCAGGAGAAGTTCTCCCACAGCTCGCCCATGCACGCCTTCAGCTGGTTCCTCTCCGTCAGCAGCTTCTCCTTCTCGTTGACCTGTGTGTGTGGAGCGGAGCACACGGAGGCGGTGGGGTAAAGTGACTAAGTACATTTACTCAGTTACTACAGTACTACAGTTACAAAAAGTACACTTTTGAGGATTATTTTTTGTATTTCTCGTTTTCAATACTTTTACTTCTACGCCACTACATCTCAGAGGCAAATATTATACTTTTACTCCACTACAATTATTTGAAAACTTTATTTACTAGTTACTTTGCAGATAGACGTTATTATATTATAAAACACACATTAACCACTTTAGCCCTATTTTATACATAGGTTATTTGAAAATAGCAGATCTACAAGCTCACAACGCGTCGCATTGTGAGCTTGTAGATCAGCTATTTTCAAACATTTTAGTACTTTTACTTTTGTTACTTTAAGCCTATTTTGATGCCAATACTTTTGTACTTTTACTCAAGTAACATTTTGAACACAGGCCTTGTACTTGTAAAAGAGTACTTCTACATTGTGGTATTGATACTTTTACTTGCGTAAAAAAATGCAGTACTTTTTCCACCACTGCCGGTCACACAGATGGAAGTCAGCAACTATCGACTCTTTTCTTATTATTACAATTATTCTTCTAGAGATTATTCTTTCGATGAATCAAATAATGTAAAGTGTGTTTTAATTTTTTCCCCTATTTTGTATATCAATGAATCGATGGAAAGATCAGTTAGTCTGAAGAACCAAGCCCTATTTAAGCCCTATATTTTATTCTTCGTCATACAATGGTGTGAGGCAAAAATACTGAAAATAGCAGATCTACAACCTACAACACGTCGCGATGTCACGCGTTGTGAGCTTGTAGATCTGATGTTTTTAGTTAAAAATAAATAAAGATTCCCCCAAAATGATTATTTTACTGAAATAGATTTTTTTGGTAATCATCTATTCAAACTATTTAGTTGGAGTAACCGCTGCACCCATAAGACAGATGCTAGTAGTCAGTCATTTCTACAGGATGTTATGACCTAATGTTGGCTATACTAGACAGTCTATGGAGACAGATGTGTTGGCTGGCTCCCAGCCTCCCACCAGTTTCAAATGACAGGTCGTACATCGCAAAGGTCCAAAAAGGAATATAAATCCACTGGAAACACACTTCTTTTTTCCATTTCCTGAAAAGTAACGGTTTTGAACATATGGTTTCCACGTGACAGACGATATAAAATGTATAGTATTAGTAAACATCTCGCAGCTCATCTTGCAGCTTTTACACAGAACCAGGAGATAACAAGATCCAAAGATTTACTGCAACATTCACTTTCGGGTTAAAGTATTTGGGAAATATTCTGTACCTCGGCTCCTGTGTTTTACTATGTATTTTTGGCAAAACATGCTATTTTTAACAGCGTATAACAAGCGAATGGGAGGTCACGATTACTTTTTCTTTTTTTCGCGGAAGCACAGTGAAACCCTCCGTGATTAGCAACCATCATGGGAGCTGTGGGAGATAAATATTCTGTGACTACTTAAAAAGGTTAGACAAATTGAAAAAACCCTGGCAGAAGCAAAAAAAAAATTGGCATAGTACCTGGCAGTGAATGTGTTAAAATTCTAAGATTTTGAATATTTTTTAAAACATTCTAACAACACAAATATTTTATGCGGGTCCCCTGGCACAACATATTTTCAGATGGGGGTCTGTGGCCGAATCCATCAATTTGGGGGTCCTTGACATGAAACGATTTGACAACCACTGGCTAATGTTAAATGTTGGGTTAGGTGGTTCTCACCAGTTTCCGTATCTCAACCTCCAGGTTCATGATGCAGTCGAGCTTCCTCTTGCGGCAGCGCTGGGCTGCGATGCGGTTTCTTACTCCGCCGCCTCACGTCATGGATGAACTCAGCTGCTCTGAGGTCAGTTTGTGCATTTTTACCATCATTTGGAAGTCGTTCCGTGGAAGATTCGTGATTTGATCTACGGGGAAAGGGAGCTTCACCTAAAGAAAGGGAGAAAGAGAAAAAGATTGCGGGGTCAATGGCAGGTGCAAGGCAGCTGACAGGAGACGATCTTTTTTCATTTCATTTCATTGAGGGTCGTTGGTCAACAACACAACTTTATATATTACTAGGGCTGGATGATATGGACAAAATGTAACATCACAACCTTTTTGACTAAATACTTAATTATCAATATTGTGATGACAATATTGATTATCGATATATATTGCCCAGCCCTATTTACTACCATATAACATTGTCTGTTGACACAATAGTATTGACTTAGATTTGTAAGACACTTCCTACATTTCACCACAAGATGGCGGAACAACACCACCAGAAGAGAAAGAGGGGCACTTGTCTTCTACAATTCATGTGAGTCACACACACGCAGCAGAACTGGTGAGCTGTCAGCTTTCCTCTCAACCTCATATTTAACATTTGGCCCCGTTCTCAAGCAAGGAGGGGGTGAGGGGGGGGTGGGGTAGAAAAAGGTGATCGGATAAAAGAGACCTCCTCCCTCTCCATCTGTCCCCTCCATCTGGCGAGGTGCCAATATGACAGATTTCTTTTGAAGGGGGGGTGGGTGTGGGTGACTTCTCCGCCTCATCCAAAACCCATGATGTCAGGTGATCTCTAAATGCATGACTATCTCCAATGGCAACTACAGTACCAGCAGTGTTGCTTTGGGGAGGGCTGCAGAACAAAAGACTTGTGGCTGGAAAAAAATGCAATGCAACAATGACTTTGGCTCTGGGAATACCGGCAATACCAAAAAAAGGGTGAGAAAAAAAGGAAGACAAAAAGATGTGAAGAAACAAAAAAAAGAGAGATGTGATTTCCCCTAGATATAAAAACATCTATTCTAGAGTGTTTGTTTATTCTGCAGGTTTCTTTTTTTCTTTCTTTCTCCAGCCCATTTCAGAGAGCAACAACAATAGCATGGTCTCTTTTCTTTTCTGCGCCTCAGGTGATGGCAACCCTCCTCATAAGCACATCACAGGCAGATCCACCCATAGCGGTATATCTGTGTGCACCAGGGAGCTGTCGACTGGCTTTAGGCGGGCTAGTAGAGACAGAGAAACAGGATAGTAGCAAGAAGCGCAGGCTTTAACAAAGAGTCAGAGGAGAGAGAGAGAGAGAGAGAGAGAGAGAGAGAGAGAGAGAGAGAGAGAAAGAGAGAGAGAGAGAGAGAGAGAGAGAGAGAGACAGACATACCAACTATATATTTCAACTAACAATTTGGGCAATAATTAGCAGATGCTCTTCATCGAACATGTCTCCCAAGGGTTTCTGCACTTAGCCCGGACGAATGTCCGCCTTCTAAGACGTGGCTGAAATTGGGATGCTATAATGTTTAAGGGGTTAAAGGTGGCTCAATGAACCATCAAAAAAAAAAGATTTCTCTATAACCATATAAGGAACCAAAGGTGATGGTTCTTCGTGGAACCATATAGCCTCTTATTAAGCATTTAAGAACCATTATTCTCTCTCTCTCTCTCTCTCTCTCTCTCTCTCTCTCTCTCTCTCTCTCTCTCTCTCTCTCTCTCTCTCTCTCTCTCAGTCATTGCTGTTCCCTTCCCCTTGGCTGCTGCTGCCTCTGTCTCTCTGGAGCTCGGGGAAGAACAAAGTCAAACGAAGGAGGAAGAGGGGGGTGGGAGGGGTGCGGGGGTGTGGGAGGGGGACCCGTGTACCTGGCTGCTAAAGCAGGGCCAGGTGGTCCCCGGGGAGAGTTCCCAGCATCCTCTGCTGAATGCCTGTAGGGCTGATGAGGCCCCCGTTAAAAAAAAGAAAGAAACACCTGCAGTAGAGGACAATCGTGCACCGGAGCCGCCGTCCTCTCCCTCTCCCCCCCTCCCCCTCTCTCCCTCCCTCCCTCTCTCTCTCTCGCTCTCCCTCTCTCCCTCTCTCTCTCCCTCCCTCTGGAAAGCCAGACGGCGCGCACACACACACACACACACACACACACACACACACACACACACACACACACACACAGTGGCGGCGGTGACTGGAGGCGTCACCCCCGGTGCAAGCGCCGCACTCCAGGGAGATAAACCGAGGTGTGCCTACTCATGACAGGATCGAAATGACTCCCGCTGCGCCGAAAGAGAGAGAGAAAGCAAATCTAGATGTCAATCTATCCCAGGGAGAGAGAGAGAGAGAGAGAGAGAGAGAGAGAGAGAGACAACAGCTTGGGTTACCTCATTAGAAGCTCTGGGCCTCTCTC
>NC_137616.1:12333199-12400699 GCF_963280865.1 Gymnoscopelus braueri
TCTCCGTCTCTCTCTCTCTCCCCTCTCTCTCTCTCTGTCTCTCTCTCTCCCCTCTCTCTCTGTGTCTCTCTCTCTCCCCTCTCTCTGTCTCTCTCTCTCCCCTCTTTCTCTCTCTGTCTCTCTCTCTCCCCTCTCTATCTCTGTCTCTCTCTCTCCCTTCTCTCTCTCCCTGTCTCTCTCCCCCCCCTCTCTCTCTCTCTCTCTCTCTCACTTTCTCTCTATCTATCTCGGCCCAGGAGCCCTATTTCTCATCTCGACTTGACATCTGCATGCAGACACATGAATAAATAATGGACGGAGCTTTCAAGGCCACAAGCGGGCTCTCTCTTTCTCTCTTCTTCCTCTCTCTCTGTCTCTCTGTCTCTCTGTCTCTCTCTCTCTCTCCTCTCTCTCTCTCTCTCTCTCTCTCTCTCTCTCTCTCTCTCACTCTCTCTCTCTCTCTCTCTCTCTCTCTCTCTCTCTCTCTCTCTCTCTCTCTCTCTCTCGCTGTACCACAATCACCATCATAACTACTCCAGCATCAAAGGGAGCCACGCGCGCGGGAGGGCGGGAGGGGGGGAGGGGGGGAGGGGGGAGCCATAAAACACTATCACACTAAAGCTGCCAGCTCCGTCTCGAGCGGAGGAGAAGATGACTCTGTTGGCGATTAAATCACGGGGCCCGAGGGCTGGTGTAAACGGGCCGGCGATGGGAGGAAGAGTGCTGGGCACTGAGGGGGCAGGTGTGTGGGCAAAGGTGTGTGTGTGTGTGTGTGTGTGAGTGGTGTAAAGTAACTAAGTATATTTACTCAAGTACTGTACTTAAGTACAATTGTGAGGTACTTTTACTTTACTGGAGTATTTCCAGTTTTCAGTACTTTTACTTCTACTCCACTACATCTCAGAGTCAAATATTGTACTTATACTAGACTAGAATTATTTGAAAACTTTAGTTACTAGTTACTTTACAAATTAATTATTATATTATAGAACATACATTAACCACTTAGCCCTAATTTATACCTAGGCTATTTGAAAATAGCCCATCTACAAGCTCACAACGCGTCGCATCGCGACGCGTTGTGAGCTTGTAGATCTGCTATTTTCAAACATTTTAGTACTTTTACTTTTGGTACTTTAAGTACATTTTGATACCAATACTTTTGTACTTTTACTCAAGTAAATTTTGAACTCCGTCTATGTGTGTGTACTTGTATTACTCGTAAGGGCCAAATGTCCCCACAAGTATAGCGGCATTTGAGAAACTATATGTGGAGATTGTGAGGACGATTTTCATGGTCCTCCTCACAAGAGAATGCCTGATTTACTTAGTTAGGCGCCGGTGTCGCCGACACCGAAAATAATGTATAGTGGCTTATTTTAGGCTTTTGGGATTATAGGGTTAAAATGGACAAACAAAAAAGTTTAAAGTGCATTCAGAAAATTGACCGTCCTAAAATGTCCATGTCCTCGCAAGTACAGTAATACAGACGTATGTGTGTGTGTGTGTGTGGTTCATTTTCTTTTCTCTTCCCCTCATTCAGCAGTCAGTCGTATGCGGGGCGGGGGGGGGGACGGGGGGGACGTGGGGGACGTGGGGGGGGACGGTGAGTCTATATTTAGTCACTCCACCAGGAGAACCAGTTTGGCATCAAGGGCTGAGATGACAGAGTACGCTTCACCATCTGGTCATAAATTCACTCCCAACTGTCCGGATTTATGCCGCTGCCCTTTTTTTCCCCCAGCCATTCTCTTCATTCTCGATCCCTCTTCCTTCCTCCCCTCTCTTCTCCTCCCTCCCTCCCTCCCTCACTCTCCCTTTCACTGGGTCATTATGCTGCAAATGGGGTCCGGAGTTAAAAAAAAAATGAAGAAAAAAAAAAGTAGGGCTTGTCTGTTACCAGGGAGCTCTTCCTAATTTTCTCTGGAATTATTTTTGTGAGCTTGCAGATCTGCAATTTTCACAATTTCTTATACGTTACATTTCTGGATATATATTTTTGTAATATTTTGAAATAATAATAATACAAATGTTTAGAAGACAATTGTCAACTCGCACTGGCAAATACAATGTTCATCTTGTATGTACCAGCTAGAACTCTTCATCTCTTCCTGTGCGTGTGCATTTCATCACAAGTCACAGGACACACTGGGGCAGAACAGGGAAGAACCGGGCTTCTGATGGATCACCTGCCATCGTTACAACGTTTTTGATCATGTTTTCAGTGTTTTAAATGGTAACACTGTCTTGTTTCTCTATCAGTTGTTGAGAAAGAACACACACATCCAAACCCAGAAGAGGCCAAGTGCTGAGCAAAAAAACAACACAATGAACTTACAAAAGAAAGAAAAATAGCTCGTATATTGTTGGGCTCCGGTTGATTTTTTTTTATCTTTACCAAATCAGTATGGGACTACCCTGCACGTTGAAAAGTGATCCTGAAGTGGTACCCAGTGTGACCTAGTCCTAAGGAACAGCTATGGCAAGCTGGGATGGCTGGATGGATAACTGCAGCTGTGAACCAATCACAAAGCTCTAAAACTATGACGAACATTTTTCGTTTGACTACCTTTTTTCACTGACGAAAACGAAAAAACGAAGAAAAAAAAACCGAAATAAAAACTAAGCTATGATGACTAAAACTAAGACTAACCATATTGACAATTTCGTCAACAAATTCAATGTTGTTGAGTGAGGGACTAGTGGAGATCCAGTAGAACTAAAAGACAAGTCATTTTATGTTTGGTTGCGCTCGGGTGTTGCGCTCTGAAAATAGCAGATCTACAAGCAGCGCGATCGGCTATTTTCGATCGGCTATTTTCAGCATGCAACCAAGTGTAAAATCAGGCATTACGACACCATCAAGGCTCGCCAAAATACATTTTGGAAACAGAATATTGAAAATAGCAGATCTACAAGCTCACAACGCGTCACGTTGTGAGCTTGTATATCGGCTATTTTCAAATAGCCTATGTATAAAATAGGGCTGAAGTGGTTAATGTATGTTTTATAATGTAATAGTTGATCTGCAAAGTAACTAGTAACTTAAGTTCTCAAATAATTGTAGTGGAGTAAAAGTACAATATTTGCCTCCGAGATGTAGTGGAGTAGAAGTAAAAGTATAGACAATTGGAAATACTCCAGTAAAGTAAAAGTACCTCAAAATTGTACTTAAGTACAGTACTTGAGTAAATGTACTTAGTTACTTTACACCACTGCTGTGTAGTCTCATTTGCAGATGCTAACATGCAGTCTGGCTGACCTGCTCTGACCTGCATTGCCTACACTTGCATTTCCTGCACTCAGGGCAGTCCATACAGGGCCCAGGGCTATACGCACTCTGTCTTATCTCCAGCTATAAACAATGCCTCACCCCATGCATTCACCTGGGAGGAGATAACATTAAGAAGGAGCTCATTAGTATTAAGAGTAATTCTTTTTAGGAAATAATCATTAACGAAGGCTTCTACTGTACATTCACCATGTATATAAAATAGCTTGTCAATCAGGAGCTTGTCAGACAGTCTCGGATGGCCACTGTATTTTCCAATCATCATCATCACAAAAGTCAAACAATGATAAGTCGCCCAAACCGATACATCGGTCTGGTTCTGTTCTATATTGAAAATATCTACTGCTCATCGAGGGACTCCCAGGGTTCCTTGGGCGGGGGGGGGGGGGGTCCCCTGATAAATTAGTTAATATAGCATCGCAATCATTGTAACCACTTTATCCATATTTTATACTTTGACTATGATGCGCTGTGAGTGCCTTGTACATCTGCTATTTTTTACCATTTTTGAAAAGTCTTGAAAATGTTTGGAAATTTCTTTAATTTGTTTACACAAATCTTTTCTTCGGGAGGTCCCTGGCAGAAAATGTTTTCAGAGGGGGTCCGTGGCCAAATACAGATTTTTATTTGGCTATTCAAAACTAGCAGATATACAAGCTTTGTAGATCTACTATTTTAGAAAAATAAATTGTGAAAATGTGTGCAAATCTTTGAATATATATATATATATAATGCTTCTGGTGGGGGTCCCTGGAACAAAATATTTTGAGATGGGGGTCCGTGGCCAAGTACATCAATTTGGGGGGTCCTTGACATGAAACATGTATTGATATATAGACCACAAGACACATCATATCAGTGGAATAGAGCAAAGGATCTGTTGTGCTGCACGGCGGTATTATAGCGGAACTGATTTGGCCTTGTGAGAGCTTCCTGTCACACCACTGGTTCTGTTTCATGTTTGGCCTGATAAAGAGCATTGTGCTGATTTCTCAGGACTTGCTTCCTCATTCCTCCTCCCACTCTGCTCTCAGCAGCGATCAATATTTGCAACCGCCAGACGCTACGCTTTAGAAACGAGCTTAACGCCCCCACACTGCACTGGGAAGCGAGAGTGAAAGAAAGAGAGAGACCGAGAGACAGAGATAAGAGGAGGGGGGGAAGGGGGGAGGGGGGGAAAGAGAAATACGAGAAGAAACACAGGAGAGAGAGAGAGAGAGAGCAGAAAGGCAACACAAAAAACAGAGAAGCAGAAGGAATCAGAAGGAAGAGATACAGAGAAAGTAACCAAGCAAGAGGAGAAGGAGGGAAATGCAGAACAGTGGGGAGGAAGGGAGGGAGGGAGGGAGGGAGGGAGAGAGGGAGAGAAACGAGAACACAAATGCGTTCTTCTGAATAGACTCGCTTAAGAGATGCTCAATCGACATGACTGCACAGTATAAAACCCTGAGTGTTAGTAGGGGAAAATTGACCCTTACGGACCCCAGTTAACCAAATGAACCACAGTGTACCATTAGTGTTCCTATTCTGGGAGCGAACTTTTGGCAAAAAGAACAAATCGTGAGCTTATAGATCACTAGAGATTTGGCGTGTAGAGGGTATAGACTCCAGTCAACTGAGTCAACTGAGTATCAGAATCAGAATCAGAATCAACTTCACATCACAGGTGTAAAACAGTGGGTGAAATTCGTTTTTGTGCAAGCTCCATCGTTTTAGTTATTTCCATAACAAAAAGAAAGGGACGAAGAAGAAGGGGAGGCAAGGGGGAAGGGAGAAAAAAACTAAACAAATGATCTACATATTAACACATAGTACCTCAGGCCTGGCGTCAGGGGGAGGGCGTGAGGCCCCCTCAACCGGACCATCTCTTCCCCCCTCAGTCAAGACTGCCAGGTAAAAAGAAAAAAAAACCTTCTGGTACTTTTGAATGAAAAGCGTTTCGGCGTAAAGCCTTCCTCAGCGTGTTAAGAAAGTGGTCAGTGGTGTTGTGCGTACAGTACCAGGAGGGACTGATAGACAGACAGACATGACAAGGACTTCAGCTGCTGTCATAAAAATAGAAAAATAAAACAATGAAAAATCACTGTACTTACGCACCCGCCCCCCTCCCCGCCGTTGTCGGCTAGCACCGGCCCTGTAGTACCTTAGCCTGGGACCAGACGAATCTGCCAGTGCAAAAAAAAAATTGCCCTCGCCGATTTGGGTCTGGCACCGCTCCGTTTGTGAATCCATTTCCTGAAGTCTGGGGTGACCAATCAGGGCCCAGTATTCAAATATGGGAGACTGTAATTGTTAGTTGGTTGCAGGTCTAACCAATTGCGTCCAGAGCCATTGTTTTGATCCCGCCCCCTTGGAAAAAAGACGTCCTCATAGAAGCACCAGTCATATCCACGCAGATATAGTCTGGCTACGCGAGGCTAGTAGTACCTATATAGGGGTTTAAGTGGCTATGTTCTCCTCGTCACTGTGAGGTTCATTTTGTTGCAGTATTCAAAGCACTGTGTGTGGGTGGTTTGAAAGAGTCACACACTGACTGACCTCTCAGCCAGTCAATGTCTCTGATCTCTTGACCTCATTGACGGAGAGACCTAACGTTGGGTACAGCTCAGAGGCCGTTCAAACACGGCCGTAAAGCCATTAATTTTTTTTTAACAGTGGCAGTCATGCTGGAGGTCCCTCTTCACACATGTAGCATGCCGCCCGAACAGAAAAGAAATGTCACTGCTGTCGGATAGAAACCTTGTCCAAAAATGTTACTTTTCTAGAAATGGGGGGGGCAAGCAAAAAATTGCAGATCTACAAGCGTTGTGAGCTTGTAGATCTGCTATTTTTGCTACTTTTGCATGACACACTTGTATGACAAAGTAGAACATTAATTTATGAAAAAACATAGATTCTGCCCAACAGCAACTATATTATTTATTCATTATGCACACAAACGTGCACTTCTTACATGTCGATGCAGCATACGTTTTATTTCATTTCTTTTATCGAACTTTAACTTTACTGTTTTATTTCCTTCTGCTATCTTGACGTATTTTATCGTGTTTTTGTAAAGCGCTTTATAAATACAGTTATTATTATTGTTATAATTATTTTAAATTTTGTACGTTTGGGTCCAGGGAGGACACCAAATTTCTCTTTTGGGTCTCGAGCTCAAACGTTTGGTGAACTACTGCTGGTCTGGTGAAATAAATGCCGCCTCATGCTTCCTGGGTCTCTCTCTTTTCTCTTTTTTTCCCCAAGTCACCCCTCTGAACCTGACTGTAGGGGCTGTACAAACAAGCTCAGCGCCCAGGGAGAGAGCTGCTCTCTGGATGGTGTTTGCAGAGTAAACGGCAGGGCGGCAGATACAGACGCTATCGGGGAGAGTAGTGAACCACGTGTAATTAACCACTTAAACCCTATACTTGGTTGATCGGAATCCCTCAGGGCTCTATACTAGTGACTTCTCTGATATCTTCGCTGAAAATAGCCGATCTGCAAGCTTGTAGATCGGCTATTTTCTGCTAAAGTTTCCCCCACAATACAGATGCTGGGGTTTAGGTGGTTAAGCCCTATTTTAGACTGCCGTACGATGGTATCGCATGGCGTAAATAGATCTGCACGCTCAAACAACACGTTGCAATGTAGTGCAGGCAATTTTCACAATACTACACATTCATATTTGCATAGTGATTCAAGTAGTTAAATTACTTTCTTTTTAGCCATCCTTGCTATTTTGGTCCGTGTGAACAGACATATGGGTCTGTTTTGTTTAGGACAGGTTTACTGTATTCCAGGAAGCTGGATTGCCAGCTAGTTTGTTTGTCAGATATATAGTTTATAATGTTTTGAATCTGACAGGCTATAGTTTTAGAATGTTTTGAATCTGAATTTGTCAAATCAACTTGAATATTAGTCATAGAGTAAGTGTTGATTATTGTTATTTATTTATTAACAAATGTATTAACAACTGTAGATGTTGCATGCTATTTTACCTGGCTGAGTAAACCCCATGCATGTAGTCTCTGGAAGTCTCTTGTATACAAAACCTAAGCTGACATTCTTTGCGCTTTCCCATGACCAGTGGGGTATATTATTATTTTAGTTTATGTATGAGCTGTGAACAAGTGGGCACTTTTAGCGATAAACCAAATTGAGTGGTATTTTCTGCTGGCATGTCCATTTTTAATTCCATATCACATACTGTAGTGTACATTGTCAATTTGATCTTTTCTTTTTACAATGTAATTTGAACTCCATTTCCCAAGTAGCTTTAGGTAACCAAACTAGCGTTTCTCCCAAGCGTTGCTCTGCTGTAGTTCAACAGCTTCCACTAGTGTGAAATAATTGGCAGATTTTGACAAAGAAAGCTATGCTTTTTCAAAGTAGCTTACCCCCCCTCTTCACTGGAAATAAGGGAGAGCAGTGCAGGGCAGGCGCTGATAAAAATAGCATTGTGTGTCCAGTGAGTTCACTGACTGAACTCAGTGGACACAATGATTCCCCCTGGACCGGGAAGGAAGTTGTTAAACCGGAGCCTGCTTTGACCCAAAGCGGCGCAGTCGCTCGAAGGTGGCCCGAGTCACGTGGTGGTCTGTGGGGGGGGGGGGGGGAAGAGCCCGCTTCCGTCAATGGGGTGGTGTGTGTGCTTGTTGTTATGTGCCTTTTGCACGAGCCACATAATTATGTGTTAAGCCTATAGTTCAGACCGAAGAATTCGCGACGAGATGGAACTCTTTTTAAGCCCGGTTTATATGTTGTGCGCTTTAACCACTTGAACCCCAGCATGACTATTCTGGGGGGGGGGGGGGGGGGACATGCTGATCTACAAGTTCACAATGCGACGCAGTTGCGAGCTTGTAGATTTAGACGGGAAAAAAGTACATAAAAGTACAGCTGTAACTCCAGTCCGGTTCTCTGAGACTAGAGGTTAAAATAGCCGATCTACAAGCTCACTGTGAGCTAATTTCAGTGCACGACACCGCCATCTCTGTAATGTCTGAATTAGCCCTTTATACACACACGCGCACAACACGTTCACAGAGAGCTCCCCACTGCTCAGGTGTTGTAACGAACGCCTGCTGGGAAACCAAACATCAGCCAAAGGGGAATCCCCCCCCCCCTCCCCCTTGGCCGAGGGGGGGAAACATTAGGCTTCTCTGGGCTTTGCATTCATTCACCCCCCTTTGGCCTGCCACCTCCATGGGTCCTCCATGGAGCAACTTGATCCTGGAGGAGCCCCCAGTGTCACCACCTGGATTCAAACCCTGAGTCTCCCTCGTGGGAAACCAAACAGCTACCACTCCTCCCCCCCCCCCCTTGGCCTAGGGAGATAGTAAGCTTGATATAAGGGTTGCTGTTCTACACATGTTCTACGTCTTTTTGATAGTAATAATTATGATAATAATAATAAGTATTATTATTATTATCATAATAATAAAAAAAATGTGACCACTTAAGTCCTATTTAATAGTGAAAATAGCTGATCTAAGAGCGTACAAGTGTCACATGCGATGCGATCATAGCTTGTCTTTTCCCCCCATTTTATTTCAAATTTTGAAACATTTTTTGGGGGGGAAATCTTTTTCAATATTAATCCTTTATTTGTATTTTTATACAAAACGTTAGAAAGGGACCCAGAATGGGGTCCCGATCCACTGTTTGGGAACCACCGCAGCAGATAAAGGCTAAAAGGGGAGCGGAAGGAGGATCGGGTAACCTGACACTGAGCTTCATTTCACATTCAGTTTAATTGTCACCGTGTGCATAGATGCACCGGTCAAGCTCCACTACACATGAAAAACATGAACAGGTTAAAACAAGATTTATAAGAGAAGACACGACCTGAAATCACTCAATAAAAAAAACATAAAAAACTGGACAAAGATATCACCAAACAAAGTGTGAACTTGTGTATTGCACCGTCACTCTTTCCTTTTAATCACGTTTGTGAGCACCTTGCCTTGACCTCCGCTATAAGACCACGGAAAAAAACAAAAAAAAACACAAACAAACAGCATCGGGCGGCGGCAAGGAGACCTGGGAAACATTCATTCATAATAAATCTTATCAGCGGCCCCAGTGATATCACACAGTGGAAAGCTGGCAAGATAACCCTGCATGTGAGTCAATACAGCTTGGACAGCAGGATATTGTGCGTGGTAATGGAGCGCCAACCACGGCAGTGTGCCCTGTGACGCACGCATGTGCACGCACGAGCACAAGCACGTGCGCATGTGGTGTGCAACAGTTCATCGAATTGTCGATTTAATCGACACTGTTGCAGGACAAGGTATAAAATAGGGCTTAAGTGGTTAATCAGATTAATCGATGTAATCGATTATAAAAATCAATTAATGTTTTCTTCATGTTGATTTGTTCATATGAAAAAAAGGCTTCTCGATTATCTGATTAATCTACAAAGTAATCGATAGAATAATCTAAAATACTCAGTAGTTGCAGCCCTGTACACATACACACACACCCGCCCGCACGCACACACGCACACGCACACACACACACACACACACACACACACACACACACACACACACACACACACACACACACACATACACACCCACACACAAATGGATGACAAAGGGAAGTGAAATGTCTCTGAGTCATTTTTTGGGTGGTTGGTGGGGGCAGGTCTCCATGGGTTTGGTGACAGCTCAGTTCTGTGTAAATCAATCCGGTTGGTGATTCACACACACACGGCGGCAGCATTCAGCAGGCAGGCAGGGGCCCCCCTTTTCCAAAAAAGGTCTATAAATCTAAAACGCATGCCTGGGAGCGTGGCTATGAAGGTAATAATTACACATCACCAGCGGGTCTCTCTCTCTCTCTCTCTCTCTTTTATATGTGGCTGTGCTGTGCTGTGTGTGTGTGTGTGTGTGTGTGTGTGTGTGTGTGTGTGTGTGTGTTAGCGTTTGTGCAATTCTCCCCGCGGTCAGAGGCAACGAACCTGTCATCTCTCTCCAGCCCTTTTAGTCCGGATTTCATAGAATTCACACTCCGTCGCTCCGACGGTGCCGCGCGCCCCGAAAATAGCCGACCTACAAGCTCACGACGCGTCTCGTTCCGAGACGCGTCATGAGCTTGTGGGTCGGCTATTTTCCGCCGCGTGCGGCACCGTTGCGCGACGGAGCATAAATCAGGCTCCTTCGTGAAGTGCAGGGGGACTTGCTCTATGGATCTGATCACCATGGCAACGCACCAGTTTCTCTCTCTCTTTCTCATCCACCCCCCCCTCTCTCTCTCTCTTTCTCTCTCTCTCTTTCTTCTCTGAACCCCCTGTGCACTTAGGCCAGGAGAAGCAGAGCACCTTCGCCTCTCCTCCATATACAGAACAGGCACATCAAAACGAATTCTGTGCTCTGCACCTCAAATCAAACATGGGCTCAGTCAGTGTAATTATGGGATGGAAAGGACAGACACTAGCAGTTAAGAGGTCGGAACCACGTGGAAACCCAAAACGGTCCAGCATGTCTCTCTGTGTTGTCCTTGAGCTTGAATTCCTTGAACAAGGAATCTCAACTTGCTTTGCTCGTCATGGTAAGTCGTTCTGGAAGACACCAGTGATTTTTTTTATCAAGGACCCCCAAAATTATATGTATTTGGCTGCGGACCCCCATCTCAAAATGTGTTGTTCCAGGGACCCCCCAGAAGCAAAGATTTGAGTTACAAATGTTCGCTTTAAAAGATATATATATTCAAAGATTTGCAAACAACATCAAGATTTTTCTGAAATAGCAGATCTACAAGCTCATAGCGCGGCACTCGGTGCCGCGCTATGAGCTTGTATATCTGCTATTTTTGAATAGCCAAAGAAATCTTAAAATGACACAGATGCGTTTCCGGAATGAATGGGTTAATTCCGAAAGTACTCATATTTAAATGAACACTCTCTGTGTAGCCTACCTGCTTTCTCGTTTTGCGAGCAGTTAAACACCTACAGTTTTCATTTACGTTTCACGCTGTGAAATTGAGCTCTTAATTATCAGGGATATACACCCCCCCCCCCCAACAAGTTATTTTGGGAGGGCATTATTAAGCCTTTAAGGCAACGATAGTGGTGAGAGAGAGAGACGGGAACTGTGGAGAGAGACAGTAGGGGGAAAGACATTCAGCCAATGGTCCCGGGCCAGCCGGGAATCAATCCGGGGGACTCTCTGATCAGGGCATATTGCACCCATGTGGTGGTATGCACCCTAATGCCTTATCAGTATCAGGGCTCTTCTAATGAACACATTTAATTTCCATTCATTTCCCCCTCAGTAAATGTAATGTCATTTTTGAAGGTGAAATCGAGACGAGGCATCAAAGCGTTATATCCTGTCAACACCTTAAAATGTTTTGGGTCTCTCATTTTCCCCCTGGCAAAGGGAAAGGCGTTAAACTGTTACACAAGTGACTGTCACTGCCTGTTTAGTCTGTCCCATGCACTGATCTTTCCCCAAGTAAACAACAACAGTCGTCTGGCTGAGCGGGCAGCCCTGAGTAGTACGTCTGGCCTGCCAGGATTAGTGGGATGTTGATTAGAGGATTGGCCGTCCATCTATCCTTGTCAGCACTGTAGCGTGTGTGTGTGTGTGTGCTACTGAGCGCTGTTAGTCTGCTCACCAGAACGTCCACACCTCTCTGCCCACTCACCAGCCGGGGTGGAAGAATTTACTTAACCCATTCAAACCGGGAATGCATCTCTGACATTTGTAGATTTATTTTGCTATTCAAAAATAGCAGATCTACAAGCTCATAGCGCGGCACCGAGTGCCGCGCTACGAGCTTGTAGATCTGCTATTTTTGAAAAATCGTGAAAATGTGTGCAAATCTTTACAAATGTCTTCTTAATCCTATTTCTTTTTTTTAAACAAACTTATGTTTGTTTAAAGTGGTTCTCAAACTTTTTCATGTCAAGGACCATCCAAAATTATATGTTTTTGGCCACCGACCCCCATCAAAATATGTTGTTCCAGGGACCCCTCAGAAGCAAAGATTTGAGTTAAAAATGTTGTTTAAAAAAAATAATATATATATATATTCAAAGATTTGCACAAATGTTCAAGATTTTTCAAAAATAGCAGATCTACTAGCTCGTAGCGCGGCACTCGGAGATTTTGATCCCCCCCACAAAAAAAATATGGATACGACATACATGTCCATTTCATCCAAATGTTTTTTATATACAGATGAATGGAAACGATTCTAACGAACATGCAAAAATATGCACGATTATGTAATAATTGTGACAGGCGTACGTACAGTATCACTGGCAATAACTCAAAGGCTGAACGCTCTTTGTGACACGCGATACACCTTCGCAAAGCGAGAGCGACACACTGCAGCTAATTGGTGATCAACCACAAATGTCAGTGTGCCCAATGCCATGGCCTGTGCTATAGCGAACCATGAGCATGATCACGAGCGTATTTATGAGAGGCGGATTATAGATGTCAGGGGTTTGTGTGGCGGGGGCTGACATGAGCTAGTTAAGGGTTAGGCTGGCACTGACGTGGGGGTGGAGAGAGCACTGCGCTGCGGGGCAATAACATCAGAGAGGCCAGTCTGTCCCTTAGCCCATTCGGTCCGGGAAACGCATCTGTGTCGTTTTACGATTTTTAGCTATAACCGTTGCTTTATACTTTGGCTATTTAAAAATAGCAGATATACAAGCTCATCGCGCGGCACCGAGTGCCGCGCGATGAGCTTGTAGATCAGCTATTTTTGGGAAAATCGTAAAAATGTGTGCAAATCTTTGAATGTATATATTTTTTAAAGCGAACATTTGCAACTCAAATCTTTGCTTCATGGGGGGGGGGTCCCTGGAACTACATATTTTGAGATGGGGGTCCGCGGCCAAATACATATCATTTTGGGGGTCCTTTTGAGCACCACAGATATTATAGCAACATAACGTGTTGCTGGAAACTGTTAGGATTTAGAAGACATTTGTAGATGCGTTGCCGGATTGAATAGGTTAGAGAATCCTGACCCTTCTGGCTCAGAAACACACACACACACACACACACACACGCACACGCACACGCACACGCACACGCACACGCACACGCACACACACACACACACACACAGACAAACGCACATGCGCACGCACGCATGCACCTCTCCAACCAATCACATCCCTCGAAAAAACCAAGCCTCCTTTCCCGGTGAGCGTGCGTGAGCTCTCAGAGAATCCTCTGGCTACGTTTGGATCTCTCTCACATTCAGACTCATTACACCAGATATCCAGCAGTGCATAAAGCAGATTAATAATATCAAAGCACATCTGTGCCCTTTGGTGGCGCTGTAAATCTCATACCTAACAGGCCTGCGTCTGTTACACGATGATTTAATGACTGCTAATGCAACCCGGAGAGCAGAGGGGTCCGCCGCCGTTCTAATTAGCCGAGGTGGGACAGAGTGCCACGGCTACATTATATATTAACATGGTATAGGACAGTGGTTCTCAAACCTTTTTCCCCCCTTGGAGCTCTCTCCTTCTTACGTGGGACAAAAGCGGAGGCCCTCCACACGTTCGAGCACGTCGCACACCTGTGCAGCGTGCACGCACGTGCACACACAAACATTTTAACACTTTATAATATATATTTTTTGTAAGATTTTTCATGCAAAAAAGCTTTCAAATATTTTTTGTGTCGACCTACAAGCTCAGAACGTATCGTGATGCGACGCGTTGTGAGCTTGTAGGTCGACTATTTTCGTATTTCCTTTTCTTTTTTTTTAAGGATTTGTTTTGGGGCTTTTTTTATGCCTGTATTGATAGGATAGTATGGTTGACAGGAAATGGGGAAAGAGATGGGAAGTGACATGCAGCAAAGGCCGTCGTTATCGGGACTCGAACCCGCGACGCGCTGTCAGGCTACTTTAGAGCCTAGTTGCCCGGACCGCTACGACATCGGTCCGGGCCTCCTTTTTGCTTTTTGAATACTATACTGGCAAGTTGGACTGCTATCACATTTAGAACATACAGGCAGACAGTGGATGAAAGTAAGTAAGTAATGATTTTGTGCCACTTTAAAAAAGAAGGCCCATCTTTGGCGCCCACCAAGGGGGACCTGGACCCCAGGTTTGGGAACCACTGATTGTAAGAGAGCAGTTTACTTGACAACACTCACCTCTGGCCCGCGCTCCTGCATGCTGTCTCCCTCGGAGAAGGAGCCTGACTCGTCGCTGGAGTTGGTGACGTACGACTGCTCGCACTTGATCTTCGTGGGACGCACCTGGCCGAAGAGCGCGTCCACCCCCATCCCGCCCCCCTGCTCGGCGCCGGGGTCTGCGTTGAGGCAGCGCGCCACGTTGGAGCACGGCGAGGAGGAGAACTCGAACTGGGGCAGGCTGCACGGCGAGCCTCCGCTGCCGTCCTCGGCGTAGGAGTACGAGGAGCAGGAGCTGGAGGTGCGCGTGCGCGTCTCGCAGGGCGGCGAGCGCGGGCACACCTTGATTGGCACTGGGCAGCTGGTGTTGGGCCGCGGGCGGCACAGGAGAGGGGGGTCCGCGGAGGAGGGCGTGACGCAGGTGGCGCCGCCGCCGCCGCCGCCGCCCGGGGAGTACGTCTGGGTGCTGGGGAGGGACTGGCTGGCGCCGGCCCACAGGCCCTTGATGGGCGCGTGCTCAGAGAGATCCATCTCCAGCGAGATGTTCCCGCCGGGGTAGGAGTGCGCCGGCGTCCCCAGGCGGTCGCCGCACGCCCCCGAGGAGAAGATGACGCTGCTGCGGCGGTCCAGCTCCGCCTCCTGCTTGCAGACGCCGTCGCAGGAGGCGGACTTGAGCGACAGGCCGGCGGGGAAGCAGCCGTCCACGTCCTGCGGGGAAGGAGGGACAGACGGGCCCAGCTCCCCGGCGAAAGGCCCGAAGTCTTTTTTGTGGTGATCTCCCTGAGAGGTTCCTTTGTCTTCCTGGGGGCAGACGAGTCTGTTGGCGAATAGCTGCTGCGGGGCGCTGGGCAGGCCGGGCAGGTGGTCCGCCCCTTTCTTGAAGAAGGCTCGGAGGCAGGAGGGAGACTTGGTTCTCTTGGTTCTCTCCGCGGTGGCGGACGCGGGGCAGTCCATCTCCATGGCCGTCACGTCGTCCTTGTCCCTGCTGGCCTCCTCCTGCTCGTCCCCGGACAGGCATAGCGAGATGGCCACCTCCTCCGCCCGCGGCTCCACCTTGATTTGGGTCGTCAGCGGCAGCAGCCGGCCCGGGCCCTGCGGCGGCGAGGAGTCGCCCACCACGCCGCTCTCCTTTAATAATGTGCTTGGAAAACCTGAGGTACTGGTGTGTGACGAGGTGTCGTTATTGTGCTTGTTGCAGGCCCACTGGTACTTCCTGTATTTGGGGCAGCGGGGCAGGTCCGACGACCTGTCCTCGTGCCGGTCGTAGCCGTCCAGCCGCCCGTCCGGGGACCCGCCGAGGCCGAAGCCCCCCGGCGCGGACGCCGCTAGCCGCGACTCGTCGTTGTTGTCGGGCCGACGCAAGGACCCGAGGCCGTCCGCTCGACTTCGGCGCGACTTCGGCGAGGAGGAGGTGATGGGAGGCCTGACCGCCTCCGGCTGCATCATGTCCTCGTCCTCCGAGTTGTTGGTGGTCTCGCCGCCGCCGGCGGCTACCTTGCGGCAGAGCGGGAGGCCGTCCTCTTCTTTGCGCAGCTGGGCCTCCAGGAAGCGAAAGCACGAGTCCTCCAGGTTGTGCATGCGCAGGAATTCGGCACAGCGGATGACCTCCTGGATGTTGTCTCTGCTGAGTAACAGCTTAGCGGTGTAGGCAAACTGCAACAATGGGGCGAATCCCCTGGCAGTGACCTGCGAAAAAACAGGGAAATTGCCAGCATTACGATCAGCGCAGCCTTTGTTCGCGGCCCTCGGAGTGTGCTGAGACAACCCGACAGCTCTAATGACCATAAACAAACACTGTAAAGTACCGTTTAATCTTTCATCGGGTCAGCAGCGAACATTCTTTACAGTGGTAAATAAAAACTGGTGCTTGTGGAGTTACTGGCAGGTTGTGTATGCACCGCACAGCCTCATGTTCATCACAATAACCCTTTCATTCAAGCACACACACACACACACACACACACAACACACCCCTGTCTGTCCTGTAGGCAGTGAGTGGTCTACTGGCCTCTCCTCCGGCTCCAACATTATTCGGTTCTAGAACCCGACCCGTTTCAGGTTCTGATGCCGATCCTGATTAGACCACCGATTAATGACGTTTTGACGTTTTTCTTTTTGAATGCCAAATATTGCAACATTTAAGGTAAATATAAAATAAACTTTTTTTCTTTAACCACTTACGCTCTATTCAAAAACGTTCATAAATAGACTATCTGCAAGCTCACAGCTTGTACACTAGATGTGCTATTAGTAAAAAATCGGGACACAATTCACATCGGCTGCATAATTGCCACTACAGATACAGTAGTTGTCCAAAAAGTTAAATAGGCAAAAAAAAAGGCAGCTATATCGGCCAAAGCTATATCAGGCAGGCTCTATTTTGGTTCATTTTCTAATCTACTCCCCTCCGTCATCTGTTTCATGTCTCACGTTTATTCATGATTCTCACTGACGTTTGGTCCAAAATCCAAGATTTCTGTTCAGTACAGTTGTCTATGTAAGGGAATCTGATTCTCTCATCTTTAACAGACAGATGGAATGCAAGGAGGGAGTGAGGCTCGGGAGCAGAGACAGCGGCTGTGGTGGGATTCCATCTGAGACCGGTGGAGGGGGTCCAGAATCAAGCATGTCTGTGATGAGCTCTCTATTTGCACTTAGACACTTGAAGCCCCCCTCTTTGTTTCCCTCTACACCAAATCTCTTCACCGAAAATAACTGATCTACAAGCACACAACTTGGCTAATCGGCTAAAAATGTTCACCTATTTTCACAGAATGACATGCCCTGGATAGGGATGCTAGGGTTCATGTGGTTAAACATTTTTGGACAGACAGACAGACAGACAGACAGACAGACAGACAGACAGACAGACAGACAGACAGACAGACAGACAGACAGACAGACAGACAGACAGACAGACAGACAGACAGACAGACAGACAGACAGACAGACAGACAGACAGACAGACAGACAGACAGACAGACAGACAGACAGACAGACAGAGAGTGGGGTTATCCTAGCTGTGTGGTCGCAGCTATAAAAAGGCATCTTCATTGCTGGGTATTTATTTATTTAGTTTTTACATTTTGTTTGCCAATGGATACGTCATGTGAGCGCACATATTTTTCATGTCTTTGATTAATTCAGTTACACAATACCATCTGGGAGCAGCAGCCCGCTACAACCCCCCCCCCCACACACACACACACACACACACACACACACACACACACACACACACACACACACACACACACACACACACACACACACACACACACACACACACCCACACACACACACACACACACACACACACACACACACACACACGCACACACACACACACACACACACACACACACACACACACACACACACACACACACAGCCCTAGCAGAGCCAAACAACAACAGTAGTGACAACATTAGTGGTGAAAAAAGACAGGGGCGTCATTCGGCGTCCCAGGAGAGGAGCAATTGCCACCCCCTAGCGTTCACATCTACCGTCACCTCAAATTCAATTATTCCATGCATATTTTCTCCACCTCTTAAAACGTTTTCGCAGATTCGTTTGATTTTGGATCTGTGCTGAGTGCATCTCAATCCACACACCCATCCATCTACAGAACATGTGACATGTGGCATATGTTATAGACACGTGTATTCTTGTACATACATTTACACTGTTTCAACCTCGTGTCCCTATTTTGGGCATGCAAAACATTTTCACACAGCAGAGCTAAAAGCTCACAACACATCGCCATGTGACACGTCGTGAGCTCGTAGATGTGTCATTTTCGCTGTTTTTTTTAAAAATAGGGCTTATGTCGTTTTTTATAGTTTATTTTCTGAAATGACGCTTCTGGTGAAAAATTACTCTGAGATTCTGAATTACGAAGATGACATGTTGCTACAGAAGATGGTATATTGTTAGGACCATTTATGGGTGCAGTTTCTGCTAATGTGAACTGGATTTGGATTTGTTTTATTGCTGGGAGTTTGTGAAAGAGCAGAATTCCACATTTATCATCCACAGCATCCGAATGGTCCTGGGCTGAAAGACTTTGGGCTCACGGCTTCTCCATGTTGACACTCATGTTTGATGATTTTACACCCTGCTGCTCTGTTTTTCATTTCTTTAACCTTGCACATGAAACGGGATGTTTCCCACCTGCACAAGAAGCACTTCAGATTCCACAGTGCCATCTATCCATTGCTATTGTTTTGTATTATTATTTGATCACGCGCCTTGTGTATTGGACTATGATTTGACTGTGCCTTCCTGTTTCGAGATCCCTGCACGTTATCTGTGCCTCAGTCTTTCTTATTTCTTATTTAATGTTTTAAAACGCTTTTGAACATCCCGCAGTTCCGCGTGCCTTTCTTCTCTATTCCCGCATTCCCTATTCTAACTCTTCCTGTAACTGCAAACGTTGAGAGCTTGCACAAAAAAAAAAATGTCACCCTCTCTTTTACGCCCAGTGGCGTAAAGTAACTAAGTACATTTACTAAAGTACTGTACTGTACAATTTTGAGGTACTTTTATTTTACCGGAGTATTTCCAGTTTTCAGTACTTTTACTCCACTACATCTCAGAGGCAAATATTGTACTCTTACTCCACTACTTATTTGAAAACTTTAGTTTCTAGTTACTTTGCAGATTTTGATTATTATTACAAAACATACATTAATCACTTCAGCCCTATATACATTTCGGCCATTTGAAAATAGCCGATCTACAAGCTCACAATGCGTCGCGATACATTTTGATACCAATACTTTTTTTTGCACTTACAATTTTGAATTCCTGACTTTTACTTGTAACGGAGTACTTCTATATTGCAGTATTGATACTTTTACTTAAGTAAAAAAATCTTGTGATGTGGCAATAAAGTTGTGATTCTGATGCGTTTGGTTTACATGTCCTGAATGTAGATACACTCCTACAGTACCTCTCTAGTCTGACTGTATTCATCAGCGCAGGCCGAACAGCCCCAAGACAAAGTGGCTGTAAAGCCTAACGGTTTGTAATAATGCGGCTTATCCTCATTGTAGCCATGTGGCATGGGATGAGAGGGAAGCAAGGGAAGCCTTCCATTTAGACTTAATGCTAGATAATTAGGTAAACTCCTGAGCCTGCACAAGACTGCTATAGCTGGGCCACCGCTCTCCGCTTTGCTGTTGCTACAAAGACACAACAGAGAGAAAGCAGGGCCAACGAGGCAGTGCTGGCTTTAACCACTTAAGACCTGAGGTCTACTAAATTCTAAACAGTTTTCTGAAAAACTTTTTTTTAATGTTTCTATGTCAGTGGTGCTCAAACGTATTCATGTCAAGAACCCACAAAATGATATGTATTTGGCCGCTGACCCCCATCTGAAAATATTTAGTTCCAGGGACCCCCAGAAGCAAAGAAATCTATATATATATATATTCAAAGATTTGCACACATTTTCAAGATTTTTCTAAAATAGCAGATCTATAAGCTTGTAACGCGGCACAAAGTGATGCGCTATGAGCTAGTATATCTGCTATTTTTGAATAGCCCAAAAAAATGGTTAAAGTGGTTCAAATCTAACTTTTTTCAAAATTCAATGCATTCAAATGCATTTTCAAAAGTTTTCCCCTATAAAAACAAAGTCTCGCATACAATCAGAGATCTCTGCCTAGTGATACGTCTGGTGACGTCTCACTTCAGTGAATGAGCTATGGGTGGAAACAATTCAGAAATGACAAACATTACAGATCCACAGAACCAATGCATTCACTTTCACAAAACAAAAAGAGTTCAAAACAAAATAAAGAATAGTCGATCTACAAGCAACAGCCACGATATGCACCATTTCCACTGTGGCTCCTTCCACCGGGTGATGTCTGTTAAGACTGTGGGGGACCGTGATCAGACACTCACACTCACACACACCATCAAGGTGTACTAGAAAAAGCAATTACAGTGGATTCACTTTGAATCTCGGGGCTAGATATTGTTCATCCTTCAAAGCACCTTTTTCCAGGGGCTGAGTGATGCAACGTCCTCCTTTACAAGACATAACAAGTGAACGCACAGATGTAGGTGTACAGAACGGGGCACAATGGGATTTTAATGAGCCTGCTGTTTACTGATTGTTTAGCTGCTTTTGCTGTGTTGGGGAACGGGGACGGGACAACACAAGATGAATTATCCTAGGTGTGCATGTGTGCATGCGCGTTTGTGTGTGTGTGCGTGCGTGCGTGGCTTCCAGTGGTCCCAGAAGTGTACACACCAGACACCCTGCTAGTAAAACAAGGAGTTTGCCTCCTTAAGCAATCAAGCTTCCAAAAACCACAGGATTTTGCGTTTGGGAAAAAAACTAACTACGCGGCATGTACGAGGAAACACAAATATGTGGAGAAGAAGAAGAAGAAGAAGAAGAAGAAGAAGAAGAAGAAGAAGAAGAAAAAGAAAGAAAGAATCACTTGAGGTCGTCTGATTGAGTCTGGATGGCTTCAACAGGCTTGACGGATCCTCTAGGAAAAAAAGGATAAATGTTTGGGTTTGAGTTTTGTTCCCCTTCCTTGTCTTTATAAGGCTTTATTGTTTTTCCCCATTTATATTTTCCCTCATCACGGCTTTGTTTCCATTCCCATGATTTACTATACTGGAGGCTTGACATTTTATAACCAGATTAACCCCTTTCAACCCGGCGTCCCGTCTCCTATTATGGGCATTGTCCTTATAGGACGAAAACAGCCCGATCTACAAGCTCACGCCGCGCCGCGCTGGAACGCGTTGTGAGCTTGTAGATTGCCTATTTTTCGACAAAGTGTTTAGGCTTTAAACCATTAAGACCTGAAACGCATCTGTGTCATTTTTTGATTTGAGCTAAAAAGTATTATTTTACACTTTAGCTATTCAAAAATAGCAGATATACAAGCTCATAGCGCGGCACTGAGTGCCGCGCTATGAGCTTGTAGATCTGCTATTTTAAATATATTTGAATATATATATTTTTAAAGCAAACATTTGTAACTCAAATGTTTGCTTCTGGGGGGTCCCTGGAACAACATATTTTGAGATGGGGGTCCGCGGCCAAATACATAGAATTTTGGGGGTCCTTGACATGAAAAAGTTTGAGCACCACTGATATAGAAACATACGTTTTTCAGAAAACTGTTAGGATTTAGAAGACATTTGTAGAATCGGCTTCAGGTCTTAATGGGTTAAGTGGTTCAGGATGTGTGCGCACCTCTCCGTCGGCGCTATTACCCCATTTGACCAGATGGAGGTAGTATAATTAAAGGTCAAAATGTGAGACGTTTACCGTTTTTACCGGGGGCCATGCACTGGACTCGATTTGCAGTAAAACGGCAGGAAGGGGGGGAAAGAGAGATTCCCCTCGTGTTTAATGACGGTGTAGCGGTTAAGATCGCTGTCTCTGAAGCCACATGCAGCCTCCCGGCGAGTGCCTAGCCCACCCGACACTGTCAAATACAGCGCGTTAATGTAAACTCTGAGGAGTGTCAGAACGGTTCCGTCTGTGAGTTAAAGGAACACTCTGGATCTTACAGTGTGTATGCGCCTCAGTTTCACACTGTTTGCCTCAGCACTTAATGTTAAAGGGGGGATGGACTGCTCACTTTCCTGTAAAAGATTACAAAAGTTCCCTTGCTTGATGAACAGTATTGAATAGAATTTATGATGAAATTGAAGTGGTGATCATGCACACATACTGACAATAGCACTATAATCTGAGTTCCCAGAAATTCTCGCATTAAAACGTGAGGGCCGAGAACAATAGCACTATGGATCCTTTTGTTTGATTGAGTCTTCATTCCGATGAGGATCTGTCTTTATTTGTTTTGTACATTCATTTAAAGCATGCTTGTCTATATCCTCAAACTCCTACAAACTAACCCCTGGTATCCCTATTTTTATCAAAGAGTTGCAATAAAAAAAAAAAAAAAAGCAGATCTACAAGATCCACAACGCATTGCGATGCGATCTTGCATAGAACGGCTATTTTGGAATAAATTAGGGCTTACATATACTGTGCAGTCATTCAGTGAATCAATGGTGATTCACAACTTGAGTGGGATGGGCATAATTTGCCTGGCTACTGCGTAAGCAATGCAAAAAAAAAAAAATCTTTGCGTACGTATTTGATATCCTGCCTCTGTCCTTTGAAGGAAATCTGTGAATTATCTTCAGAATACCGCACTAACATTGCTTTGTTCGATGTTCTTTAACTACCAACTGTTCATGTTATTTTTAGAGATTCTTTTCATGCGTTTCTGCTGTTATTCTGACAGTGTTAGCACTGCAAAGACTGACAAGAAAAAGCGAATGACATGCAACACAATTAGCAAGATCCAAATCCAGCCTGTGCAGAGATGGAATGAGACAACAAAGGAGCTTCCAGTGTCACCCATCTGAAACGATATCATGTTACAGTACGTTCATTTTGCAGTACATACTGTATATATATTCTTACATATAACCTCCTGGATTTAGATTTACATCTTAACCCATTAAGACCGGGAACGCATCTGTGTCATTTTAAGATTTCTTTGGGACATTCAAAAATAGCAGATATGCAAGCTTGTAGATCTGCTATTTCTGAAAAATAAATTGTGAAAATGTTTGCAAATCTTTGAATATATATACATTTTTAACTAAAATCTTTACTTCTGGGGGTCCCTGGAACAAAATATTTATATTATTTATCAAAATATTTGATGGACCCGTTGAAAAATATATATGTATTCAAATATTTGCACAAAAAAAGATCAATAAAAAAAAATAATAGCAGATCTACAAGCTCATAGCACGGCACTCAGTGCCGCTCTATGAGCTTGTAGATCTGCTATTTTTGAATAGCCAAAGAAATCTAAACATGGCACACAGATGCGTTCCCGGTCTTAAAGTACACAAAAGTAAAATTATTTCGGTTCCACAACATTGTAGCAGCAATTGTAGCTCAAAATAAATAAGTAAGGTAGGCTACTATGAGAAATAACTAAGCATTCATCATTGCACACTTTGAGGTGATTGACAGTGCGCTGTGTGCATGAGTCCTACATTCTAAATAATACATATACATGTATTATGTACATGCATCTATGTGTGCAGTATATATACTGTACATAAGCATCTATTTGCGCATATACTGTGCGCGATAAAGGTGCTATATACATATACTGTATATAGATGCACCTTAACTAAATATCATTCTGTGCATTTTAAACTATAGGATACCATGTCATCAATATACCTAACCTATATAGCATCTATCTAAATAACATGCTATCTAAATCACGTTCTTAACATTTGCACAAACAAATCTAAGAATCAAGATGTGTACTACGTGACTATTGTACTAACAAATACAATACTTGTTAGGGGTGATTTCTAAGTCACAGCACTGAGCTTGTCGATCTGCTATATTTAGTATGCAACCAAGTATAAATCAGCCAGCATTCATGGCTGTGACTTGAAGTACAAGTTGCACAGAGTGTCCAACATGATGAATCTGTCACATCCATCAGATTACCTCATTACAGCTTATCTTTAACATTTAGGCCTTAAATAAATGGTGCATTTATATAGCCCTTTTATCCAAAGCGCTTTACATAGATTGTGCATTACATTCACCCATACATTCAGGCAGAGGAAACCATGCAACGCTCCAACCTGCTCATCGGGAGCAATTAGGGGTTCAGCGTCTTGCTCAAGGACACTTCGACACTAACTCCGGGGGAGCCCGGGATCGAACTGGGAACCTCGCGGTTGCCATCCGGCCGCTCTACCGGCCACTCTACCCCTGAGCCACTGCCGCCTTAAAGGGATAGTTCACCCCAAAAAAATACTTTTTGTCTATCGATTAGTCACCCCATTTAGTTTTTGTCGCATTTCTAAGCCAATGATTTGATGACCAGCGGACCGGTAGCCAGCGGTTCCGGTAGGAGACACAAAAGAGACTCTTTGTGTCTCCTACCGGAACCGCTGTTGAACTATCCCTTTAACCCCAAAATCACAGAATGCAGTTGTACCGGATATGTGTTCAGTTCTGTATTCATCATGTACAGTCAACATTCAATCAACAGCAGCAATAAAAGAAATAATGAAAAAAGAAAATGTACAAATGACATCGCATTGCGATGAGTTTTTGTTTCCCTCAGGGTGTAGCTACTTTGAGTTTTAAATCTAACTTCAGAAACTTAAAGACATGGCTTTACATCATTAGATGCAAATGGAACAACAAGAAGCATATGTTGAATGTTTGTTATGATTTAGGGCATCATCCCTCCATCCTCTAAACAGATGTTGGGTATGCTAAATACACATCTGTCTGCATACAAACACATTTTGGATAGGCTGTTCCCAGCATAGTAATATTATAGAGGATGCTCTGTTACTGTGCTAGGCAGATATAGATGACTTAAAAATGTACTAGAATTAAAAATCTTTCTGTATTTTATAGTGTTTTAATCAATTAGCTTCTATGGTTAATTGCTGTACAGCTAAACATCTCTTTTTTCCCCCCTTTCCACCTGCTGTTGAACTGGAGAGGAACAACTAAGTAATTTACTGTAACCACTTAAAGGGATACTTCACTTTCACATAAAATAAACATTTAAAAAATATATAAAAAATAAATGAAAAAAGTAATGGAAAATGCATGGCCCCCTCACGCATTAGAGTGTCCTACTAATGTGTAAGGGGGCCTTTATTTTGCCATAACTTCTTTCATTTTTTTTTAAATATATTTTTTTTATGTTTATTTTATGTGAAAGTGAAGTATCCCTTTAAAGCCTATATATTTCATTGACCATGGGGTCCCTCAGGGGTACGATTTGGCCCCCTCCCTTTTACCTCTACAACAATGGTTCTCAATCTTTTTCATGCCAAATTAAAATGTATTTGGCCGCGGACCCCCATCTGAAAATATTTTGTGTCAGGGACCCCCATACATGGATAATGCTTCGAAAGTATTCCAAGCTTTCTTCAAAAATAGCAAAAGATATCTACAAGCTCACACCACGTCGCATCGCGACACATTGTGAGCTTGTAAATCTGCTATTAAAATCATGTGGGTTACATTCTGATGCAATATTAACTAATTTGGCTGGGGACCCCCTTGGAACACCCTCAAGGGCCACTCGGAAAATAGTCGATCTACTAGCTCAGCTTAATAGATCAGCTATTTTTGCAGAAGGTGCACCTATTTTTGCCGAATGTTGACATATTACGATATACCCAGAATAAGGATGCTACAGCTAAGGCAGGTTCATTCTAATCTAATGGTTCTCAAAGTGCGGTCCAGGAACCCTCCTTGAGGAGGGTTTCAAATGGACCCTTACGGCCGGGTCTGTAACTCTGAGAGCGTACAAATGGAACCAAATGGACCCATACGGGTCCATTTGGTTCCATTTGTACGCTCTCAGAGTAATGGGCGTCCTAAAATGTTTGAGAACCACTGTTCTTAATGCATATGTGTTTTTTTGGGATCAGCAATGCATCATTGTATGTACAGTAATAATTGTATCGCTACATTTTGCCATTGTATTTTATAAATAAACCAAACCTATATCTCCACACACGCCATCAATTCCACAGACATAGTGTGCATTGTCCCAGGCTGTATCTGTGTTGAGCAGCACCGTGGGGATTTCTATCTCACCTGCACAAACTCTTTCTGTCATTCGTTTTCTTTCTTTTTTCACGTTCATGCTTTTCTCTCTCTGTGTGTTGTTATCGTATTATTTTCTTTTCGCCTCTCCTCTGGGCCGCTATGCTTTATATCACTGTGAAAATAACCCAAACCTGAAATTTATTTTTCACCCTCTGTTCCTTGAAAGCAGCCGAGTTTACTGCAGGCAGCCGGGCTCTTTAATATGTCTTCCACGCAGTATTATGGGACTTTTTGTTTGCTCTCACCTGCAAAAGAATGTCTTGTTTTTTTCCCATTCCTTTTTTTTATTATACCACTATAAGCCAAGTTTCCATTCCTTTTCTCGAAAATGTTTACACTGTATATATAAACAACCCATTCATTCATCTACAATTCCTAGAAACCCACATAGACTCCTTTCCAGACTCTGTTTGGGAATGCCTTTTTTCTTTTGTTTTCAAAAATAATATGTATTCAGGGCCTACTCTGTGTGGAGTTTGCATGTTCTCCCTGTGTCTCCTAGGGTAGTTAATACCCTCACAAAAACATGTAGTAATCCTGGTCACTATACTGCCTCCCCCTGGTCAGCCGGGGCGCCTGATGGAGGGGAAAGGAACTGGTTGGAATAACGTGTTCCTTCCACGCGCTACGTCCTACTGGGGAAACACCCCCCTGTCATGTGACAAGGTGGTCAGTTAGCTCTCATGCATTGAAGGAGGCATGAGCTCAGCCCTGGGCTCCCTAGGCTGGTGGGGGGAGTGTAGTGCCCAGGATCACTTAGACAATTGGCACCGGGTGAAAAAAGGGTTACAAAATCGTGGGATATTTTTTTTATTTCTGATACCTGTATCAGTAAACAAAGCTGAATATCTCTAATTCACCTTGCATTCCCTAGAATGCTTTTAACCCCTAAAGCCCTAGTATATACTTTGTCGTACAATTAATAACAACAATAGCCGCGATCTACAAGCTCACAATGCGTCCTTGAGCTTGTAGATCACCTATTTTCCGCTATTCTCGCAGGCATCCATCCCAGCCGAGGTAACAGACAGTACAACCACACTGCTCCTATCCGTCATTGTTAAGAGGAAGCTGCTGACTCCATAACTGTGTGGGGGTTGGTGTGCGTGCGTGTGTGCGTGTGTGCGTGTGTGTGTGTGTGTGTGTGTGTGTGTGTGTGTGTGGATGCCTGTGCATGGGTGGGTGGGTGGGTGGGAGGCTGTGCGTAGCAGACTGGGGGAGGGGAGAGGCTTTGAGTGGACAATCTGCTCGGCTGATGAGCACAGCAATATCTGCTCTACCGTGTCTGCAGTGTTATAGGCACACACACACACACACACACACACACACACACACACACACACACACACACACACACACACACACACACACACACACACACACACACACACACACACACACATGCGGTCACTCGATATTATGGATCCAGCCGGTTGTTGTGGATGAAGGTGACGTGGTATGTTGCATTGAAATGAGGCATGCATACAGGGCCATGCATGTGTCGTAGCTGCATGGGCCCCTATATACGCTGCATCCGCTAGCTGATGAACAGCGAGCCGCCGTACCGGTACCACACCGTACTGCACCACACCACACCGTACTAGTGATGTGTCGTTCATGATCGATTCGTTCAAAAGAACTAGATCATTTGCAGCGAATGCGAACGAGCTCGTTCACTTTCTGAAACCATTATGTTCAGGCGTGACGTAAAAAAAATTGCTCCCGTGATGGTGTTTTACACACATTATAAGACATACATTAACCACTATAGCCCTATTTTATACCTAGGCTATTTGAAAATAGCAGATCTACAAGACGCGTTGTGAGCTTGTAGATCGGCTATTTTCAAATATGTGAGTACTTTTACTGTTGGTACTTTAAGTACATTTTGATGCCAATACTTTTGTACTTTTACTCGAGTACATTTTGAACACTAGAAAATAGCGCCACTGTACGAGAACGTGAACGAATCATTTGAATCGAATCATTGCCGTGAACGAAATCGTTCGTGCACTGAAATCGTTCGTTCACTGAAATGAACCTTTTTTCCCACCACTACACAGCACCGCCTCCAGCGGAGGCAGAGGGGACGCAGGAGGGAAAAAGTGCTGAGCGTACCAGGGATCTATTTTCAGCTAGTATCAGCAGCTGCCGCCCGCGGGAGCGCATCTTTATGCGTGTGTGTGTGTGTGTGTGTGTGTGTGTGTGTGTGTGCCCTGCACCATATGTGATTACTGCACTGTTACGAGCCGCACGGCACGGTCTAATGAAGGCAGGGGCTAGGGAGGAGGAGAGAGGGGAAACGAGGAGGGAGAAAGGAGAAAGCTTTGGTTTGTGTATTGTCGAGAAGTAACCTGCATCTACAGGCTCACAGAAATGTATTAATCAATTAAGACCTGAGGCCGATTGTACAAATGTCCCAACAGTAATCTGAAAAACATATGTTTCTATATCAGTTGTGCTCAAACTTGTTCATGTCAAGGACCCCCAAAATGATTTTTTGGCCGCCGACGCCCATCTCAAAATATTTTGTTCAGGGACCCCCAGAAGCAAAGATTCGAGTTAAAAAATGTCACTTTAAAACAATATTATATTCAAAGATTTGCACACATGTTCACGATTTTTCAAAAATAGCAGATATACAAGCTCATAGCGCGGCACTCGGTGCCGCGCTATGAGCTTGTATATCTGCTATTTTTGAATAGCCAAAGTGTAAAATAATGCTTTTTTTAATCTCAAATCAAAAAATTACACAGATGCGTTCCAGGTCTTAATGGGTTAAACAATCTTTTTTAAAAATTGCTTGAACTTGAACTTAGCACAATAGCATATACCTATTCTTAAAATTTGGTCACGTTGCAACACGATGTGAGCTTGTAGGTCAGCTATTTTCAGCTAAGATATTATATAGGGTTTAAGTGGTTAAAGCGCTGTGTTCGTTTCCTTTTTAAAATGTATTTATTTCTGAGCCTTGTTTGGGAGGCACAGTGTAGAGAGACAGTGAACACAGAGAGAGAGAGAGCAGGGGAGCAACGTGAAACAAACGGCCCCACCGGCAAGGAATCGGTCTGGGGGACCCCCGGGGGTCCTTGAAGGGGTTGCAGGGCGTCCCCACCAAAATAGGGAACAGCTTAAACACTTTTACATTTTTGGGCTATTCAAAAATAGCCAATCTACTATCTCCCTGGCACCATATATTTTCAAATGGGGGTCCGCAGCCAAACGTAATCAAATCGGGGGGTCCTTGACATGTCAATGTTTCAGAACCACTGCTGTGGATCAGTGGTTCTGAACCAGTGGTCCGGGGACCACCAGTGGTCCTTGAGAGGGTTCCAGGTGGTCCCCAGCTAAATGATGGAAGAGTTGGTAACCAAATGGACCCTCATAGATCTTTAACTCTTGAGAGCGTAAAATGAAACCAAATGGACCCGTACGGGTCCATTTGGTTTCATTTTACGCTCTCAAGAGTTAAATTATTGTTAAACATCTGCATTACTTAATCAAAGAATTGTTATTTTGATCAACGTTTGCCTGTTATCTCTCCTATGTTACCAATCAATACAGCATGGAATTGTGGACAAAATCTCATCCAATGATAACAAAATATTCCAAGTCTTGGGTCTGAATCTAATCTAATCTAATGGTGGGTCCGTGGCTCAAATGCCGAATAAATAATGGACCTTGATATGAAAAGGGTTGAAAACCACTGCTGTACATGAAGAGAAAAGACTGATTGGGTTAGGGGGGGGGGGGGGAGGGTCACAAAAACAGCCACTCTGGGAAGATAGATTCAGCGAAGGAGTTGAAAGAGGGAAAGACTGTTATAAATATGGCGTATTTCCATGGCCGCCAGTGGACAGCCGTGACACATGAGGCCTTTGGGCTGTCAGGGGGACCCTCATTGTTACGAGTTTAAGACAATGAGATGAATTAATCAACGTGACAGTTCGTCAGAGGGGCTGTTTTGGGCTAACGGGTGGCCCTGCGTCGTGTTAGGCTGGGCGGGCGGGTTTCAGACAGGCCAGTGAGCGATATCGTTATGGGACAGGAAATCATATAGGGCCATGTGTCGTACTGGCGGGCCCCGCAACATTTCACATGACATTTTTGGGAGCCCCGCCAACTACCACTGTTCATTCTCATGTGGTGGAAGAAATACTCTGATCTTTTTACTAGAGTAAAAGTACAAAAGTACAAAAGTGCTCATATGGTCATTTCAGAATCATGTATATCATGTTATTGAACTATAAGTATTGATCATGAACCACTTAAGCCCTATTTTATACTTTGGCTATTTGAAAATAGCCAATCTATAAGCTCACAATGCTTGAGATGCGAGCATTGTGAACTTGTAGATCGTCTATTTCCGAAAAAAAGGTTATTCTAGATTTTGGATTAATAATCGTATGAATTATTAATAATCAAAACATGAACTGGTAACTAAAGCTGTCAAATAAAAGTAGTGGAGCAGAAGCGTAAAGTATTTAAAAAAAGGTTAATACTCAAGTAAAAATCCCTCAAAAGTACAGTATTTGAGTAAATGTACTTAGTTACTATCTACCACTGCTCTCTCTCTCTCTCTCTCTCTCTCTCATAGAGCCGTGGTACTGTCACAGTGGGCCGTTGCCTCATTGGGAGATGAACGCCCGTTGTGTTCATTTTGACAAACAACAGATGAATTGTCAAGACATGTAGGAACAGAGAACCAAAGCGCCTGACCGGCTGGAGACATTTTATTTTTTGCCAATAATGCCTTTGACTTAATTTCTGTATTATTTTTTACAACAAGCCCTGCTAAATACGGTATCCTTTCATAAACAGGCTGTGGGCCCCCTCTCCTCCCCCCCTTCCCACCCCCCTAACCTCGGTTCTGTCGGTCTGTCTGTCTGTCTGTCTCTCACGGAGGGCTCTGTCACTTTTTTTTCCACGTTGGCCCCTTTCTCGCCTCCGCGGAAGAGAGGGCTAATTTATGCAAATGTTCTCCCGCGAATTCCTGCATGTCATGCATCCTAATGAGGGGACATGGCTTCGGTGACAATGGCTGCTGCTCCCACCCCCCCAACCCCCCCCCCCCTCCAGCACACGAAAGGAAAAACACCACAGAGAGAGAGAGAGAGAGAGAGAGAGAGAGAGAGAGAGAGAGAGAGAGAGAGAGAGAGAGAGAGAGAGAGAGAGAGCGAGAGAGAGCGAGAGAGAGAGAGAGAGAGAGAGAGAGCGAGAGAGAGAGAGAGAGAGAGAGAGAGAGAGAGAGAGAGAGAGAGAGAGAGAGCGCTCTCTATGCTGACTAACCTGACATTAACCTCTTGCAATGCATTCACACAGACAAAGGATAAGTAGTCTGAGTCATGGCACTAATGGAAAAGGACGGTCCTATAATGTAGGTACAGTACTGTATATCACCAAGAGTCCATTACACTATGTCACCATTATAATGTTGCCACTGTGCCGGGACTTCGGGTGGAAAAACCTTGTATGTCCAAATATGTTTTCTATTATTTAAAACAGTGGTTCTCAAACTTTTTCACGTCAAGGACCCCCAAAATGATATGTATTTGACCGCGGACCCCCATCTCAAAATATTTTGTTCCAGGGACCCCCCCCCAGAAGCAAAGGTTTGAGTTACAAAATGTCCGCTTTAAAAAATATATATATTCAAAGATTTGCACAAAATGTCACAATTTTTCAAAAATAGCAGATGAGCTTGTAGATCTGCGATTTTTGAATAGCCAAAGTCTAAAATATGGAGAAACGTGGAGTATGAGGTTTCTGCTCGACGACGACGATATAGAGGGTGGGGGTGGGGGGGTCGAAGGGAGAGACAGCATGGGAACGCTCAGCGATAATAACATGGCTGCTGGGCGTAAAACGCCAATGTAAAGGCCCCCCTGCTGATAATATTTGGTGGCAGACATACAAGTTATTAACCACATGTACCCTAGAGTCCCTATATTCTGGGCACGTCATGAATTAATAGGCGAACATCCAGCGAAATAGCAGATCTACAAGATAATGAGGGAAAGAAGGAGGGGACCAAGTATAGACCCTGCGATGGGGGTTGATTGGTTTACAAATTAACCAATCGCAGAGCTTCATGCAGTAGGTTTTTGAGTACGGTATGTACTGTACAGCAGTGTTTCTCAAACTTTTCATGCCAGGGACCCCCAAAATGATATGTAATTTGCTGCGGAACCCCATCTCAAAATATTTTGTGCCAGGGACCCCCAGAAGTGAAGATTTGTGTTAAAAGTTGTCACTTTAATTATTGTTAAAAAATCGTAAATTATTTTTCAATATTTTTCAAAAATGTCAAGATTATTCAAAAAATAGCAGATATACAGGCTCACAGCTTGTAGAGCTTGTAGATCTGCTATTTTTGAATAGCCAAAGCAGAATATGGATAAAGTGGTTACAATTATTGTGACCCCCTGGTACCCCCTCCAAGGACCCCTGGGGGTCCCCGGACCCCACTCTAAGAACCATGCTCAATGTATAATTACAGATTCTATGTTTTCTATGTAGATTCTGTGGTCAGTTTCATTATCCTCCTACTGCCTAAAGGTGAGATGATGAATTCAGGAATACCCTTGTTACATTGTTACTGATGCACTAGTCTGTGTGACCAATACAGATTCCTGTACCGTTACTGGGGTGGACCCTTACGGGTCCATTGGTTCCATTTGTATGCTCTCAGAGTTAAATTAGCACTGAGGATTTTACAGTCAAGACACGTTCGTATTCAGTCAAGACACGTTCGTCAAGATAAACCATTTATTGCAACGGTATTGCGTTCAGTTTAGCTGTGTGACTCACTCTGCTCCTACAGATACTGCAGATTATCTGCGCAAGCATGCATGAAGAAGCATGAAGCAGAGTTATTACATGGACATAACATTGAACCCTTCAAGGGCATAGAGTTTAGATCAGAATCAAACGCCACAATAAGGAGAAGGCTGGTGGAGGTGGAGGGAGTTTGATTACTGATACATCTACAGGAGCGGTGCTGTGACCAGTGCTGAGCGCGTATGAAGAGTGAACAGTGATTAACTTAAAGGGATAGTTCACCCAAATAATTACTTATTTTCTATCAATTACACACCCCATGAGTTTTTTTGTTTTTGTCGCATTCCTATGCCAATCATTTGATGACCGGAGATTATTGGCTTAGGATTGCGATAAAAACAAACAAATCTCTATGAATTCAAAGCTTCATGGGGTGAGTAATCGATAGAAAAACAATCATTTTGGGGATGAACTATCCCTTTAAAAAGACTGCCTAGTTAGGATTCATCGGAAACCAATAGGATTGAGGGCGTATGAGTTAGCTTGCCAGCGAATGAGAATGAAGTGAAGTGAAGTGAAGATTGAGTGTGGCTGAGCGTAGGGGAACAGCCGGACTGCAGTGACTGCCTGAACTATACTGCGATGTTCCATTCAAATGGGGGGTCCGTGGCCTAATGCATATGAAACTGAGGGTCCTGAAATTTTTTATTAAAAAAGGTTGAGAATCACTGGCTTATTTGTCCACTTATTTGCACATTGCAGAGTTCCTATCCCCGGCAGTATGGCAAGGCTCTGGCTGCGTACATGTCTGTAACTCTGAGAGTGTGCAAATGGAACCAAATGGACCCTTATGGGTCCATTTGGTTCCATTTGCACACTCTCAGAGTTATGCGGGGTCTGTGGCCTAATATGCATACCAAACCGTGCGGTCCTTGAAATTGAATTAAAACGTTCGATATACAAACTGCTACATTGGACTTGATCACCGCTCTCCACTTGTTTGCACATTCAGAGTGTCTATCCCCGGCAGTATGGGAAAGGCTCTGTTCTGGAACGCACCCGCACCGGGGCTCCAGTGATTGATTCCAGACCACTTAGAACAGGGGACGTTTGAGGACGCTTGCATGGTGGAGCGCGCGGGGGCCCCTAACTATATCTCTGGCCCTAATTTCCTCCGTTTTTTTTTTCAAACTCGGTGAGGGAAACGGAGGAAAGAACAACAAGGGGAACGAGCGGTGGCTATGCCTGTGATTCAGCAGAGGGCTGGTTCACAGACCTCAAACCACCTCCTGTTTGTGAGCACTTCCCTTAGTCACAGGCCAGGGAGCGCTGCATATTTGTTTAGCGCTCTCTCTTTTTATTTTTTTGTGTGTTTTTCTTAGCAATTGCTGAGAGACCGACCGGGCCTGTGTGGTTGGGGGCGGTTGGTTCTCAAAAGTAGGGGCCGCGGCCCACAGCGGGGCCGCCAAGGAGGCCAATTGGAAGTAGAGGAAGTCGAGGAAAATGTAAATAAATTAATCAATAAATAAAATCATAAAAAACAGTTATATGTATATATTTTTTCACTCAAATTAACAACATTTGGACAATTATTGCCAACTTTTTCACGCATTGTGACGCATTGTGAGCTTATAGACTGTCTATTTTAGCTATTTGTATATATATATATAATATTTGGGAGCCCCTGGTTTGTAGAGGACCAGAAGCTCTGGTAAAGACGGGGGGATCAACCAGTGTGCACTGTGTCATAGGCAGCATATCGTTTGTTTTATCTCCACTTGCAGAAAAGGATTGGCTGGGATTTGGCACCAGCAACGTTAGGTCATGGTTCTCAACCCATGTGGGCCATGAGGATACTGCAAGGGGGCCCCCAAATAATTGGCAACAGATTTGAATGACAATACAACAATATATATATATATTACATTTTTTAAGTCAAATAAAATGTCTTGTATTTATTTCTTTAAAACCTTGAATAGTGAGTTTTCATTGTGATACTGCTGTTGGTTCCATTGCTACCAAGCCGGATCGTTAAGTGGTTAGATATGGGTGGGCCCGTGATTGCTTTGGAGATTTTCAAGTGGGCTCTGATCCAAAAAAGGTTGAGAACCTCAGTGCAGCGGTGAGGGGGGGGGGGGGGAGAGAGAGAGAGAAAGAGAGAAAGAGAGAAAGAGAGAGAGAGAGAGAAAGAGAGAAAGAGAGAAAGAGAGAGAGAGAGAGAGAGAGAGAGAGCGAGAGAGCGAGAGAGCGAGAGAGAGAGTTTTAAATTGCCAAGAGACGGGACACGGAAAAGTATTACACTTTCTGAGGTAAGACCGACCCCCCCCCCCCCCCCCCCCACGTCCCACCTTGCAACACTTGTCCAGGTCTCGAACCCTGCACAATGGCGGCTAATCTAGCAGGGGGGGGGGGCTCAGCCTCAGCCTCAGGAGGAGAGGAGAGGATGCTGCTGGCTCTGGCTGAGTGCACCCGACCGGAGGATATCTGCACACATACAGCTTATTAGAGCAGATGGCACATAGCTGCAGCCTCCTCTCTCTCACACATGGGAGGAGGGGGGGGGGGGGTTAGGAGAAGAGTTGGAGGAGGAGGAGGAGTGATGAGGTGGAGGGAGAGAAAAGGAGGAGGAGGTGAGATGAAGGGACCCCCTCTTTCTTTGGTGTTATATGCCTAAACCTATTATAACCCTATAACCCAGGGGTTCCCTAAGTTTTCTGGTCCAGACCCAAAAGAGAAATTTGATGTCCTCCCGGGACCCAAACTAGTGAAAATAGCATATCTATAAGCTCACAACGCTTCGCGATGCGACACGTTGTGAGCTTATATAGATCTGCTATTTTCACTACTTCTAAAGTTTTTGAGTGGTGCCAGCCACTCCTACACTTGACCGTGTGTGTGGGTCTGTCCGTCCGTCCGTTTGAGCACGGCCTCAACAGCTGCAGCTGATTGCAACACAAAGATGTGTGATTTCAATTTTAAAGTATTTGAATGGAATTTAGATTTTGTTTATGAAAAAAAATGATATTGAAAATCGTTTGAAATATATGTATTTTTTTTTTAATAAGAAGTAAAAAAAGGTATATTTACTTGCGAGTCGCAACCCATAAAAATGGGTCAGCGACCCACTGTTTGGGAACCACTGCCTTATAACCTAACCTAAAAACCACGCCCACCTGGGCGAAACACCAAAGAAAGAGGGGAGTCCCAGGTGAGACGAAGCCAGAGGGGAAGAGGGCGAGAGTGACACAGAGAGAGAGACAGAGAGAGAGAGGGAGGGGGGGAGGCTGGAGACACTCACTGTGGTGAGATTGCGGCTGCTCATGCCATGCTATAATACCCCCTTCCCTCTTTCAGAGCGGCGGGGGGGTCTCTCTTTCTCTGCCAGTGTGCAAGGGCAGGTCTCATCCTCCTCCTCCTCTCTCTAAGCTGACAGGAAGGAGATCCAGGGGTCTTTGTGTGAGTGTGAGAGGAGGAGGAGGAGGGATGGCATCGGGAGGAGAGGAGGAGGCTGCCTTCTGAAACAGCACGTCTCCTCCTCTCCTCCTCCTCTCTAGACAGCCTGCGTGTGTCATGAGCCTCGCCGCCCGTGGGATGATCCCTATAGCATTGGCATCGCTCTATGTATTTAACCCATTCAATCCGGGAACGCATCTGTGTCGTTTTAGATGTCTTTGGCTATTGAAAAATAGCAGATCTACAAGCTCATAGCGTGGCACCGAGCTATGAGCTTGTAGATCTGCTATTTTAGAAAAGTCGTGAAAATGTGTGCAAATCTTTGAATATATATGTACATTTTTAACTCAAATCTTTGCTTCTGGGGGTCCCTGGAACAAAATATTTTCAGATGGGGGTCCGCGGCCAAATACATATCATTTTGGGGGTCCTTAACAAGAAAAAACACTGATATATATAGCAACATACGTTTTTTCAAAAAGAAAACCTGTTTGTAACATTTGTACCATCCCCCAGAAGCAAAGATTTGAGTTAAAAAAGTTTGCTTTAAAAAAAAAAATATATATATATATATATATTCAAAGATTTGCACAAATTGTCATGATTGAATATAGAAATATGAAATAGCAGATCTACAAGCTCATAGCGCGGCGCTATGAGCTTGTAGATCTGCTATTTTTGAATAGCCAAAGAAATCCAAAAAATGACACAGATGCGTTCCCGGTCTTAATGGGTTAACCCACAGAACGCTACACCATTAGCCTTTAGAACACTTTGACACAGGTGTTGTTAAAGTCGCTAAATAACAACAAAGTTCAGTGATTCTCTTCTGTTTCAGCGGGTTATCATCTGAGGAAACCGGTCCTTGTAATGCAGTATAAAGCCTTGACTTCTTAACCCATTTAGACCGGGACATTTATACTTTAAAAAAATAGCAGATCTACAAGCTCGTAGCGCGGCACCGAGCTTGTAGATCTGCTACTTTTGAAAAACCATTCAAATGTTTGCAAATCTTTGAATACGTGTATTTATAAAGCAAAAAAAAAAATCACTCTATAATCTTTGCTTCTGGGTGGGGCCTGGAACAAAATATTTTAAGATGTGGGGCTCGGCGGCCAAATACATATAATTTTAGGGGTCCTTGACATGAAAAAAGTTTGAGAACCACTGATATTATAGCAGCATACGTTTTTTTTCTCCAAAAAAACGGATTTAGAAGACATTTGTAGAATCCCCAGAAACAAAGATTTAAGTTAAAAGTGTTCGCAGAAATTGCAGATCTACAATCTCGTAGCTCGGCACTCAAGCTCGTAGCTTGTAGATCTGCTATTTCTGAGCTTGTAAATCTGCTATTTTTGAATAGCCAAAGACATCTACAGACAGTAGCTTTAACAGCAAATCTCTTCGTTGCAACACATGAGCTTAGATCGGCTATTTTTTGGGCCGAATTGTTCACATTATTATGACATGCCCATAATAGGGACGCTGTGGTTCACGCAGCGCAGCAATGAAGAGCTACAGTATGGGGTCATGTCCTCCCCACGTGTCTGGTCACGTCGTGTAAGCTGCACTAGGAGAGGATTAGGAAGTACACTATCTGATTGAATCCCCTGTCAGGGGGGGAGGTATACTTACTGACAGCTCAGCACCACAAGCTGTCTGAGTAGAGCTGCTCCTGCCACTGTCACCGAGGATGACACTTTCCATCCATCCACCGCTGCTCCCCCTCGAGGCCAAATCAGTTTGACTTGTTTTTATGAACTTATCTTGTACTACAACACCACTACAGCACTGGTTCTCAACCTTTTCAGGCCGTGACCCTCTCTCCCCCGAATAATCATATTTGAACTGGGGACCCCCCCCCCCACCCTGACAAGCACTTGGAATTGTAGGCATTTGAGGCATTACATTTAGTTTGACTCGGTTCCACAGATAAACATTGTGAAAATAGCAGATCTACAAGCTCACAACGAGGCGTTGTAAGCTTGTAGATCGGCTATTTTCATTTTTTTCTCTCTCTCTCTCTCTCTCTCTCTCTCTCTCTCTCTCTCTCTCTCTCTCTCTCTCTCTCTCTCTCTCTCTCTCTCTCTCTCTCTTTCTTTCTCTCTCTTCATCTAACACCGATATTGAGAACCGGTGTGCTAAGCCAGTGGTTCTCAAACTTTTTTCATGTGAAGGACCCCCAAAATGTTATGTATTTGTCCGATCTCAAAATATTTAGTTCCAGGGACCCCCAGAAGCAAAGATTTGAGTTACAAATGTTCACTTAAAAAAATATATATATTCAAAGATTTGCACACATTTTCACGATTTTTCAAAAATAGCAGATCTACAAGCTCGTAGCGCGGCACTCGGTGCCGCGCTACGAGCTTGTTTATCTGCTATTTTTGAAAAGCCAAACTATAAAATATTTTCAGTTCCTCTGTGCATTCTACAAACAGTGTGCTGCAAGCGGAGGCATTGCACTCCAGTGTACAGCGTGGTACAGTGCAGTGGAGGGCGGGGGGGGGACGGGGGGTAAAGTCACAAAGCAAAAGAGTCCCACTGCTCGGTGTGAACCGAGCGCCCCCAATCGCTAAGCTGACATCACTGTCAATGACGTGACAGCAGGGCGCTCTCCGATCCATGGGAGCTGAGGACTTCTTGAAGCACGCCCCGGCAATTTACATACGGTTTCATCACATGGAGGAGAGAGAGAGACAGCGAGAGAGAGAGAGAGAGAGAGAGAGAGAGGGAGGGCAAGGAGGAAGGGATGACGAGTGTGTGTGGCTTCGACTCAAGCCTGCAACCGAATCACAGCCACGATGCTATTTATTTCACGTACTGCTGTAACACTCCCCTCCCTCTCGTGGTCGGTCTACCGCTTCATCATTGAATTGATCTGATGTAGTAACCCCTGCATTATAGTTCCATACCCAGCAGACCCATTATGCATTATTGCATTATTATGGTGAATGGATCACACTGTGATCCAGTGTAAAGCAGATTCACACCCCTGCACAACCGCACCGAGAACAGCACTAGGAATGAGTTAACCCATTCAAAAGCATCTGTGTAACCACTTTATCCATATTTAATACTTTGGCTAGCTCATAGCGAGTGCCGCGCTATGAACTTGTAGATCTGCTATTTTTTTAAAATCTTGAACATTTGTGCATTTGAATATATATATTTTTTACATTTTTGACTCAAGTCTTTGCTTCTGGGGGTCCCTATTATATTTTGAGATGGGGGTCTGTGGCCAAAGGTAAAATAATTGTTACCTGGTCCGCGATCAGGTAAAAATAATTATTATGCAATAACATTATGCAGAACTATTTCATGTGTAAATGTCAGCAACCTTCAACCCTGGGGGTCCTTATTTTGGGCATGTCATTATAGGCCGTGTCACACAGAGATCTCGTGATGCAACACGTTATGAGCTTACAGATCGTCTTTTTTCATACATTTGTCATGGAACAAAGCGTAGTTCAGACTTTTTAAGTCATACTGAGTTTTTGAAGCAGTACGTCCGTGATTTTGTATCGAACTGAATTCTCTGAATGGCAGAACTAAAGTCACAGCTTACAATAAAGCAGAGATGGCAGAGAAAAAACGATATATCTACTGTACAAAGCAGACACACACACAGCACAGTGAATTGTCCCTCCCTTGTCTATCTGTCACGACCACACACTCGTGATGTCCACTCTCTCCAGTGGAGGGCTCTCTCTCTGAAACCCCTCCCTGTCGACCTCTCGCTCCGCTCTCACATTTAACAGGACGCCGACGTCCCCATGAATCCCCCCATTGTTTTGGTTTTTTCTTGCGGAGACTCCCGAGAAATGTGTTGTAGAGAGAAGACGAGAAAGCGTAGCCTCCCTTATCGTCCGACGCAAAACCAAGTGTCCCCCCCCCCCCCCCACCTCCCTTCACTCTTGGCCCGGAGTTGGTGCGGTACGTTTGCTGAGGGAGATGCAGACAAAACAGGATTGTTCTGTTTCCCTGATCTGATGCCCTAACAAAGCCTTGATTAACAGGCTGTACCCCCCCCCCTCTCTCTCTCTCTCTCTCTCTCTCTCTCTCTCTCTCTCTCTCTCTGTCTTAACTCAGAGATGTGTACATTTGTACATTCTCAGAGTTACAAATTGACACTGATAATTTCACTGTGTAACCGCCTCTCTCTCTCTCTCTCTCTCTCTCTCTGTCTCTGTCCCTCTCTCTCTCTCTCTCTCTCTGCGGCGGAAAAAACACAATCACATTAGATATGGATGATGTCACTGCCGGGCCGCGGCGAGACCGGCCCGGCAGAGGTCACATCAGGGAGGAGTGATGTAGATGAAGCTGGGCGGAGGTGTGTGTGTGTGTGTGTGTGTGTGTGTGTGTGTGTGTGTGTGTGTGTGTGTGTGTGTGTGTGTGTGTGTGTGTGTGTGTGTGTGTGGGGGGAGGGTGAGAGGGTGGTCTCTGTTTCATATGTTATTTACAGTGCAACCACCCCCCCCCTCTGCCCCCTTTTTGCTCTCTAAGACCCTTTTCATTCATATTTGACCTTTTGTCATGCGTAGGTGGGTGGCAGCCATCAGCAGTGTGTTCTTTTTTTTTTTTGTGGTGGTCATTTTTGCTGATGTTCTCAAGGGCACCAAAGGGGGGAAGCAGGACAGCAGTGAGCGGGCGAGGGGGGGGGGGGGGGGGGGGTTTACATATCTAAAAAATGTTTCTAAATCCTAACAGTATGTTGCTATATCATGTCAAGGACCCCCAAAATGATATGTATTTGGCCGCGGACCCCCATCTCAAAATATGTTGTTCCAGGGACCCCCCCAGAAGCAAAGATTTGAGTTAAAAATGTGCTTACATTTTATTCAAAAATAGCAGATCTACAAGCTCATAGCGCGGCACTCGGTGCCGCGCTATGAGCTTGTAGATCTGCTATTTTTTTAATAGCCAAAGAAATCTATAAAATGACACATGATGCGTTCCCGGTCTTAATGGCTTTAATAATAACCACTAATTACTTATAAGTGACTTTATCTCTTTATGATTGCATTCAATTACAATTTATCACTTATTAAGATACATGGAGTCTTCTTGAGGATCCTAGGAGGGGTTGCCAGGTCTGGTGCAGTCAGTCAGTCAGTGGTGACACTCAGTGAAGACACTCAGGCTTGAGATGTGTCACAGGCGCGTATGAGTCATCGTAGGGTGTGTGAGTCGTGACGCACAGGGCCACCGGGGGGACCATCAAACTACACGGACCACGTCAACAACATGACATCCCTCTGTGAGAGCTGAGAGAGTGGGACTCGTCTGTCTGTCTCCACACTGACAGAGATGTCATTTCCCGGGCAGAGGTTACAGATAATACTATATTATCGTTGCTGTTCGGGCAGAAACCTCTTATCTCCATATTTAGTTTTTTCCGTGAATTGATCATACTACATCGACTACGTCACACAAAAGCATCAAAGTAGCAGATCTGCAAGCTTGTAGATTTGCTACTTTTGCTATTTTTGAGTGGTGCTAGCCACTCCAAGGACTGACTTTGTGTGTGTGTCTGTCCGTCCGTCCGTCCGTATGAGCACGGCCTCAACAGCTGCAGCTGATTGCAACACAAAGATGCAACCAGTTAACTAATTAACTCATCAAAGGCACCACTCTCTTCAAACTGGGTGTGATTTTTGAATTTGAATCCTGAAAAGTAACAGTTTTTGGACATAAGAGGTTTCCCCCCCGACAGAGACGATATACCAGTGGTTCTCAAACATTTTCATGTCAAGGACCCCCAAGTGCATTTGGCCAAGGACCCCCATCTGACAGATATATCGTGCCCGGGACCACCACACAAGATTTGTGTTGTTAAAAATGTTTTAAAAACTATTCAAAATCGTAAAAATAGCAGCTCTACAAGCTCACAAAGCGCCGCATCGTGATGCCTTGTGAGATTGTAGATCTTCGCTATTATCAAAAAGCTGTATATATAGGATTAAAGTGGTTAAACAGTTTTTTAATGCTATATTAACACATTTCGCTGGGGACCCCCTGGAACCCCCTCAAGGACCCCTGGGCCTGCATGGGGGTCCCCAGACCCCACTTTTGACACTGGTATATACACTGAAAAATCCCTATTCTGGGGGGCGAACATTTGCCGAAAAACAGCAGATTTACAAGTTCACAGGGCGTCGCAATGCAGAAAAAAGGAGGGAGGGCCTATAGTATAGATTCCTGGGGGACTCCGGTCAACGAAGTACATAGGGTTTAAGTGGCTAATTTAACTCAGTTAAATCTCTGAGTTAAATCAGTTAATTTAACTACTAATAACTCATTTGACTGCCTGCTAATTTCCAGGCATTCCAAGCGCTGGGGGACAAGCAATATGTTTGTAGTAGACCTGGTTTCTGGGACTCTCTTCCTTATTCCTGTGACCCTTACACATCTGTAACTCTGAGAGTGTACAAATGTTTGTACACTCTCAGAGTCATGGGTGTCCTCGAAAATAAAACATTTTGAGAACCGCTGTCCTGTGGACTCCTAATGAGTGCATACATAGTCTTAGCCTTGGATCAAGACTATCATGATGTATTTTATCAATTTTGACACCGAAAGTAAAAGTCAGACTCGATAAAAACACATCTATGATGGTCTTGATCCAAGGCTAGCACAGAGTCATAGTAAATCAGTGTCATACATATTCTGAAGAAAACCTCAGTAATTGAATGTTATGATCAAAATAAGAACATTATAATGGTGTGTATAAAGAATTTGCCACGGGCAAGGCCAAGTCTTGCCACGGACACATTCGTCCGTGTACGGACATAATTGATGACCCCTGTGTGCGTTTACCTGCTGAGTCATTTTCTATTAGTGTTATTTCTTACCTCCTAGCAGCAGTATCTCTTTTTCTGTATCTGTCCTGTGTTTCATAACTGCTGTAATGCCACTGTAACTGACAACTGAATTTCCCCCGTGGGATAAGTAAAGGTATCTCTCTCTCTCTCTCTCTCTCTCTCTCTCTCTCTCTCTCTCTCTCTCTCTCTCTCTCTCTCTCTCTCTCTCTTCCTCTCTCTCTCTCTCTCTCTCTCTCTCTCTCTCTCTCTCTCTCTCTCTCTCTCTCTCTCTCTCTCTCTCTCTCTCTGCCAAGGGTAGTAAAAAACAGCATATCATTGCTGCAGGCAGAAACCTTATATCTCCGTATTTCAACATTTTATGTTTTCTTTTTCCGCAAATTAATGCCCCACTTTGTTGTATCTTGCAAAAGTAGCATAAGTAGCCGATCTACAAGCTCACAACGTGGCACGATGCGAAGCATTGTGAGCTTGTGTAGATCATCTAATTTCAAAAATGTTCAAGTGAAAGTGAAGGCGGTTAAGTCTGGTGAGTGGGTTTTTTATAAATAATGAAGTTGGGTAGGGTAAGTGATATGTGTTTTGTTAGAAATAAGTGTTAAATAGCTCTATATTCTGATGTGTTTGTTCAGTTACAGCAGGAGTCTCCCTGTCTATCCAGCTCTTTAGTAAACAGAAAAATGCATTTTCAGGTTGGGATACCAATTTTATCCAATTATGAGAGAGAAGAACTCACGCAGAAACAAGAATTGGAAAATTGGAACCGGAAGACTATCAAATGTAAGCTTGTTTGTTAACCCATTAAGAACCTGGAACGCATCTGATTAACTTTTTGATTTGAGCTAAAAAGCATAATTCTACTCTTTGGCTATTCAAAAATAGCAGATCTACAAGCTCGTAGCGCGGCACCGAGTGCCGCGCTACGAGCTTGTAGATCTGCTATTTTTGAGAAATTGTGAAAATGTGTGCAAATCTTCCTTCCTAAAATATATATGGTTTTAAAGCGAACATTGGAACTCAAATCTTTGCTTCTGGGGGTCCCTGGAACAACATATTTTGAGATGGGGGTCAGCGGCCAAATACAAATCATTTTGGGGGTCCTTGCCCTGAAAAAGTTCTAGCACCACTGATATAGAAACATATGTTTTTTCAGAATACTGTTGGGATTTAGAAAAAATTTAAAAAAAAATATATCAGTATCAACCAATGAAAAGTATTAAAAAGAGCATGTGACTAAGTAATAACTACATTGTTTCACATGGGTTCTTTTTTCCATTCCCTAGAAAAGTAACAGCTTTGGACCGACGGTATATGGTTTACACCCAGCGGACGACATGTAAAGTGATTTTTTGGATTTTTATATAACCACTATGTTTCATAGCAGAATAGGATTTAGTCACATGTGCAGTTTGTTGCCTTTGCGAGAGAACAAAGACAATATTCATTATGTCCCGCTTTGCTGTCTATTTATACTAAACGATACAGCATCGCTGGAATGTTGTCAAAATCTAGCAGCCGTTGGACAAAGAGAAACGGGAGGCTCGGGGGTTGAAATCCCCCCCCCCCCGCCCCAGCAGAAGAAACTCCTTTCCTAGGCATATTAAAGAACCAGCCCTTCGCAATATGTCACTCCCTCCTCACACCTGAAATACACAGCAGCTCATGCATAATTCATGGAGCCGGAAAGAGTGAATGAAAGGGATGCTGGGATTTTCGTTTTCCTTTTTTTTTTTGCGCTTTGAACGCGGGTGAGCCATTCCCTGGAGTCATCCTTTGAGTTAAAAAAAATCACACCCTGTGTGAAGTGGGCGGTGTCTTGCTAGCTAATCACAATACTGTACATCAATCATGTACAAAGGATAAATACATTTATTGAAACACTCTTTATGATGGACAAAACCATAACTTGAAAAAAAACCAAATTTTGGTTTTTTTCAAGTTATGGTTGCTTATATAGGGCTATGCACATGTGTCATGTGACACTGGCCAATCACAGTCCTGAATAGGCTGTGATTGGCCAATCACAGCGCAGGATAATTCTACTAATTTCCTGGGCCCAGATAACAGCGCAGGAAAATGTACATTTTTCCAAATCTCACTTATAGGGGCGGTTTCACCGCCCAAAAATACCATAACACTGTTCTTTTTTTACAGAAGACTAAAATTGATTAATCTCCAGGAAGGATCTTTTTGATGCTGAATTCTATATCGTTGCCTCATTCTATATATGAGGTGGAAACCTGATAATGTCCAAAACTGTTACATTACAGGATTCAAATTCAAAATGTGCACAGAGTGCCACGCTATGAGCTTGTATATCTGAGCTTGAATATCTGCTATGAGCTATGAGCTTGTATAACATTTGTGCAAATCTTTGAATACATACTTTTTAAAGCGAACATTTGTAACTAGAATCTTTGCTTCTGGGGGTCCCTGGAACAAAATATTTTACAAATGCTCGCTTAAAAAAATATATATATTCAAAGATTTGCAAAAAAATAACAGATCTACAAGCTCATAGCACGGCACTCTGTGCCTGTATATCTCGGTGCTTGTATATCTGCTATTTTTGAATAGCCAAAGACATCTAAAAATGACGAATGAGATGCGGAATCCCAGATTGAAAGGGGTTAATATACAAAAAACATAAAAAGTATAAATCAGGAGATACAGGGTTTGTGCCCGACAGCGAAGATGATCATGTCGCGTGCGGCGGGCGGCACTGGTGCTGACGCCTGACAGCCTGGCGCTTTATTAATACATGCTGCCGGCCCTGGAAGGAGCTCCACAACTTCCACCAGTATGAAACCTTGTATGTCCAAAACCGTTATACTTTTCAGGAAATGGGGGAAAAAAAATACCCTGCGTTCCGATGAATCCAATGTTATTTAGACACAAGCTCACAACGCGTCGCGATGCAACACGTTGTGAGCTCGTAGCTACTCTCGCATTCTTGTACGACGAAGTGGGAAATAATTTATGAAAAAGAAAGGTAAAATATGGAGATAGAAGTTTTCTTTTTTTCAGCAATGACATGCATGTGCTCTCCTATGCATGTGTGAGTACCAGCAGTTGGCTGTGTAACATCAATCCATCACAAGGATCTCTTTCATTGTTTCGTCAGCCGAGGGTACAGTATATAGGCTCCGAACGGGGGGCGCGGCGCGGCTCAGGTTTTTAAAGCCATAGCAGCGCCAAAGTGAGGCTCGAAGCCATGGAAGAAGGGGTTGAGGAAAGTTGAAGGCTTTGTGACGGCGCTAATCTCACGGCGAAGTGCGACCCGCTAACGGCGATGGGGAGCGAATTGGTGACGTGCTAATTGGCAAATCACTTTCCCAACAGCCGGTATTATGTACCCCCCCCCCCCCCCACACACACACACACACACACGCCCCACTCCATCCCCGAGGCAATCAGTATTTTAACAGATCAAATTAAAACACTGCGAGGCTGACACACTCGCTCTCACGCTCTTGCGTGACAAAAAAAAAAAAAAAAAAAAAACTTCTCACAGTTGGTAGGGAACGAATCAAGGTCCCAGAAAAAAAATGATCACAACGTCGAGAGTGAACAAAAAACACGGTGATAACAACAGTGTTGGAGGAAGGGGAATGGGCCGGGAGGCAAGTGACAGTGTTATAGGGAGGGTAAATGGATGTGTGTATCAATGTTTTTCCCTTCAAACCGAGCAGGAAAGGAGGGAAGCGAAGCGGGCACCCTGCCTAGAAGAGCTGTCAGCCTGCCAAAGAAGAGAAGCTTCTTTTGTATTGGTTTCAGCAGAGGGGTTTTGACTGTTGCGTTGTCTACAAGGGCAGGATTCCCACCCACTGTCTCTCACTTGAACTCAAAATGTTTTTGATTGAGATGTGTGAAATGTACGAGGAGAGGGGGCGGGGGCACGTTTTTTTCTTCAGGAAAGTCACCTTTTTTCCCTGTTGAGTGACTAAATTTTACAATGACAAATGCCATCCATCTATCTAATAGAATCCTGATCCTAGCGGCTCCGAAAGATTTCAGCCCAAGAACCCCAAAAAAGATACATTTGGTGTCTCCCCAAATTTACAAAATACAGTAAAAAGAAAAGTACCTATTTACTAGTGAAAACAGCCGATCTACAAGCTCACAATGCATCAGAATGCGATGTGTTGTGAGCTTGAGCATTGGCTATTTTCACTATTTCTTAAGGTTTTTATGATTTTTGGAATATTTCTGAAATTCTTTACAACAATGTTAACCACTTAAACCCCAGCATCGGTATTGTGGGGAAAGCTTTCGCTGAAAATAGCGAAAGCTATCGCAACGCGATTGACAAGCTCAACGTGTCGCGTTGTGAGCTTGTCGATCGGCTATTTTCAGCGAAAGCTTTCCCTACAATAACAGAAAACAGAAAATACACTAGTATTGAGCCCTGAGGGACTCCGGTAACCCATATGGGGTTTAAGGGGTAAAAAAATATATACTCCCCGAACCCATAAAAAAACTAAAGCGCAGGGTCCCATTATTTTGGGAGGGAAAAAAAAACACTGATCCATAATCAATATACGTTACCTCTTCGGGGAGACTGACGACCAGGCCATTCTCCGCCTGGCCCGCCACCAGCGCCTGCAGGAAGTACTCGCTGCAGGCCGCCAGCACGGCCCTGTGCCCGCGGAACTCCTTCCCCCCTTCCACCAGCACCGTCACATCGCACAGGACGTCCCGCTTCCGCTGGTCGTTGAGGCACAGGAGGATGTTGGTGCAGTGAACTGTCGACTCATACACATACATGGGGGCTCCAGGCTGCTCATCCACGGACATTCCGCTTACGCCCTGGAAATAGAAAGCGACACAACAACACAGAGAGGGGGGGGGAGAGGGTTAACTTTCAGCAGTGGTCTGGGCGAGTGCACACACACACACACACACACACGTTTTGTTTTACCATACTTGCGAGGACATTAAAATTTTTAGGGTGTTGATTTTATTCATGTAAAAAAAAAAAAAAGCATTTTTAAATGTAACCCTACAGTATAGCCGAAAATACAAGCTCAAGAGCTTGTCGATCGGCTGTTTTGGGTGCATGACACACCGGCACATAACTAAAGTAAAAAATCAGGCATTTAACTTCAACCCCAACAACCCCAGAACCTAATCTCTCATTTCTTTCCAAAATTCTATAAGCCCAAATCTTTTTGAACCATAAAAACAACCATTTCTCTTGTGAGGAACCAGAAAAACATTATCCTCACGATTCCATTATTCCTCCCGTTCTACTATACTTGTGGGGCCATTAAGGTCCTCACAAGTACACACACACACACACACACACACACACACACACACACACACACACACACACACACACGCACATGCACGCATACCGCAGGGCTGACATCACCTCCCCACTACGGCCAGCCAGCCAGCCATCCAGCTAGTCCCATGATTCAACAATGCAGCAGTGACTGACCGCCCGCCTGTCTCCTTTACTCTCCACTGCAATTTCACATGCTCATTTCCCCCCATTTTTACCCTGAAAGGACCCCATGTAAATACCCTCGCTCAGTGTCGGGGCAAAAAGAAACCTCTCAACCTCCATATTTAACCCATGAAGACCGGGAACGCATCTGTGTCATTTTAAGATTTCTTTGGCTATTGAAAAAATAGCAGATCTACAAGCTCATAGCACGGCACTCGAGCTTGTAGATCTGCTTTTTCTTTTTTTATGTTGAACATTTTGTGCAAATCTTTGAATATGTATATTTTTCAAAGCGAGCAAATCTGGGGGTCCCTGAAACAAAATATTTTGAGATGGGGGTCCGCGGCCAAATACATATCATTTTGGGTGGTCCTTGACATGAAAAAGTTTGAGCACCACTGATATAGAAACATACGTTTTTTCAACAAACTGTTAGGATTTAGAAGACATTTTGTCAAATGTTTGACAAATTAACATTTTGACAAATGACAAATGTTCATGTTTTTTCAAAAAAATAGCAGATCTACAAGCTCATAGCGCGGCACTCGGTGCCGCGCTATGAGCTTGTACATCTGCTATTTTTGAATAGCCAGAGAAATCTTAAAATGGCACAGATGTGTTCCTGGATTGAATGGGTTAACCATACTTGATCGTACCACAGCGTCACACAAAAGCATCAAAAGTAGCAGATCTGCAAGCTCAAAAGGCGGCACGAAGCGACGTGTTTTGAGCTTATAGAAAAGTATTAACAAGATCAAATAACTACATTGGATCCATTGGACATTTTTTCCCCCCATTTCCTGAAAAGTAACCGTTTTGAAGGTTTCTACAAGACAAGCAACAATGATGTTATGTTACCCATGTGCTGTATTACAGTATTGAGACACAGACATAATACTGTATCTTTCCTTTGTATCCCTTTTTGATACAAATGCTAAGAATGTTATTCATTATAGCATTTAGAGTTCATACAGATGCTAGGTTTTAATGTTTACCGGGTATCCTATAGTTTCTTTGAAGCAATACAACCTTATGTGACTATTTGTTGTTGTTTGTTGTCTCGGGTTCATGACATGTACACTTCCACATGCCGCTCTCTGCATAAAGAGCATCTGCTAAACGCCTAGCTACTAAGATTGTAAATTGTAAATCTATATTTGTACCTGCATGTGCACAAACAGGCACTCATCCTCACACACAGTCCCTCATTTACACAAACACACCGTTTGCGAGTGTTCATTCCCCTCTCACTCCTTCACATCTAGCCCATTGAGGCCTGAGGTTCCGATTCTGCAAAATGTCTTCGGACAAACGGTTTTCTGAAAAACGTATGTTTCTACAGTATATCAGTGGTTTTCAAACTCTTTCATGTCAAGGACCCCCAAAACTATATGAATTTGGCCGCGGACCCCCATCTCAAAATATTTTGTTCCAGGGACCCCCCAGAAGCAAAGATTTGAGTTAATGTTTGCTTTAAAAGAATACATATATTCAAAGATTTGCACACATTTTCACGATGAAAAAAAAATAGCAGATCTACAAGCTCGTAGCGCGGCACTCGGTGCCGCGCTATGAGCTTGTATATCTGCTATTTTTGAATAGCTAAAGTGTAAAACAATGCTTTTTAGCTCAAATAAAAAAAAAATACACAGATGCGTTGCCAGGTCTTAATGGGCTAGCAAACGTGTAAACACAACGCTAGACTGTCACGCACTACCAAACGCTCTCAAGAAAATGAGAGCTAGGCGCTAGATCAGGTCCTGTTGTTGTCACCCTATAGAGGAGAATAAAGCCCACATGTGTTTTCATTGTAGAGATAAGGACAACAGCCATACATGCTGTTATGTTATGTATATGTATGTATAGTGCATGCATATGTATGTTAATTCAGAGTGTGCACAAACACAAGTACAGTATGGTCTTTCCAGAGTCAGTTGTGTGTACGGCTGAGTAAACGTGAATAGCAAAAATGTGATGCATATTGCATAACATTTGATTTGATGACAGAATCCTTCAAAGTGAAAGAACACCTGAAAGAACGGCATCTGTGAAAAACACCGTTGCAACTTTTGTCTACGAGTATGCAGGGTTTATGAATAGATTTACAAATCAACACAACAACAAACACTTATGAAAAGCGAAAGGATAATTGAAAGAAGCGTACTGTATCTGTGAAGAAGGAAAAAAAAACACCACCGTTGCAACTTTTATCTACGAGTATGCAGAATTGAAAATCATTTTACAAATCAACACAACAATAAACACTTATGTTTTCCCCATTCCACAATGCTGTTCTCAGTTAAGTCAGTGTGCTGTTAGAACTCCACAGTTCCATCAAAACACATACTCCAAGAAGAAGCCCTGGTTCGGGGGAAAATAACAGGCACACGTGCCATGGTTTTCTCCCCCCCCCCCTGCCAAACTTTCCGTTCTGTTGGCCCTGTGATGACAGACGGCGGGCTATCTTCCCCCAGAGCTCTCACTAGAGACACTCTAGCACACACAGAACTATAACTGTACTGCCACTGCACTATAGGTTAAAGGGGAATACCATTCATTTTCAACATTGAACTATGTCTTTAATACACCTGAGAGCTGTTGGGCTGAGGGGGCGGAGCCAAAAGTACACCCTGCGTATGTCACTGATCACATGACCTCAATCAATTATCCAGTTCTAAGCAACATAGAAGGGGGGGAGGGGACTTTTTTCTTATTTCCACACAACAGCTCTAAGGTGTATTAAAGACATAGTTCAATGTTGAAAATGAGTGGTATTTCCCTTTGAGGGCTGGGCGATACATGACTTCAAATCAATATCACCATTATTTCAAACTTTTGCCTCGTTTATGAGTAATGCACGATTATCCAAAACAATTGAGAAAAGCCTGGTCACGACCTAATGCAGAGAGTGTCTATATAGGGGCGGGACTTCCATCGGAAAACAATATTTTTTTGACCAATCACAAGAGCCGTTTCATTCACGGAGAATCTCAACAGATTTGTTAACACTCGCTTGACTGAAGTTTCATTCTCCTCCACCAAGCCTGAAAAAATATCATTTTGATCCCCAAATCAGGCTATCCTATTGGCCACTGTCTCCCCTCTCTGCTCCAGACTAGTTCACACTTTCTCCCCCAAACAGTGGGGGGTTCCATTGTCTTCTAAAAAGCTGAGAGTTGAAAATGGGTTACCAAATTTTGAGAGAGAAATAAGCAGGCAGGTCTATGAAAGTGTTACTGCATGCGTTGTGCACACTCACACACACCCCCTTTTAAAGTTGCAGCCGCGCACGCACACACACACAGAGTCACACCACCGTCAAATGAATGGCAGGAGGATTCAGATTTCAGAGCGAAACTTTACAAAATAAAACGGTAAAATGCTTTGCACGGGGCTCGGGAGAAAGAGAAGAGGTGATATGGACACATTTTCGCTACATCGATGTGGAGAACAAAACACAATGCTTGATTTTATCCTAAGGCAAGCAATGTGGGAAAAACACAACAACTTGAAGAGACACAAGCGTTCACCACAAAGAGATCGAGTTATAAGTTAACAAAAGGTTTGGTGGTGGTTGTTTACAACGTAACATTAAACGTGGTGTTGCGTGTCGGCTTAATGTTCCAACAAAAACACTAATCCGACCCCAAAGTGCCCAAACTAATGCTGACGAACTTACATTAGCTTCTTAGCATGTAGCGATAAACTTACACCTGGTGTTTGCACTTTCTCCATTTACAGCCCGTACATCTACACAAACGTTCAGATTTCAAATATAAAGTGCTTACCTCATGACCAGGGATGTTACAATTATATTCGGGTAACCCATAAGTACCCATATTTTCCGTATTGTCCAATAAAAAACATTTTAATCCGATCGGTGGCCATTTTCTCCGTATTTTCTCCATGCTTTCAACTACGTGACTATCGGTTGGGAGGTGTAATTGCACTCTGATACACTATAACTCTATGAGAAAATGACCGCCAATCGGATTAAAATGCTTTTTATTGAACAATACAGAAGTTACGGTTACTTATACCCACCCGAAGTCAATTGTAACATCCGTGGCCACGGAATAAAAACTTTATATTTGAAATCCGAACGTTTATGTAGATGTACGGGCTGTAAATGGAGAAAGTGCAAAAAACTGGTTGAAGTTTCGTCATGACTGTCATAATATGACCGTCATGTGATGCTGCTTTAAATTTAGTAGCAGCAAGCGAACTATAGTAACTTGTAAACAACCCAGTGACAAACCTATATATTATTATTATTCATAATAATAATATTCACGTTATTGTCTGAGCGTAAAGCTCTCATTCTATCAGCTGTCCACGTCGCTGACAAACGCGTCTCCTCTCCTCCTCCCTCAGTGCAACAGTGAACACAATGCTATGTTCCACAAATGTGCTCAATCCTGCGCAAAATATCTGATCTTCAAGCATAAAACAGTTGCTGCGTGACAAGCTGTATGCTTGTAGATCCTATCTTTTTCCACCGCTTTGCAGTGAAAGGGAAAGTGGAAAATGGGTCGCCAAATTTTGCGAGAGAAATAAGCAGGTCTATGAAAATGTTACTGCATACTGCATGCCGAGGCTAATTTGCAACACCAGTCCCTGGTTAGACCTTTCTGTATAAATATATACCTAATAAAAATGCATGAAGCTCTAATCTAAACAAGTATGAAAAGATATTTATATCTGCAAAGTAACTAGTAGCCTAACTAAAGTTTTCAAATAATTGTAGTGAAGTAAAAGTACAAGATTTGCCTCTGAGCTGTAGTGGAGTAGAAAAGTATTACCATTATAATGTAATTATATATATAATTATAATATTAATAATAATAGAAAGACGTGAAAAACAAGCCCAAAGTCCCTTATAATAAGCAGACATGGCAACATAGACTCGCATAGACTCGCTTCGCAGCTCGTCTACGGGCCGCTCTGCGGGGGGTCTAGAGGTGTCAACTGCTCTTGCCTGGGGGAGAGAGGGGGAGAGCGGTCAATTTAGCCGAAATATATCGGTTGGGATGGTATATATGGTATATATTTCATATTTATAATACGTTTCAGAAGAAAAAAAAAACGGAGATGATTTGAAACAAATATTTAGGAAAAGTCATGAAAGGGGAACTTTCTCAGAGCTTCATGAGAGAAGATAATCCACTTTAAATTCTCAAAATCGGTCATATTGATAGCTTAGTCATGCAAGTGTTAAGCGGCAACGTCATTACCTTCTGCGGTACTTCCGCCAAATTCCGGTACTTCCGCTTAGATAGTGACCACAACGTGATGCAAGCCGTTGTGGGCTTGTAGATCGGCTATTTTCACTATTTTTTAAAGTTTAATACAGGATTAAGTGGGTAATTAGTGACTAATCGATTTAGTTGATTATAGAAAATCTATTAACCACTTAAACCCCAGCATCGGTATTGTGGGGAAAGCGTTCGCTGAAAATAGCAGATCGACAACGCGTTGTGAGCTTGTCGATCTGCTATTTTCAGCGAAATCTTTCCCCACAATAACAGAAAACAGAAAAGACACTAGTATTGAGCCCTAAGGGCTAATAATTTAAAAAAAAACTGCGTCTCCATAACTCATTATACTTATGGGTTCTAAATGTCGGTTTTATATACATTTTCGGTTGGTTTCCCAGCCCCTATATGACAGACGCAAGCCAGGGCTATCTTTCCCGGAGAGCTCTCACTAGAGACACTCTTCTGCTCACACAGCACTTACTGTACTCAAACAACTGCCACTGTAACTACAGGTCTCTGTGCTGACTAGACTGTTAGTGGACATCTTTGTGAGTACTTTACCCACTCGTCACACTTCACCTGCATCATTGTTTGAGCAGGGTAACCTGAGGGGAGAATACATGAATAATAATAAAGAAGAAGCAGCAACTCTTTGTGACTATAGGAGGTTGCTGGGCGAGAAACCAATCACACTGTCCCCCTTGTTAAGCACTTAAACCAGGGGTCTTTAAGGTTTTTCAGGCCAAGGACCCCCTAGCTGAGAGAGAGATGAAGCAGGGACCCCCCTCTATGTTGTATAAAATTGTGTTTCAGATTAAACACAGATTTCAGATTTCAGATGCTCTTTTTTCCCTCTACACCAAACCTCTTTGCCAAAAATAGCAGATCTACAAGCTCACAACGCCTCGCAGTGCGAGGCGTTGTGAGCTTGTAGATCTGCTATTTTTGTCTAAAGTTCTCCTCAGAAAAGGGATGCTAGGGTTCAAGTGGTTAATGTAAAAAAAGAAAATCTTATCACACAAAGATTTGGTGGCCCCCCTGTAGTAATTCTGAGGACCCCCTAGGGGTCCCGGACCCCCTGTTGAAGACCCCTGACGTAAACCATATACTGTATACTTCGTTGACCACGGGTCTACATGGCCCCCTCCCCTTTTTTCCCTCAGCACCGCCACCACCACCAAAACTCTTGAAAACAGCCGATCTACAAGCTCTAAATGAGTCGTTCACCAATTATGACATGCCTAGAATAGGGATGCTAGGGTTCATGTGGTTATAAACACCTGCTGAGTGCCCTTGTAAGTGGTATAGCCTCGGGACCCGACGGTCCCCGAGCCATGTGGCCCAAAGGTCAGGAGCCTATCTCCTAGCCAAGCTGCCTCCTTTTTTAGCTAGTGGAGCGCTACTTCAAGCGCATGTGAGCGATCGGCAGGTTTTGTAAAGCGAGGTGCGAACACTGCGAATGGTGTGTGTGCGGGTGCGTGCGCAGCTTCAAAGCTAGTGGAGCCTATTGGAGAGCCCCTGACGACGCTAGTAGGCTATGTTACAGGGACTTATCCAACCATTAATGCTGAGTGCCAAGCAGGGAGGCATTGGGTCCCATTTAGGGTCCCACTAGGGTCCCCTAGTGCAGTGGTTCCCAAACTTCTTCACGTCAAGGACCCCCAAATTGACACTTATTAGCCCGCGGATCCCCATTTGAAAAGATATGCCAGGGACCCCCATAAGAGAAGATTTGTATGGCTCTGGCAGCGATTTTCAACCATTTTAACCCCCAGTTTGACATGCGTTAGGCTACGGACCCCCATGTAATGGCATTTCTATCTCTGGGACCCCAATTTATATTGTAAAATCAATGTTCATTTAACTCCGAGAGTGTACAAAATGGAACCAAATGGACCCGTTAGGGTCCATTTGGTTCCATTTGCACACTCTCAGAGTTACAGACCCATAAGGGTCAATTTGGTTCCTAACTATCTATCATTTAGCTGGGGACCCCCTGGAACTCCCTCAAGGACCCCTGGGGGGGTCTGCGCTCCACCAGGCTCCACCGGCAGCCCACCCCTGACGACGCTATAGTACGTCACAGGGACTTTATCCAACCATTTGATGCTGAGTGCCAAGCAGGGAGGCACTGTGTCCCATTCTTATAGTCCTTTAGTATGACTCAGCCGGGGATTGAAACGAACCCAATCTGAGGGCGTAGGACACTCTAACCACAAGGCCACTAGCGCTGGTGGAGTGCCCTTGCGGAAGGTCATTAATGTGTAGCTCTGCTCCAGTGAAGCTTACTGAAAGGCCAGTAGTAGAATCCTGTGGTTGTATTGGGCATCTCTCTGTGTGAATGACACGTAAATTGTGTGTGGGAGCAAATGAAGGAATTTTGGTGGGAAAAAAGGGTGTTGGAAAGACACAGCCAATAGTGCCTTGGTTTAATCCATTAAGACCGGAAACGCATCTGTGTCATTTTAAGATTTCTTTGGGCTATTCAAAAATAGCAGATATTTTTGAAAATCTGTGCAAATCTTTGAATGTATATTTTGTATAATCTGCAATTTTTTAATAGCCAAAGCGCAATCTTAAAATGACACAGATGCGTTCCCGGTCTTGGATTAAAACAGTGATCTAGTGTACATATACAGTACAGTACAGCAATCACGTCACATCTCATCACATGAGCCCTTGTGATTGTACTATGCATTCAACCACTTCTGACTCGCTGCCACTTTTGGGGGATCAGTTTCCCATCCGCCAGGACAGTCAGGAGCCAATGGATCCTATATCCTCACACACACACACACACACACACGCACGCACACGCACACGCGCACGCACACGCACACGCACACACACACACACACACACACACACACACACACACACACACACACACACACAAAGGGGAGGGGGATACTTCCACTCCAAGGCTGGAAATCGAGACCTGTAGTCCTCCAGCTAATGGAAAGTCTCACCATTTCCCAAAAGACTTGTCACCATTCTTTTTTCTTTAATTTTATGTATTTATTTCACTAGTGAGCAGAGAGACAGGAAAGGCAGGAGAGAGAGAGAGAGAGAGAGAGAGAGAGAGAGAGAGAGAGAGAGAGAGAGAGAGAGAGAGAGAGGGGATGACATGCAGCAAAGAGCCTCGGGTCTGATTCAAGACCCGGGCCAACTGCAGGAATCAGATTGTTTTTTACCACGTCTGAACAGCCCAAACACACACACGCACACGCGTATGCACACGCACACGCACGCACACACACCTTTTGAAAATAGCAGATCTACAAGCTCACAATGCGACGCATTGTGAGCTTGTAGATCGGCTATTTCCAAATGGCCGAAATTTATATAGGGCTGAAGTGGTTAATGTATGTTTTGTAATAATAATCCAAATCTATAAAGTAACTAGTAACTAAAGCTGTCAAATAATTGTAGTGGAGTAAAAAGTACAATATTTGCCTCTGAGATGTAGTGGAGTAGAAGTAAAAGTACTGAAAATTGGAAATGCTCCAATAAAGTAAAAAATACCTCAACATTGTGCAACAAGTACAGTACTTGAGTAAAATGTACTTTACTTTACATTACTTTACACCACTGCCCACTTCTCACCATTCTCGCTGTGATCAGTGTTGGGTCAGACAAGTGAAGAGAGCTATGCTCCACTTCACTTCACCAGCCAAAAGTTTGGACGGAGGAGTTATAGGTATTTCCATTTCCTCAGTGGTGCAAACCCTAATTTATACGTTCCATCGCTCGCCAAAAATAATTTCCAAGAAAGAAACATGACGTGATGCGGAGTGGACATAATATTAAAGTCTACTTGCAATAACCATGTCCAGGGTTTTTAAGGATCCTTCACTGGTCTGAGGGCTTTTCACCACTTAAGTGAAAAGCCCTATATTCTTTGTTGGGTCCATTACTTGGTCATCTTCTTTTTTTCCCTCTACACCAAATCGCTTCGCTGAAAATAGTCTATTATGAGATGCCCAGAATAGACTCTATGCACAGCAGCCATATTATCACTTCCTTCACAGGTGTTACCAATGATACTAATGAAGGCTCTATTCCATTTAGTGTGGCACAGTGGTTCTCAGATTTTTCAATTTCCACGACCCCCAGAACTCTGAGAGTGAACCAAATGGACCCTTATGGGTCCATTTGGTTCCATTTGTACACTCTCAGAGTTACACACTGCAGTGGCGCCGGCGCCTGTTTAATTAAAGGACACTGTGTCCAAGCCAAAAAATAATATATATATATATTTTTAATTAAATAATAAAATCAGTCCAGTCCCCCGCACCTTGCGACCGATGCGAGCGTGAGGCGAACCGAATTAACCGAAATAACCGAATTATCCCCCCCAAAAATCAACAAACCCACCCGAAATAACCCGAAAATGTCCCTGATGTGTCCCCCCAGGTCATATTCCATTCCGGCGCCCCTGACACACTGGTGTAGCCAGGGCCGCTTCTCCCTACACGCACACTACGCAGGCTGCGTGGGGCCCCGCCCCACGCAGGGCCCCTACCCACCGAAAAAAAATATATATATATATATATAACTTTTTTTTTTTTTTTTAAACGGACCCAATCCGCCCAGAACCGCGAAAAAAACGAACCCAATCCGCCCAGAACCGCAAAAAAAAAGGACGCTGCGCGCGCGTGCATGTGTCCTGTATCATGCTTAGGGCCCCTGTGGAGTCTAAAGCGGCACTGGGTGTAGCAGAGTGTTTCCAGTGAGCCAACATGCACAACATCAGCACCCTGACTCTGTTTGACCAGAATGGAACAGAGCCTTCATTAGTATCATTGGTAACACCTGTGAATGTCTTCACAATTTGGCTGCTGTGCATAGAGCCTATTGGGACGCTAAGCTTCATGTGGTTAAGGATACAGTAACACCCTAATATTTCACATTCTCTCTTGTATTGGTATTAGGTATATGTGAACAAGTATTATGTAAGAGCTATAGATGGGTTTCCTGTTTGTAAACATGAGAGGATGATGCGCGCGCAGTGGCGGGATGAGCCTGTAGAGGGCGCTATTACCCGCAGCATCTCTGGCCATTGTACATTCATTAAAATAAATGGTCTTCACCAGGTTTAATGAAAGTAGATTAAATGATGCAGTTTGTAATATCTTCTTTACTCAATAAAAATGATTTGTCGGAAGTTGGATCTGTTTGTGTATAATAGCAGCATTATGCCTATTATGCCTAAAATAGCAGCATTATGCCTATCTAAATCCCGAAAATAACAATAGAGTGAATGGCGCTTCCGGTTCGTTCTCCCCCGCGCATGCGCAGATTGCGCACTCTGCTCTGTGATGACGTCGCGCGGAAACCCATCTATAGTGACAGTGCTCACTACTATGACTGTGCAGTCAAGTCATTCACACTGGAGACAGCAGAAAACCAGGGAAAAAATTGCGCTGTGAGCTTTTAGATCTGCTATTATCGTCAGGTTGGGGTCTGTAAACATCTATTTAAGCACTCAAGCAGTATTATTTTAATTTTAGTTGAAAACCGGGACAATTTGGTAGAGTGAACAAACATTGAAAACCGGGACATTTTAGTGTTTTAGAGACATTTGTCGGAACTCGGGCATATCCCGGCTCGAAGCCGCCGGAACAATCCCGGGCCAAACCGGGACGCCCCGGTCGGTCAGCATACTGACCCAATAAGCTGTGTTTCCGGTCCGGTAGAGAGTGTGTGGTGCGTGAGGCAGCCATAACAACCACCATAGCTTCTGTCCAGACATCTCCTCTAGCAGTGGTTGTCTGAGTGGATTTGGAGCTGCAATTGTTGTATAGTTTGCTTATTTCCACCGAGCATTTCTGCAGTCGGGCTTCCTGGGATAATGACCTGTCTTCCAAGAATAATGTTTCCAGATGCGGTTGCAAGGGTTCACGGCAATCCAAACATGCTATTTCTGCCCCCCTCCGGAATGTGTGCCGTTTTGCCTGGACTTTTCGGATAACGGCACGCTGCAGTTTTTTTGAGGAGGGAAAATGCTAAGGATGACACTAACAGAAGCCGCAGGAAAGCACGCACGGGCACGCGCACACACACATACATACTAGACACACACATATGCGTGCACACGTACACACAGACAAGTGAATGCACATGCAGACAGACACACACACTCCACACGCAGACATAAACACAATTGTGTACACACACACACAGAGACACCCTCCCAAACACGCGCGCGCATCCACAAACACAGACAAACACAACGCAGACCACAAAATAGCAGGCTATGGTTACATTCTGATGAGAACTGCTGAAGGACGCAAAACTGTTTTTTCATTGGCTACCGCAGGCAGCTCGGTTTGTTTTTTCCCCCCCTTTTCTCTTTTTATTTTTTGTCTTCTTTTTTCCCGGCGTGCTAATATTGATGCATCTAAATGGTTCCATGACTGGGTATATAGCCGTACCGCATTCCATAGATCAAAAGCACAGCATGATTGTAGAGGATGAGCTGTGTACTCCAACCGGCAACAGAGCTGACGTTAGCTGCTTATACCACAGGGGTCCTTGAGGGGGTTCCAGGTCCGGGGACCCCCAGGGGTCCTTGAAGGGGTTCCCCAGCTAAATAGTTGATAGTTAGGAACTCAAATGGACCCAGGTCTGGAACTCTGAGATCGTACAAATGTAACCAAACGGACCTTTGTGTCTTTCCATTGAGTATTTCCAATGTTCAGTTCACTACAATTATTTGAACACTTTAGTTACTAGTTACTGTACTTTGTAGATTTTGATTATTATTACACACACAACACACAGTAACCACTTCAGCCCTATATACATTTCGGCCATTTGAAAATAGCAGATCTACAAGCTCACAATGCGTCGCGATGGAAACTTGTGAAATGTTTTGGTACTTTTTAAGTACATTTTGATACCAATACTTTGAATCCCGGACTTTCACTTGTAACAGAGTATTTCTACATTGCAGTATTGATACTTTTACTTAAGTAAATAAATTGAGTACTTTTTCCACCACTGTCTCACTGTATACTGCAGGGCCATCCTGGAAAGAGCCCTGCTGGCTGGAGCGACGCTGATGAAAACTAATGTTTCCTCTGCAATCCCCTGATGTAGCAGTTATGCTGGCGTGAAAGCCACGGGGGAGCTGCTGTCCGAGTGCTGCTGCAAAAGCTGCACTTGGAGGAATTCTGGCCTGAGTGAGAGGAAGTTATTATGCCACAAAGGGGGGAAAAAAACAAGGCACTTCATAATAGGGCATATACCCTGAAGAAGGCCGTGCTGACCGCTACGCGTGGGTTATCCCAGTTTTTAACTACTTCTATTATGAACTAGCCACATCAATAAAGGCTTTTTTACTTTTTTCACCAGAGGAGTGCCTTTTTTTTTTTCCTTTGTTTTGAGGCCCCCACCAATTTTTTTTAACTTCCGAGCACCCAGACCTTTTCTTTTTCCTTAGTCATTATGCCAATTAATTCCTCCCGACACTTTTTGGGGGTGAAGTGAACTATCCCTTTAATGTAACTCTGGTAGCCCTCCTCCAAGAGTGGGTTTTTGCTGTGTCGTGGCCAGTGTTGCCAGATTCTGTGAGAGAAACAAGCAACCAGGTCTAGGGAAACCAGCCCAAAAGAAGCGTCTATGGGCCACATGAGCACTTTAACATCAGCTATTTGAAAATAGCAGATCTACAAGCTCACAACGCATCGCGATGCGACGCGTTGTGAGCTTGTAGATCGGCTATTTTCAAATAAAATCTTGTGGGGAAATTATAATAAGCAGATCTGGCAACCCGTCTGGTCGTGGCTATCGTTGGTCCCCCCAGTGAAGCCTGTCATAGTGACCCGTATTGCCAACGCATACCTACCACTCATACGACATGTTCTATTTTTAATACATGTGTCTGGGGGTGGGGGGGGACGGGACGGTGGGATGCTCTTATAGAGCAACGTGCTGCTTCACACACTCATAGTTTACACCCAGTCACACCCGGCAGCTGCTACGGTTATAGAGCCCAAACAGTCATCTATAGCGTCGGCCACTACAGAGCATCATCGCCGGAGCAATTTCATGTCAAACAGCTGTTGTGTAAATGGGCTGTAAGTGATATGTTTTTGTAAAAAAAGAAAACGTGTTTTGTTCTCTATATTCCAATAATATTCCGTAATCATTGCTAGTATTGTTGTTTGTTAACAAGGGTCGCCCTGTCTTCAGCTCAGACAGAAAATAAATGTACATCACTTATAGCACCTTATAACCACATGGACCACATGTCTCTATTCTGGGCATGTCGCAATAGGCTAACATTCGAGTAAACAGACGGACAATATCGCTTCTACAAGCTCACAATACAACACATTGTGAGCTTAATGGCTATCTTTGGCAAATACATTAGGTGTAGAGGCAAAAAAGCATAGTATAGCATAGACCAGGGGTCAGCAACCTTTTTGAGGAGAAGTGCCATGTTTTTATTTTCTTAATTAATAGTCAGTGTGCCATATCAACAATATGTTTGATTATGACACCACATCAAAACACATTTAAATTAAATGATCAGGACATTGTAATGATCATTAGACTCTGAGCAATACCCCACGCCTACTGTATCTACCAGACTCCCTCCCACAGTCAGAGTTCAGAGTTTGAATGAATGGAGAATTACATGCAGGATGTAATTTGCATACAGGTGTGAGGGCACTTAATTTAATTGACAAATATTTTAAATATTTGATATATTACAAAAGTAATCCTCTCTCTCTCTCTCTCTCTCTCTCTCGCACACTTACTGTATGCCAGTGTGCCAGTGGTTACCCTCCCCTGTGCCAATGTTGGCACCGGTGCCTAAGGTTGCCTACCCCTGGCTGGTATAGACTCTTGGGGGAAACCCAGTCAAAGTAGTGTATAGGGTTTCAGTGGGTAAGGTAAGGAGGAAGCTCCTCTTCTCTTTGGGTTCTATTATGCTGATGAAGCTATACGCTACAGCGCCTGGCTTAGTAGACCATGATGGCTGCACAGCTGCAGGTAGAACTACATCAGATATGCATCGTCTGTGTTTTCATCCTATTCACCTGCGGTGGAAGAAGTACTCTGATTTCTTACTTAAAGGGATTGTTGGCAACATTAAGCCTAAATTTGAAAAATATCTATATATATTTATTTTGCATTTCCCCCTCTATCAGCCACTATATAATGATGCTGGGGTGTTTTCCTGCATTGAAACACAGTCCTCTTTCTGAAATCCGTATTTCCCTACTGTTTATGTTTGTCTCGGGCCGTAAATTAACGCACGCATGTGCGCATCCGTGCGCGTCCGTGTCCGTGTGAACTTTTTACTTTTGGTTTTAAAACGCTCTCAAACTTCATTTTTGAGGCACATAATTTACTTTTCAGATAGCGTTTGGATAGAATTTAGTTGTTTAACTTCATATATGTGGTCAATTTGTCATGAAAGAGCCTATTTAAAAATAAAAATTCAGAGAACCGGCAGGGGCGGGCAGTTCCGCGAATTGTATCCGAATAAAGGAACCTATATTCGGCATGGCCCGTTTAGAAGTCCCCTTAACTCTATGGAAGTCCTCCCTGCGTCACCCCCTGGTGGTCGGGGAAACGAACTGCTGGAGTTTTTTTCTTTGTTTATCTCTGAATCGCCTACAATCCCTTTAAGTAAAAGTAGCAATACCACAATATAAAAATACTTGAGTAAAAGTACTAAAGTATTGGCATCACTATATACTTACAGAACCAAAGTAAAAGTAGTCAAATGATTCAAAAATGTTTGAACTTTTTCAAAAATCTACAAGCTCACATTCTATCTAAATCATTAGTGTTGATTTAATAAATAAAAAAAATTGAAATACTTAAAGTAAAGTAAAAGTACCTCAAACCTTGTACTTAAGTACAGTAGCCTATTTGAGTAAATGTACTTAGTTAGGGGCGGCAGTGGCTCAGGAGGTATAGAGCGGCCACATGGGAGATGGAAGGTTCCCAGCTCGATCCCGGGCTCCCCCTCAGAGTTAGTGTCGAAGTGTCCTTGAGCAATACACTGAACTCCTAATTGCTCCCAATGAGCAGGTTGGTTTCCTTTGCCGTCGGCGTGTGAATGGGTGAAATGTATAATGCACATTGTAAGGCACTATATAAATGCAACATTTACCATTTAGTTACTTTCCACCACTGCTATTCACCTATATGACTTAATGGAGTCTGCGTCAGTCAGTGTTGATTTCGTCGACTAAAACATGACGAAAAATGACGGTCGACTACCTTTTTTCACTGACGAAAACAAAATAAAAATGAAATAAAAACTAAGCTATGGTGACTAAAACTAAGACGAAATATATTGACAATTTCGTAAAAAAATAAAAACTAGACTAAAATGTTTGGGAGGTGGAGAAGAGATCCAGTAGAACTAAAAGACAAGTCATCATGGGTGCGCACGGGTGTCACTTACCGAAAATAGCAGATCTACAAGCTCACAACGCGTCGCATGTGGGCTTGTAGATCGGCTATTTTCGGCATGCAGCTAAGTGAAAATCGTTTCGATGCCATCAGACTAAAAGTAAACATTTCAGGTGACTAAAATATGACTAAAACTAAACCGAGTTTTATTCAAAAGACTATGAGTAAAATTAGATCAAAATGTGCTGTCAAAATCAACCCGGGACTGTACTGGGTTGTTTCTCCTCAGGCCATTGATTATGTGCTAACAAACCACTGCTACAGTAGCACACCTGCAAGAAGGTCAAACTTCTTCCTCACTCAGACAGGCATAGATAGGGTGGTCAAAGGGGTCACAGATTCGATCCCTATATGCCGTAGGGATCGAGTGTATATTCGATCGAGTGAATATCCCCACAGTGAATATTCCCAAATCGGTGCTGAAGGGCCTTCATCACCGATGTGTGTGTACGGTTGAAGTACAACAGCATCCTTGAGGAAGATGCTGGACTCGTCCGCGTGAATTGAGACAGTCAACTAAATAGCTGTGGTGTAAAACGTCCGCTTTGCAAGGAAAACCCTACATCAACAGGAAGTTTCTCACACACACACACACATAAGCACACGCGCGCGCGCACGCACACACTGCGTGACCACGTTTCCTTGAGGATGTGTGGCGTTGTCGAAAAGGGACAGAAGAGCAGCTCATTGGAGTCCCTGGTGACGTGACCGCAGTGCGTGACTCGCCCTGGTGCTCGGAGAGAGCGAGGAAGGGGTGAATGACAGCATCATCACAGGCTCTGTGATGTGTGTCCCATGTCTCTCTCTCTCTCTCCAGAGGGACGAGCAAAGTAGCAATACACAGTAAAATCCTGAGCGTGAATTTAACTTGTGTAAAAAATTATCAAAAGCGCAAAGAATATGTGGACGGATGGATGGATGGATGGATGGATGGATGGATGGAAAGATGGATAGATGGATGTATGGAGGGCGACAATGGGGGAGGGAGGAAGGGATAAAGGAGAGAACTGTAATGGAAGGAGGGGAAAGATGAAGGGAGAGAGCAGAGGAGTATGCAAAGGAGCAAAGGACTGTGTGTGTGTGGGGGGGGGGGGGTAGTACCAACATACCAACAGCAGAAACGGGAACATTTCCCCCCGGGGACCTCCAGGGATCCTTTGAGGGGGTTCCGGGGGGTCCCCAGCAAAAATGATTGATAGTTAGGAAGGATCCCAATGGACTTGTGTAAAGGTTTGTGACTCTGAGAGCGTATACATATGGAACATGGAAATGGAAACACTTCAACTGTATTTTATACTCTACACACGCATACAATGCAATGCTTTGTGAGCTTGTAGATCTGCTATTTTTGAAAAATCTAGAATTGTAAAAAAATATATATATATATTTTATACACAAATCTTCTCTTATGGGGTCCCTGGCACAAACTCTTTTCAGATGGGGGGTCCACGGCTAAATTACAAACCAAAGTTGGGTGTCCTTATTAACATGAAAATAAGTCAAAAGGAAACAAATAAAAGGACTGCCGTTGAGGAACCAGTTTGAAGTGGGGTGGATGTATGACCCGGATTCCACGAAGTTCAGAGTCAAATCTCTGATGTAAACGTTTGAGCTTGGCGTCCGCAGTGCGGCCCTTTGTGCACCTCTCTCTCTCGCCTACCCTGCACTCTCTATGCGCAGCAGGCTATTTGTTGCCGTAAGCGACACCGAATATTTAAGTGGTAAATGAGAGTTGAGGGAGGTGATTTAAATGCTGACAATGCTGTGTGTGTGACTGTGTGTGTGTCTACACACGCACCCCCACACACACACACACACACACACACACACACACACACACACCCACACACACACACACACACACACACACACACGCACGCACACCTCCGTACTTGGCTGTCACTCGGCCCGGCCGCTCTGGGAATATTCACTCGATGCTTGCTAGTCGTACCGTGTCAATTAACAACCCTAGGCTGTACAGAATTTTGCACAGAGAGAACAATTTTAGACAAATTCACCAAAAAAAGATTTTGATTAGATAAGCGGAATGGGATTCAGAATTGACAGAATGGTTTATACCAGTGGTTTCCAAACGTGAGACAAGGGCAGGTGTGCCTTGGGATTTTGTGACAACCCACATATTATTATTATTGCAATACATATTATTATTGAATACGGTGACACAAAAAAGTTATGAATTTTCTTAATTTAATCGATTAAGCACTTAAGCATTATATTATACTTCACCGCATAACGATGTCATGCAAACGTACAGAAAATAGCCGATCTTCAAGCTCACAACACGTCACGATGTGACACGCTGTGAGCTTGTACATCGGCTATTTGTTTCGATTTTTTTTGACTTTTTTTGCCTGAAATGACAAGCCCAAAATAATTATCATATTGATTATCGATTTCTTTAAATAATCAATTAGATCGATTCGTCAAGGACCCCCAAAATTATACGTATTTTGGCCGTGGACCACCATCAAGGAAAGATTTGAGTTACAAATGTTCGCTTAAAAAAAGACATATACTCAAAGGTTTGCACAAATTTGCCAAGATTTTTTAAAAATAGCACATCTACAAGCTCATACAGTAGCGCGGCACTCGGTGCCTCGCTATGAGCTTGTAAATCTGCTATTTTTGAATAGCCCAAAGTATAAAAGGTTAAAATCATTGTGATGCTATATTAACACATTTTGCTGGGGACCCCCTGGTACCCCCTCCAAGGACCCCCCGGACCCCACTTTGTGAGAACCAAGGCCCTATACGATCACACACACAGCCCATAGTGGAGCATCATGTCAGAGAGAAATACAAATAAAAACGTCTAGACACACACATATTCTGTAACCGCCTGAGAGTAAATAAGGTTAGGGCCACAGTCTAATGATATTATCCGCTCGGTCGGCATACAGTCAACGGCAGACAAACATGAACACTGTAGTGCAATTAAGGGGGTGGAGGATTCCAGCCAGATGACTGTAATTACTCCAAGGATGAACACGCTTTTAATTGGAAATGATCAAATTAGGCCACGGCAACAGATGACCTTGGAGTATGAGCGAGAGAGACAGACGCATAACGTCAATAATAATACGCGATATAGGTGATGAAGTCAAGCTTTCTTCTGTCACGAGGGTTTTTTTTTTTCTCCAGTGGAATCCGGCCGGGTTTACAGGTTTGTTTTGCTTCAGTGTGCACGGAAAATGTAATCAAGAGAGAGAGAGAGAGAGA
>NC_137616.1:12405699-12458887 GCF_963280865.1 Gymnoscopelus braueri
AAACCCAAAATCCGTGCATATGTACGGCGAGTCCCACGGTGGGCGTAACCGGTTGCAACCCGGAAAAACCCGGAAGCAGAGCAGTCCCCTCCGTGCAATGTACACTAAGTCGTGTGAGATTGGGTTGAGGTTCCAATTCTTTCCAAATCCGTCCCCACATCTTTGGAAAGTAGCAGATGTACATGCTCACAGTGAGCTTGTAGATCGTCTATTTTCGAATAGCCTACCGTAAGTATAAAATAGGTGGTTAAAGGAGGAGTTCACCCAAAAAATTACTTATTTTCTATCAATTACACACCCCATGAAGCCTTGATTTCATGGATTTATTTTGGTTTTTGTGGCATTCCTAAGACAATAATTTGATGACCGTGTGTATTTCCGGTAGGAGACACAAATAATCTACTTTGTGTCTCCTACCGGATACATTAGCCGGTAGGAGATGGGAATCAAATTATTAGCTTAGGAATGCCACAAAAACTAAAAAGAATCCATGGATTCAAGGCTTCATAGGGTGTGCAATTGATAGAAAATAAGTAATTTTTTGGGTGAACTCCTCCTTCAAGGTAAGGTACAATCTACAGTATGCAACCTATATGCAGTGGTGGAAATGGCGTTGCACGCATGGGAACGGCGTTCCCATAGCAACCGTTGCGGGGGAACGCTGTGAACACGTGTGGGAACGCTCTTCAGATTGTCAAAAAAAATAAAATAAAAATAATCTTTTTTTTTTTTTTTTTTTTTTGAGGAAAAATATTTTCGCTCCCGTTTTAGGATTATTACGGTCATTTCCAGGTCGCGTGGTCAAATTAATAGTTACGTTTGGTCCGGACCAAACGTTCAAAACGGAATCCGTTTTGAACGTTTGGTCCGGACCAAACGTAACTATTAATTTGTTCAAAACGAAAACTCTTATTTTGAAATGCACATCGCTTTGAAAGGAAACAGACTTCTGTGGCCGCTTGCTTGACGACGTAAAGCCTACGTTAGTGCACTAACGTAGGCTTTACGTCGTCAAGCAAGCGGCTGCACACACAAGGTAAACAAGGCTGCTACGTGCATGGACATATGGAATATAAAGACTTAAAGTTTGGGGCAAAAGTTCATATTTACAACCATGCTCTGCTCTCTGAAACCAAGACAATCTTTGCAGAAGGTGAGTAAGTAATTTTAATCTAACGCTGACAGTGAGAGTGGTGAAAAGTAACTAATTAAGTACTGTACATGTACTCAAGTACTGTACTCGAGTATAATTTTAAGGTATTTTTATTGAGTAATCAGGGGCACCCAATCGAAAAAATAAGAATCAATCCGCCCAGAACCGCAAAAAAGATCGCGCGCGCGCGCTTCGCGCGCACGCGCACGGTCCCACATGCACGCGCGCTGCGCGCGCGTGCATGTGTGACAAGTAGAGTTCCCAAAGCGAATCCAGTCCATTTCCACCACTGCCTATATGCATTACATTACAATTATTAAAATAAAACAAAATCATTCTTGTATTCCACTTCGATGATCACCATATTCCACCAAGGCATTTCAACAGATGATTGTGCTGTATGAGGCATAATGGAGCAGTGTGTGGTGTCAATGAGGCCAAAGCCGTGGCTTTCCTCCCACCAGGTCATACTGAGTGCTTGCAGGAGCAGCAAGCGGAGTAAATGATTAACCCATTAAGACTGGGAACGCACGAGCTTGTAGATCTGCTATTTATGAAAAATTATAAAAATGTGTGCAAATCTTTGAATATATATATTTTTAAAGGGAACATTTGTAACTAAAATCTTTGCTTCTTGGGGGGGGGGTCCCTGGAACGACATATTTTGAGATGGGGGTCCGCGGCCAAATACATATCATTTTGGGTGGTCCTTGACATGGAAAAGTTGGAGCACCACTGATATAGCAACATACTGATAGGATTTAGAAAACATTTTTAGATACGTATTTGTTGTTCCAGGGACCCCCAGAAGCACAGATCAGAGTTATTTTTTTTTGCTTTAAAACATATAAATATATATTCAAAGATTTGCGCAAATTTTCAACGATTTTTCTAAAAAATAGCCAAAGAAATCTTTAAATGACACAGATGCTTTCCCGGATTTAATGGGTTAAGATGCATGAGTGAGGATGGGGGTTTGGGTGGGGTGCATGGTGGGGGAGAGAGAGGCATGCAGGTTGGCGGGGGGGGTGGGCGGGGGGGGGGGGGGGGGGTAAGTTCAAGGTAAGACCCGGCATGGAAGTCAAATGAGGCTACGGCTTCGGAGTCATTAAAAAAAACTCCCAAGTCCATGCATGCACAAATGGATCGAGCCCCCCCCCCCCCCCCCCCCCCCCCGAGCGAGGAAATCAATAACGTCTCCCTTCGATCGCTACGCTGCCGGCGTAAAAACAGCACATCATCAATTTTTATGCACCGGCCCGACAAAAAGGGCTCAAACCTGAACCTGAAATATTCATTACGCGGGCATTCCGCCGGGCTCCAGGAATGTGTCATGCTCATAATTAAAATGTGAGTGAGCAGCAGGGCGTTGGAACGGACTGTTTTACAGTCCCCTCCATGTGACCCTAACCCTAACCCTAACCCAAGCTATAGGTGTTTTGGGTATACAGTCACTTGGGTAGTGATGAGTCCCCCGGGGGCCCCTGTTTGAGCCCGAGGAACCAGGCCCCTGGTGCTCTTCCTGGCTAGACAGTGATGAATGGGCAGTGATGGTGCAAAGTAACTACTAGTAAGTACTGTGTCCGTTAAGTACAATTTTACAGTACTTATGCTTTGCTCGAGTATTTCCGTTCCTTGACGCTTTATACCAGTGGTTCTCAAAGTGGGTTCCGGGGACCCCCAGGGGTCCTTGGGAGGGTTCCAGGGGGTCCCCAGCAAAAGTAGTTGATTTAGCATCACAACCTTATGCATATTTTATACTTTGAATATTCAGAAATAGCAGATACAGATGCAATAGCATATAATAGCAGATACAAGCTCACAGTGCTGTGAGCTTGTACATCTGCTATTTTTGAAAATGTTTGGACAATTTTGAATAATTTGTACACTTTAACACACATCTTCTCTTCTTGGGGGTCCCTGGCACAAAATATTTTCAGATGGGGGTCCGCGGCCAAATGCATATCAATTTGGGGGTCCTTGGCATGACAAAGTTTGAGAACCACTGCTTTATACTTCTACTTGACTAACATCTCGGAGGCAAAAATGCTGTACTTTTTACTTCACTACATTTATTTGACAGCGTTACTAGTAACTTTGCAGATTTAGATGATTCATCAAATTATTAATCTAAAATAAAAAAATGTCAACAATAGCATAAAAATAAAATAGGGCTTAAGTGGAGTATACTCAGTGGTGTAAAGTAACTAAGTACAGTAAGTACTGTACTTAAGTACAATTTTGAGGTACTTTTACTTTACTGGAGTATTTCCAATTGTCTGTACTTTTACTTCTACTCCACTACATCTCAGAGGCAAATATTGTACTTTTACTCCACTAGAATTATTTGAAAACTTAGTTACAAATTACTTTGCAGATATAGATTATTACATTATAAAACATACTTTAACCAAAAAAATAGCAGATCTACAAGCTCACTCGCGACGCGTTGTGAGCTTGCAGATCTGCTATTTTCAAACATTTTTGTACTTTTACTTTTGGTACTTTAAGTACATTTTGATACCAATACTTTTGTACTTTTACTCAAGTAAATTTTTAATTCTGGACTTTTACTTGTAACAGAGTACTTCTACATTGCAGTATTGATACTTCCACTTACGTAAAACATTTGAGTACTTTTTTCCATCACTGAGTATACTTCTTCCACCACAGTGAATGGGCCTATAATAACGTCTCTGTCTCCTGCCTGCAGAACTGAGATTTTTCACCTCAGTCTCTAAAAGGTAGGAGCAGACACACAACACCACCAACCCACGTTGTGTGCAGGTCTGCAATGCCTCTAATTAACAGCAGACCTAGCATGTCTCTTTTAGTGAGTGGGTACACTATCCAGGCCCTATAACCTCAGCCCCGTGAATCAATAGTAAAAACCACCTGGGGGATTTGCCTTTTAAGAGAAACAATTAGTGCAAAGCAACAATGCTACGGTAAGCCATCAAAGACGCCCTGGATTATTATTCTAAGACGCTCGTTTATCAGCAGGACGGCTATACCTGTACGGCAATGTTTACAGCCTTTGATGTCTTCGTATGTCATGCACAAGCAGGTTAAGGCAACTCTTGTAAACAGTTTAACCCTTTAAGACCGGGAACGCATCTGTGTGTCATTTTTAGATTTCTTTGGCTATTAAAAAAATAGCAGATCTACAAGCTCATAGCTCGGCACCGAGTGCCGCGCTATGAGCTATCTGCTATTTTTGAAAAATCATTTTTCAATATATATTTTTAAAGCGAACATTTGTAAAACATTTAGTTCCAGGGACCTCCAGAAGCAAAGATTTGAGTTACAAATGTCCGCTTATAAAAGAAAATAATCTAATATTTGCACAAATGTTCATGATTTTTCAAAAATAGCAGATCTACAAGCTCGTAGCTCGGCACTCGGTGCCGCGCTACGAGCTTGTAAATCTGCTGTTTTTGAATAGCCAAAGAAATCTAAAAATGACACAGATTCCTTCCCCGGTCTTAATGGGTTAAGGTTGCAAGGTTCCTGCAAGTATTATTTGGAATAATCTGTGAAATTAAACTGAGTTGAGAAATCAACTCAAAATTTCAAAAACCTAACGCTCCTAACACAAAAACTGCCACCAAGCAGATCTAACACTGTCAAATTCTTTACACCATCATAACTCAAAACGGTCAACAGATCGTTTATATACAGTAAGTACTGTAGATACACAAAGCTCACTGTAAATGATAAAAAATACGCAAAACAGTTTTGTTTACTGTGATTGTGGGTAGCACCAAACAACCACAACCCAACACAACAGGATATAGGAATTGAAACAAGAACAAGGTGGACACTAGATATGTCCTCCTGGTTATACTGCAGCAGTTGACAAGTCATGCTTTATGGTTATTATCATTCCACACGGGTGGAATCAATGACCAGTCAGAAATGCTTGACTGACAGAACCCTATTGCGTAATGCTGTGCAACGCTCGTCGCGTATAATACCTGCATGCTCATCAAAACGACTTAACTTAAATTATATCAAGCCCTAGATCAAAACCCTTAAAAGTTTAGCAAGAAGCCTTTTAGAAGTTGCCAAGAGATTATTACCTCATACAGGCGGATCTAGTCATCCTTGTATAACTCCAAACAGCGCTGTAGCAACTTTGACAGTACGTCTCTCACAGCATGTTACAGAGAGCATCTGAGCATAGATCAGAGTCTGTGGGTGGCTGAGAATGACAGAGCAAGTGAGGTGTGTGTGTGTGTGTGGTGTGTGTGTGTGTGTGTGTGTGTGTGTGTGTGTGTGTGTGTGTGTGTGTGTGTGTGTGTGTGTGTGTGTGTGTGTGTGTGTGTGCGTGTGCGTACGCATGGGTGTGTGCTTCCGCTTGTGTTGTGTGTATGCGTTTCAGTGGTCGTCTATGTGTGACAGCATGCCAGAGTATTTTTGGGTCCTGCCTGCTTAAATGCAGCTAGCATGAATCATGACTTCCCACATAGTAGGTCAGCGAGGAGCAGTGAGCGTGAGTCATATTGCCGGCTTATATGGTAGCAGACTGCACATGTGATAGAAACAACTCGGTTATCTATAGACCCACCGGCCGGCTCTCTGTTTCAAATGTCTGAGGCAGAGCTGTAACGCTATGAGTTTAGCCTCGGCCTTAGGTCTAAGTTTGCCGCCTGCTGATTCTCATATTGAGCGTGTGTGTGTTTATTTTCCAGAAATGATTTGAATTAATCTACATTTTAGTGTTGATCTCAACTCGTTCTAAACCGTGTTACACTTTCACTTTGTTTACCCACATGATATAGCTTCCCTATTCTGGGGCGTGCACATTCAGAGAAAACGGTAGACCTACAAGGTCAACAAACCGTTGCGCTAGCTGCGTCGCGTTGTGAACTTGTAGACTGTGTATTTTCAGTGCAAAAGGACAAAACTAAGTACATAGGGTTTAAAGGTTTAATGACATTCACTTTTACGCCACATTCAAAGTCTTTGTCCTGGTCCTTCAAAAGTGTACAAAAAGTTTTAAGTGAAAATTCCATTCCAGTGATCCATGGCAGGTGTTTTTCTCTCACATTTCTAAAGCCTTTTCAACTGCAATGAAAAAAGAAATCTTTGCCTGCGGGTGTCGCTGGTGAGGGATTTTGCCTGTCAATCATCGCCTCTGCTCCGCCCCCCCCAAAGGAAAGGATAGGGGAGGGGAGGGGCGAGGAGGAGAGTGGGCGGGATTAATTGACTGTGACCTCACTGTCGAAGGGCCAAGCTCAGATTACTTTTCAGCCTAATTATTCAGAAAACCCCAGACCACAGAAAATCCACTGAATGTTCTAAGTTCAGATTTTTTGGGTGTAATTGAGGTCATAAAACCCCAAATAAAACATTGAAAATAAAAAAAGTGAAAATGAATGTCATGATACCTTTAAGTGGTCCCCATTTTAGCCCCATATTATACTTAACCTAAATAATAGCCTTTACCTACAAGTTCAGAGGGCCTCGCGTTGTGAGCTTGTAGATTGGCTACGTTTGCTATTTATAGGGGTCGAAAGTGGTTCGACTCAAATCTGTTTGGATGACAGGGTGGCCCTATGCTTAGACAGAGACAAGTCACCGGCATCCATCCACCATCTCGGCTGACAGGAGGTGGCCTCGATTAAGTCTTTTAAGCTGAAGTATAAATTATACAGTCACAGATAATTTACAGCTGTGATGTATGCATATTTATATGCACTAGTGCATATAAATATGCATACATCACACGAAAACACACACACACACACACACACACACACACACACACACACACACACACACACACACACACACACACACACACACACCTTGCAAACACCCTGACCTCTTGTGCCCTGTGTCTTGTACCTGCACTTCACTCTCCCAGACGTGATTATTCTAACGCCGCTGAACCTTGTACTCTTGCCTTAACAATGGAGCTGCTTATCCTGCCGGTGATCTACTGAACCGGGCCGCTATTCTACGTGCACGCACCACTCTCCTCGTCTGAACTTCTACCCACGGCTAAATCGATGAGAAATCCATCCTCCTGAATTTCAATGTTCAAGCCACCAGACACCCTCCTCAACCGAGGCGGGCAATCTCAGAAAGCCAGTGACGGAAGGTGGAAAAGTAACTCGGTACGTTTACTCAAGTACTGCAGTACTAAGTGCAATTTTGAGGGATTTTTTACTTTACTGAAGTATTTCCATTAGAGACAAATATTGTACTTTTTTATTGCACTGCAATTATTTGACAGCTCTTACTGGTTACTTTGCTGATTTAGATTATTATTTCAAAACATACATTAACCACTTAAGCCATATTTTATACTTTGGCTATTTGAAAATAGGCAATTTACAAAAGTACAAGTGCGACGGGTTGTGAGCTGCTAATAAAAAAAGAAGTTTTGACTACTCTTACTTTGGTACAGAAAGTATAATTTGATGCCAATGCTTTTGTACGTTTACCCGGGTAAAAATCTGAATACAGGACTTTTACTCGTAACAGATTATTTCTACTTTTACTTAAAGTAAAACAACAGAGTACATTTCCCCACCACTGCATCGGTGACAACGTGATTCACTGAAGCGCAACGGAGGCCTGTGGAACTAGCTGCCAGGAGGGATAGAGGGACTTTGAGGAACTGCACTGGGGTGTGGGGGTGGGGTGGGGGGGTTGTATGTATCTGGGGGTATTTCTGCAGCAGTGCCACCAGAGCCAGAGAAAAGTGGAGCTCTCTCCTTCTAATTAGATCGGTGATTGGCAGAGCGAGCGAGGGGCTGCCACCACAGAAACGTGTCCAAGACGAGGATTATCTGCTGCATTATTAATGGGGCCACAATAGAAGCAGCTGGGAGGGTGTGGGGGGGGGTAGAGTGTGTGTGTGTGTGTAAGAGAAGATATGGCTGTTAGAAATGTCATATATTATTTCACTTTTTTTTTTTTTCAATTCATTGTTATTTAAAAAAAATTGCCGATCTACAAGCTCACAATGTGACACATTGGGAGCTTGTAGATCGCTTTTTTTCGAATAGCCAAAGCATGAAATTATGGTTAAAGTGGTTAAACTGTTCGTCATTTTGCAGGGGACCGCCTGGAACCCCATCGGGGACCCCTGGGCTGGGGGTCCCCACTTTGAGAGCCACTGCCTTATTTTCTTGTGGATATGAACTATGGTACTACATGTTTCTGTGCTGTACATACGGTATTATCTCCGTGTTTTGGGGGAAGAGGAACATTAAATGCTTATCGCCACAATTTGAATAAGATGAAAGATTTCCTCTGTCATGCAAATTGCTTCGCGGCTACGCACAGCATTTGGAAAGTTTTCTTTTAACGTTTTTCCTTCTATGAAATATTGAAGTGTTGCATGTAATATGGATACTGACTGTATTAGTGATTTTGGGGGGTGCTTGACATGATTTTTTTTTAGCACCACTGATATAACAATAGTTTTTCAGAAAACTGTTAGGATTTAGAAGACATTTGTAGAATCCCCCAGAAGCAAAGATTTGAGTTACAAATGTTCGCTTTAAAAAAATAAACTGCATATATTCAAAAGCGCACATTTTCATGGATTTAAAAAAAATAGTAGATCTACAAGCTTGTAGTGCCGCGCTATGAGCTTGTAGATCTGCTATTTTTTAATAGCCAAAGAAATCCTAAAATGACACGCAAACTACACACAGCACCAGAACGCTTTGTTTGGAAAGTTTTCTTGTAACGTTTTTCCTTCTATGAAATATCGCAGTGTTGCATGCAATTCAATTCAATTCAAAGGGCTTTATTGGCATGAGAAAACGTTTACGTTTACATTGCCAAAGCAGAAAGCACAATACAACAATACAGAAATACAATCAAAACAAAAAAATATGTACATTTGAAAGTCAGAATCTTCAATAGATCAATTTCTAGGTACCAAGATCACTGGGTGCAGGTATAGTGCAGGAATATACACAATGATTAGTCATGCAATAAATATGGATACTGACTGTATTAGTCAATATAGTCATTTAGATCAATTCGAGATTAATTGTGCAACCGAAAGTAAAATGTAAGTGCTTGGCGCAAAACAATAGCACAAAATATACGATTCATAAAATAAATGATAAATGATAAATGATTTTTTCTTTCTTACAATGAGATCAAACTTGTTTGTTCATGGAAAAAGAGCAGGTGGAAAGTTTCCCCGCAGGAAAGCGTTGACACACAGACACCTCCCACGTCAACCCTGCATAAGCCACAAGTTCTGTGTGTGTGTGTGTGTGTGTGTGTGTGTGTGTGGGCTGATAGGGACACGTCCTGTGATATGGCAGAAAGAACAAGGTGTGACATGTGTGAAGTCAGTGGTTTTCAAACCTTTTGCACACAAGGCACACCGACAGACAAGTCAAAATCTCAAAGGGAAAACAGCCGATTTGCAACACGTTTTGGTGTAACGCACAAAGTACTGAGGTAGCAAATGAACAAAATAAGTCATAACTTTTTTTGTATATTCGTCTTTATCAGGGATTTTCAACCTGTGGGCTGGGGGACCAGCCCTCAAGTGGGCCCTGATCCAGAACCACCGGTCTACATGCAAGGGATAATTGACGGGTCGCTGGTCAATATTGATAAATAAATCCCGACAGGATGATATAGGCACCGATCTAAAGCGGAGGTGCCTAATCAATCATAATTTATCAATAATGACAGGCGACCCATCAATTATCCCACTTATTACACGGCTACTTAATAAATACATTAATAAATTGACCCAAAAGTAACAACAAAACGAAGTATTTCCTTGCTTACGGCAATGAAAGTATTCCATAAGTGTTGCACTGGGCGGACTTGGAAAACAAGGAAGTGTTGATCAAATAGAATCAATTTTCGGTTATTGATTTAGTGATTGACCAATCAGAATCAAGCATTCAACCAAGCCGTGTAATAATGCAATAATAATGTGCGGTTGTTACAAAATCACCAAGACGCACCTGGACGTGTCTCTCAGCACACACCGCTTGAGAAGAACCTATCCAAGTTTTCAGAATTGTGTACGAGTGCACCTTGCCGTTGTTAGCTGCATGCATAAATGTGCAAAGCAGGACCATGTTGTAGAATAGATATCCCACTGAGATCAAAGAGCTGGCAAGCCAAGCAGGGAGAGAAAAGATGAAAAGACACGATCCACTAAAATGATTGATCGTAATGCATCGCTGACAAACGCAACAAGAAACATGCATAATTTCCACGGGAGAAGAAGGCCCTCCAGCCAAACGCAACACGACACGTTACGCACAGTTTCTCACAGCAGCAAACCTTTTATTTAGCGTATACGGCTGTCATTTTGTGCCTTGTTTAAGCCATTCAATCCGTGAACGCATCTGTGTCGTTTTAGATTTTAGCTACAGCCATTATTTTATACTTTGGCTATTCAAAAATAGCAGATATACAAGCTCATAGCGCGGCACCGAGTGCCGCGCTATGAGCTTGTAGATCTGCTATTTTTGAGAAATCATGAAAATCCGCGACCAAATGCATATCATTTTGGGTGGTCCTTCACATGAAAAAGTTTGAGAACCACTGATATTATAGCAACATACGTTTTTCAGATAACTGTTTCAGACATCTATAAATGCGTTTCCCGGATCGAACGGGTTAACAGTTCTAGTCAAGAGGGAAACCACTGCAACTCATCTGAAGGGATTCTCATAAAATGTCTTTCAGGCATCGACGACGAAGAAAGGCAAAGCTGCCATCTTCATCTCACTCATCAAAGCACTTTGCAGTTCTTGTTTTCATCACTACCGCATATAGTGGACAAGCAGGGGCTATTCATACCTCTTCAGCTCTGATTCATAAATATACGACGCAGGAACATCAGCATAAACTCAGATTAAGACTTAACACCTCACAGGCTTGCTCAACAATGTAATTCACAGAATGTCAATGGAGGCTCATGTCACACAATTGTGTGTGTGTGTGTGTGGGGGGGGGGGGGGGGGCTCTTCCTGGCAGTGCTGGGGGTCGGTTTCGACTATCCCCAAGGTGATTGGACCGGTTACTTATGACCGATTATTATGTTCAACAGGTGAGCTGTGGTTGTCCAGGGGAAACACAGACAGAACACCCGCTGTTGTCAGTTGGTTCACTGCCCGGACGCAGGGTTTTGCCAACTGAGGGAGGTTTTGGGGGCGGGTTAAATCAGTAGGTTCTCAAACATTTGCATGTCAAGGACCACCAAATTGATATGTATTTGTCCATAAGAGATTTGTGAAAAAACAGCAAAATGTGAACTAATGTGCGACGTGTTGTTGGCTTATAGATCGCCTATTTTTGAATTTCTGAGGACCACTGGTCCTAGGGAATACACAAAACACTCGCTTCTGTCAGTTTACTGCACGGACGCGGGGACGGAGGGAGTGTCTGTCCGGAGGGTGAAGTGTTGCGTGGAGGGGTTGGGGCTTGGTTGGGGTGTGAGGTGGGTGCAACACGTTCACACATTCCGCCCCGTGAAGTGTCCCCATGCTCCAGCTAAGCTAAGCTCACATTACCCAGCCAGGAGAATGGCCATAGCGGGCGGGTTAGGTGATCCACTAGGCAAGCCAGAGGAGAGTGAGCTAATTCGGGAACGTGATGTGAGCGGGTGAAAACATAACGTACGCACAACTCTGTGTGTGTGTGTCTGTGTTGAAGGGAGAGGGAAGCGGTGCTCTGTGTGTATTCAGTCGCCTCAACAGAACCACTGACTTGCAATCCTGATGATCATAACAACATGTTATTATCCGCTGTTCGGGTTGGTACATTTTGTACGCTCTCAGAGATAAATAACACTGAGGATTTGACTGTGCATTCATTGTGGTTCCCAGAGATAACACATATCAAATGGGGACCCGTGGCCCTAATGCATATCAAACTGAGGGTCCTTGAAATTGAAAATCACAGCTCTTATATCCACGTAAATAAGCAGGTTATGGATTCTGCGTGAAGCTGTGAAACTAAAGTGAACCAACGTGTACGTTGATGAAGCTGAGACACCACTGTTAAAGGAACACTTAGACTTTTTGAACCGTATCTTCAATATCGACCTATATGCCCGCTATGGTGGCTGGCGCGGCCGTAGCTTAGTGGGTAGAGTAGAGTGTCCGTCTGGTAATCCGATGGTCTATGGTTTGCCTCTCGGAAAAATATATATATCACTGACACTTACACCTTTAATTCTCAACTTAGATATTGTTGTGATCATTCCATATCATTACAAGTTGCAGAATTATTAATATATTCACAGTATATAGTATATATATATATGTCCTATAGTATATATATATATATATATATATATATCAATCTGATAGCATGCTTGACTTAAGCCTTTTTGCTCATTTCCGGGAGAAATTCCTTGAAACGTGCCAGGTGTCTTCATAGTGAAAAGCATTACATTACAGACACACAGCAGATCGATACAGAGCGCAGACTTCACAGCCTCTCTCTCTCCCGGCCTATACTGTACATATGGCACTTTCTGCTGATTATTGGATTACAGTCATCTCAACCAAGCATGATGGAAAAATCATTCACACACACACACACATGCACACACACACATGCACACGCGCACACGCACACACACACGCACGCGTGCACACACACACACACACACACACTGCGTAGGTAAACATGATCTCGCTGCATTACCAGTCTCTGTTCTGTGCTGCTACTGCTGTAGTTGTATTGATATTGGCTTGGTTTTCCACTTGCATTACCAGTCCGAGGCCCTCTGGCCTGCACTCGATGCCCTCTCTCCTTGAACTTGTTAAGATGCAGTGTTTTAATCAGGAGGGACTCAATAGCCTTGAAGATAAATATTGATCTCTGGAGAGAGCTGAGACTGTGTAACACAGTTTCTTTGCATACATGGTCCTCTTCCATGGTTGTGCAAGCACACAGCTGGATGTTTTGCAAGAACCGCAGAGAGAGAGAGAGAGAGTTCACCTGCAAGGGCTATGCATTCTTTAGTGTAAATTTATGAGCAGTATTTTATGGAATTACATGTTCTTTTCTGCGTTGCGTCATGTGCGCAGATCAAATTTTACGTCCTCGGCTCTCGGCGCTGCATATCACTGATAATGAGAAGACAGGCTATTTGTCATTGGGAGCTGTAAAAACAGAATGTCTCTCCCCCGTCTAGCACGATATCAGCTAAGTGAAAGGAAGGCGAATGATTTCTCAACAGGGGCGGCGGTAACCACGCAACCCTCTCTGTGGTGTCAAAGTGCTGAGATTTTGGTACAAAAACAGACCTGGTTCAGCTTATTTAAAAAACATGAAAATGCCGGTATAGTAAATGCCACTAAAGTAAAAAGAAAAAATGAAAAGAAAAAGAAACAAAATCAAAATGTTCAACATGAAAATTGCAGATTACAAGCTCACAATGCATCACATTTCGACACGTTGTGTGAGCTTGTAGATCGGCTATTTTCCGCTATTGGTCGTACGTACAACAAAGTATACGGTATATTCTAGGGCTTAAGTGTGGCTATTGTCCTGTGAGGGAAATTTGGCATGTTGAGAGTTACGATAAAAACCCATCAAATCACGCACAGCATCGCGAAGACTGCACAAGAAAAAGTCCCACATCGTCACCAAAGCTCTTATACAGTACTATATACTGTATGTACAGTATATATACATAATGTAATTTCACATGTAACAAATATTCTTTAGTGACTCATCATCAGTAATATACTGTAGCTCTTGTGCCTGTGGATATTTCCAGCGTGACTCAAGCTGCTTGGGCGTGCAAATAGGTCTAATCAATAGGCACGGCTTTCTCTTCTTGGATTGAGTCATCAAAACTGCAGCCCTAAAGCCGCTAAACCACATTGATGTCACATCTGTGCAGACTCTCAAAACCATGGCCTTTCAGTCCGGGCCCTCGCGCTCACATTGACACTCATTTAAAGAGCTGACTGTTTGCATATCGTTTCACCTTTGGCTGAAATTGTGTCAAATGACTGCGGTCTGCATGGAAGGGCCCGTCCTGAATGATCAGCAATAAAGCCCGTACTCGACTGGATATTACGAGCTATATAAGTTGCGTGAGAGGCAGTAAGTGGTGGACAAAGTACTCAACTCCAGTACTTGAGTCAAATGCTCCTGGTCAAATATCACTCAACTACAAGTAAAGCTCGTAGATCGGGCAAAATTGGCGAATGTTCTTCAAGGAGAAAAAAATCCTCACACCAAATAATTCCTGTTTGCAGATGTTTATTGTTGTGAGTAATGTTGAGCCATTACTCAAATGAAACACATACATATCTGGCGTGAAGATTTTATAAATTTCCCTTCTTATTGTTACCATTATGTTCCTTATGAACATTGATTGTGTGCATTGTTCTTACTCATTTTATGAGGAAATAAAGGAAACATTTTGATCATCATAAACTGGAAGAACAACAACATTTACATTTCTTTTCAGTCTGTAGTTTCCACGCGCAAACATACATTTGGAGGGGGGAAATCTCGCTGTGACAATATGTCATTTATTCTTTGAAATCTATTCTTTGATTTCTTTCTGCATGCAAATTTCCCATGTGCGCAAAAGAACAAGAGTGAGGAATTTTTCTTAATTCAATGTTTTATTCACTGTTCTATCAAGGGGGAATTAAACCTACTCATATTCAAATCGTTTATTTCATGTGCGACAAACTGTGGTGGCAGGTAGTGGGTGTTAAGAATGACAAGACGTGCAAAGCAACTGATCTCAACGCGATTAAAGAAAGCGACAGCCATTTCCCCATCATTCAAGGAGAAACACTGAGGAGGTGAGATATTCAGTTAAACCACTGGTTCTCAATATCTGGTCCGAGGACCACCAGCGGTCCAAATGGACCTTTACGGGTCTGTAACTCAAGAGTGTACAAATGGAAACAAATGGACCAGCAAGGGTCCGTACACTGGCAGAGTGTCTCAGACGTTTCAGCCCGATTCGCCATTCGCCATTCACTTCCTTATAGATGGCTTGGCCCTGAAAGAACCTCTAGCCAATGACGTCATCCGTTCCCAAATTTGGATAATCCGAGCCCCATTGCCTTCCATTATAAAAAGGGATTAAGTTAAATATTTCAATGTGATGATGATGACAATTTCTACTGTATGACATATGACTCCAAATTTCAGCGAGTTTTCTGCCTCAACTCCATTATAAAATGTATGTTAATTATGTTAGAAAAAATATAATGTGAATAATGGCAGTGTGCATACGCTTGCCACTTTCCAGAAATTTTCTACATTAGCCACACACACACACACACACACACACACACACACACACACCCCCACACACACACACACACACACACACACACACACACACACACACACACACACACACACACACAGTCACACACACAGTCACCGACTCTCTTGCAGACTGCTATCCTCCTGCAGCTCAAAACAATATGAAATGCATTCAGATAGGCAGCAGAAATGCATGGAGCAGATGGCAGTAGAGTAAAGAGTAAGTAGTGCAGGGCCAGGCTGACCTGACATGCTCCTCAAAGGTCACTCTCCATAAACTGCCTCTCCATTTGAGGTCAAGTGCAGAGCAAAAATTGCAATGACTACAGACCAACGCTGGCATTTCGTCTAGACTCTTGGTTTCTTGGATGATGCTCTCTAGACTCTAGAGAAACCAATGTGACCATTTTGAACCACATTTCAAGAGTTACAAATCTCAACCCTTTCAAGAGTTACACATGGATAAAATAACGGATGATTTTTTCGATTCTTTTTTACGGTGAGATGCTACGAAATGGTACAGTATGTGAATTGAACAACCAGATTGAACTAATATGGCACAAAACATTGGTTTGTGCGACCAAAGCATTACATTTTAAGTTTACAAGTTCAAATCTCCACGCCAGGTCAGCAAACTTGTTAAAGTGGGAGATTGAGAAGTGCTCTTCCCTCTCTCTCTCTAAACAACTACTGTTGAGGGCGGCTCCTTTGGGCAAGGCACCAGGCATCCCTATTTTGGGCATACATAGGTGATAGTACACACACACACACACACACACACACACACACACACACACACACACACACACACACACACACACACACACACACACACACACACACACACACACACACACACACACACACACACACACACACACAGAGAGAGAGAGAGAAATCAATAAAAATAAATTGATTAAAAGGAAGAATAAATCAAATCAAATAAATGAATTCATCATGTTTTCCCCCTCCAAAAAAACACTGCATGGTAGGGGTTAATTGGTTAAACCCCAATTGCCCCTGTGGAGCTGCTGCTCACTAGCCAGCAGTAGGCCTACTGATATCATCAGGCTCGAACGGATGTTACACTAATGCATATTAACTGTATGAATGAACAGACAGCCTGAGTGAAAAGAGCATCTGTTCTCACTCAACTTTCCCCCAGATAAATAAAGGTAAAGAAAAAAGAAAAGACGCAGCAGCTAGACGCTAGTATGCAGACTAGTTGCTATTTGCAGACTAAAGGAGAAGCAAGGCAAGCTTCTGGCTGGCTGGCTGGCTGGCCGGGCCGGCCGGCTGAAATGACATGTTGTTGTGGACAGGATGAAGGTCTGTGGAGGACATTCGGCTGCCCTATAGCGGGAACGCCAGTTCTTGGAAAGCGGTGATTGATGCACATCGCTTGGTCTGAGCCACGTCCATGCATCTTAAAGCGTTACAGCCTGTGTCTGCGGCCGATGCAGCTGCCCTCACTCCAACGGGGTTAGACGTGGCCCGTGAGAGAGGAGGGCCACTCTTAAAAAAACTCCCAAAGCGAGGCTTTTTGAACGGCCTCAATCTTTATCCTTAACCCGCCTGCCCGGTTTCCTGGCCAGCCGAGGTCGACCTCTGGCATGCCGCAAATTACTCCCTGAAATGCAAGGGGCAGACTAGGGCAGCGCTGGAGAGACGGACCGTTTGTTTGTTTATGGTTTAAGCTATGCGCTAAGTCCCCCCCCCCCCACACCCCACATCCCACACCCCACATCCCACACCACACCCCACCACACACACACACACTCACGCACACACACACACACACGCACACACGCACACACACACACACAGACACACACACACACAGTCATAAGAGGCTATTTTTAGCTCGCCTTAATCCTTCAATGGATTTATAATGGACCAGACTTAACATGATGAGGAAAAAAAAGACAACATCAAAAGGCTTTATGTTAACGTGGGTTCACTAGGTTTTCATTTAATCTGTCATTACGCCTTACAGTAAATGTCCTCTGTCCAAAACAAATAGCAGAAAGATCTGTGCATTTTTCGGTGGTCAGTGCCAAACTAAGTCACCGATACAAACATTGTCATATTTAACCACTTGAAACCCCAGCGTTCCCTATATTCTGGGCACGTCAAAATACGGTATAGGCAATAAATAGTCTAACATTTGATGAAAATAGCCCACCTACAAGCTTCAGGTTAGCCTATTTTCGGTGAAGAGATTTGGTGTAGAGGGGAAAAAAAGTATATGGGTTTAAAATAGTTCACCCCCAAAATTAATCTTTTTTTATGGATTACACTTGGAGACATGGAGACTTGAATTCATGGATATTTTTCAGTTTTTGTCGCATTCCTAAGCCAATAATTTGATGACCGGCAGCGTCTCCGTTAGGAGACACAAAGAGTCTCCTTTGTGTTTCCTACCGGAACCGCTGCCTACCGGTCCGCTGGCCATCAAATTATTGGCTTAGGAATGCGACAAAAACAAAATATCCATTAATTCAAGTCTCCATGGGGTGACTAATCGATAGAAAATAAGTGACGTTTTGAGTGAACTATCCCTTTAAGTGGTGAAAAACCAGTGTATGAGCCATATTATCTAACTCAAGAACATTTCAGGGACATGTAGCATGATGACTATTATGTATGATGAATCACAACTACTGTATAGGGGGGTCGTTGGGGGGATTTCAGCTTTTTTTTCCTTTCCTCTCCCACAGAGAGCCTTTCCAGTCCAGCTTCTGATTAATTTTCTTTCATAACTGCCTCTTTGACTGTCCTCCATCCATCCCACTCCCCGTCCCCAGGTCCATGAGCATTCTGCTCCGCTAGACAGTAATGCCACGGCTAATCTGCTGTGTCCCTATTGAAGTGGAGAGAGAGAGCGAGACAGACAGAGAGAGGGATAAAAGATGACCACACACAGACTGCGTGCAAGCATTCTCCTCCTCGGGCCCTTTATTAAGAACTAACTGTTCTAATCGCTTCCCCCTCCCTCCCATGAATCCGTTCAGCCTCCCGGCATGGGATTGTAAACATGCTTCTTTTTCAATTTTTACCTTTATTTACCCAGGGAACATTATTTGCATGCTAATTGCACATAAATCTCCTTTTTCAGCAGTGCCTACAGCAGTGTTGATTTTGTCGACTAAAACTATGACGAAAAATGTTCTCGACTACCCTTTTCCACTGACAAAAACGAAATAAAACTAAGCTATAAAACTTTGACATTAATATATTGTCAATTTTGTCAACAAATAATAACTAGACTAAAATGTTAGAGAGGGAATAGTGGATTCCAGTCATTTAATGTCATTTTAGTCATTTTATGTTTGGTTGCGCTCAGGTGTTGTGCTCTGAAAATAGCAGATCTACAAGCTGCGACGCGTTGTGAGCTTGTAGATCGGTTATTTTCAGCATGCAACCAAGTGTAAAATCAGCCATTACGACGCCATCAAGGCACCGCCAAAATACATTTTAGTCGACTAAATCGACTGTAGATTTAGTCGACTATAATCTTATGATATTAAGTCGACTAAAACTCGACAAAAACTAAAACATTTCAGGTGACTAAAATATGACTAAAACTATACAGAATTTTATGCAAAAGAGGAAATTTAAAGATGATAAATGGGTACTCTATCCTGATTGGCTGAAAAGTTGCCAACCCATTTCTGTTGATTAAAGAGCTGGAGAGCTCTATTGAAGAGCTATTTAACTTTTTAACAAAAATGTTTTGTTTTGACCAATAAAACTTCACTTACCCTACCTTTAATAATGGGTCTGTTAGATTTCGGTGTCACGCCTATTGACTATACTTTGGCTCTCTAGTCTGGACACACCTAAATCTAACACCCACGCCCATAATTAATTTTATTAGCTCCAGCTGTGTTGCTCACTACCCTGGCGTGTTTTTAATATGTTGTAGTTTTGAACCTGAACTGGAAAACAAACTACAAAAGGGTTTTCCAGCCCCTTTAAGTGGCTATAAGCATCTCTGCTGGAGTAATGTCGGTTGCCTTAATGGCAGCTATTGAGGGAGGGAAGGGACATCCTATGTCATTCACTTTCCAAACTCAGATTTTTTTTCCAACCAGGATATGAATAGAATGCCCTCCAGCAACAAACTCCCCTTTTTGAACCATTAAGGATACCGTTGGCCTTGATAAAAAGGTTACTGGTGTGGTGCTCACATCCAAGCCAACTGGGTTCAGGTGCATGGATAAAGAAGTAACAGCAAAAACTGACAAAATAAGCTTTAAACATTTAATGAATCATCCCAAAACATTTTGGGCTGCACAGGACCTGTATCATGGAAGCCAGATGTGGATAATTCTCATTTTTTTAATGTTGGCCTTCATTCACAGGATCACACTTATGGAAAGACATGGTACTAAACCAAAATTATATCATCAACACATGCCAACGATTAGACATCTATTTTATGCATTTTACCCCCCTGTCTCGCCCAAAAATGTATAAATAATATACAGCCAAAGTCTATTGCAGGGGTCTTCAACAGGGGGTCCGGGACCCCTAGGGGGTCCTCAGAGTTACTACAGGGGGTCGGCCAAATCTTTGTGTGGTGGGGAACATTGGCCTAAAATAGCAGATCTACAAGCTCAAAACGCTATTACGGCTATTTTCGGAGAGTCGGCGTAGAGGGAAAAGGGAAAAGGAAAGGAGCAGACCAAGTACAGGCACAACGGTCAAGTTGACTAAATATTGAGGGTTTAAAGGTTGACTGTCCGAAAATACACATTAACATGAATCCATCTATCTATGAAATCTATGAAAAAAATGCAATCTACAACACGTTATACAATAACACATGTTATACAATATGTAGTGGGGGGTCCCTGCTTCATTTCTCTCTCTCCGCTAAGGGGGTCCTTGGGCTGAAATATGTTGAAGACCCCTGGTCTATTGCAAGACTACAAAGTTGTTGCAAAGTCGCTCATTGCAACTGAATGATGTACATAAATGGCGCATTTGTATAGCGCTTTTATCCAAAGCGCTATACATAGACTGTGCATTACGTTCACCCATTCACACACACATTCACACACAGAGGGCGGAGGAAACCATGCAAGGCACCAACCTGCTCATCGGGAGCAATTAGGGGTTCAGCGTCTTGCTCAAGGACACTTCGACACTAAGGGCCGTTTCTCACTGGATCCGTTTTCATTGAAAACGTTTCCCAGTTCGAATGCTGGCCTCAGTGGCCTGCATTCACATTGGGCATAGATCCTATCGCACCACAGAACACATGCATATACACCCCCGATCCTACAGGTGGCGGCATGCACATAGTGTTTCCCCTGTGGACACAGACGTCATCAACTATGCGACAATGTTTGTGCTGGTCTCGCACAAATATGCGTTTAAATATGTTGAAAGCAAGGGGGCGGAGTTGCGGTGAGAACTGAATAACACTACTCATCATGAAAACATCATGCATGTGCAATATAAAATATTAATATTATCCAGTGATATGAAAACATTAGCTAATGTTTTTATATCACTGGATAATATTAATATTTTATTTCAAGGTGCCTTGACAAAATTAAAACACCATTACATTATTATGAATAGTATTAACCACATGAACCCCAGCATGGGGGGAACATAAGCCAAAAATAGCCAATCTACAAGCTCACAACGCGCGACGCGTTGTGAGCTTGTAGATCTGCTATTTTTGACAGAGAGATTTGGTGTTGACAGATAAAAGCGTCCAAGAAAAGTAGGTCCGTTTTTACTGAGAATAGAGGGTTTAAGTAGGCTACATAATAATAAAACAATAACTTTATTTATATAGCACTTTTCAAAACATGAGTTACCTTATTTTATGCTACAATTGGAGAAAAGGTCAAATAAAAGATACACGGTTTTTTTAAGCATAAGGGAATAGCCTACCATAGTTAACAAGTAAGTTAATTCTGACAAGCAATAAAGAAAACACATTTAAACAAACTAAAATGAGACCAAAATAACTTTGGTCTCGTTGCCCACATCAACAAACAAACAAATACAGACATACATGTGAATTACATCAATAATTATGAATGACAGATTCATATGGTAGAAGAGTGCAATTTATGACAATAAAGCACAGAGATGTTTCGTTTTTGTAGCCCACGTTTGTGTGTGAAACTGTAGAATTAATAAAAAGAAACTTCTCATTTATTTTGGATAGTAATTATTCTGCTATTCTTCATTATGCTCATTATAATATTATATTATATATTATCTTCATATAACTGGTCCTCATAATGCTCATTATAATGTATTTTGGATAGTAATTTAACGTATTATTCTGCTATTCTTTATTATGCTCACATAAGCTATTTAGAAGGGATAAACTAAACTGTGCATTCAGGAGAAATTGCATCATGAGTGAAACGGCTATAGTCCTTGGGAAACTATAAACCTACGTAGGCCTACATCTAAATGAGTTACCATATTTACTTACAAATTTCAAATTACAAAGCCTTATAAGCTATATATTTCTGGGATGCATAGTAGCTGAAACTCCACAAGATACCCACAAGATATACTATATGGGCTGCTCGCGCACCTGAAATGCGCGATGGAGACCCGCCAATGTTTCATGACTGATAGACATGAAAGAAGGCCCTTCACAGCTAATAGAGAATTTTAAATTTTAAGAATCGGTTCAGAATTGAATGAGTAAAATTGTTAGAAAGGCTCCCATATAAGTTTATTATTATTTCAATTGTTATGTTCCACCTTAAGAGTAATATGCACCAGCCCTTTAAGTGCGCAATGCATTCTGGGGCGTTTTCATTCATTCAGTAGCACCGGCTAGAAGAGCTGTGTTTTTGTTGGCTGTTTTTGTCGAGTTTACATACCGTCACCTATTCCAAATAGCGGGCCACTTCCGTCTATCGGTACGCTTGCTTTCACATTGCAGCTACCGTACCCGAAAACGCATGATTCGGATCCGAGACTGCCTCCCGAGGTGGTTTCGGGAACGGAACGGTGATCCGTTTCGCGGGTCGATTCGCTACATTCACACTAGCCAAGCGGTCTGGAATGCGCACCCGGGACCTGAGTGTGAAAGCGCCCTAACTCTGGGGGAGCCCGGGATCGAACTGGGAACCTCACGGTTTGCCATTCGGCCGCTCTACCGGCCACTCAACCCCTGAGCCACTGCCGCCCAACCTACATACTGTACATACAGTACTGTATGTACAGTGCTGTATATGGAGAGAGAGAGTGATCGATGGTCTACTGCACTGTCCCCAACTCTACCCTATAGAGTGCTAAATGCAAGGTCCCGTTGTCACTTCGCCACGCGCGTCAATATGTACTTGTGTATCATTATGTGAGCGTCGATATTATCCCTGAACTAATGTCACCGAGACAACACCCCTCTCTGCATCCACTCTATGCAGTGGTGGAAAAAGTACTCAGATGTTTTACTTAAGTAAAAGTATTAATACTGCAATGTAGAAGTACCCTGTTACAAGTAAAAGTCCGGAATAAAACATTTACTTGGGTAAAAGTACAAAAGTATTGGTATCAAAATGTACTTAACGTGCCAAAAGTAAAAGTACTAAAATGTTTGAAAATAGCAGATCTACAAGCTCACAACGCGTCGCGATGCGACGCGTTGTGAGCTTGTAGATCTGCTATTTTCAAATAGCCTAGGTATAAAATAGGGCTAAGAGTGGTTAATGTATGCTTTATAATGTAATAATGAATATCTGCTAAGTAACTAGTAACTCAAGTTTTCAAATAATTGCAATGGAGTAAAAGTACAATATTTGCCTCTGAGATGTAGTGGAGTAAAAGTAAAAGCACCTCAAAATTGGACTTAAGTACAGTACTTGAGTAAATGTACTTAGTTAATTTACTCCACTGACTGTATGTGCCACGTGAAGGGGCTTCTGTCTGTCACCATGTGGCCCAAACAGTGGCAAACAGAAAGCGGCAGAGAGAGACAGATCAGATATAGCCTGGGGATGAAAAAGCCTCATCTAAACTCTCCACGCTACATCTGCTGATAACAGCCCACGCTTTGAGATGACTCTGATAGTGGATGACTTATTTGCCCCGTGTTTTGATGAATGGACCCTATTCCGCTACGCCGGCGGCAACGAGGAAGCCTGTCTGAGCCTCTCTATGGCTTGGCTAGTGCTCTGTCTTCTGTCCTTGGAGAAAGCTGCTCTCTGACTGATGCCAGTGGTGGAAGAAGTACTCAGATTTTTTTTTTTTTTTTTTTACTTTAAAGGAGTAGTTCACCCAAAAAAAAGTACTTATTTTCTATCAATCTATGGATTTTTGTTTTGTTTTGCCGCATTCCTAAGCCAAATAATTTTATTACCAGCTGCAAGATGCTAATGTATCCGGTAGGAGACACAAAGGAGTCTCTTTGAGTCTCCTACCGGAAATACACACGGTCATCAAATTATTGGCTTAGGAATGCGACAAAAAATAAATAAATCCATGAATTCAAGGCTTCATGGGGTGTGCAATTGATAGAATATAGGATTTTTTGGGGGGTGAACTACTCCTTTAGGTAAAAGTAGCAATACCACAATGTAGAAATACTCAGTAACAAGTGAAAGTTCTGTATTCCAACATTTTACTTGAGTAAAAGCACAAAACTATTGGCATCAACATATATACTTAGAGTACCAAAGCAAAAGTACTCAAGGTACATACCATAGCCGATCTACAAGCTTACATGTCACACATCATGACACGTTGTGTGCTTGTAGATCACCTATTTTGGAATAGCCAGAGTATAAAATAGGCATTTTTTTTCATAATAATCGCATAATTGTAGTGAAGTAAAACGTACAGTATTTGCCTGGAAATACATTTCCACGATAAATGGAAATACTCAAGTACAGATACTTGAGTAAATGTAATTACTTTCCACCACTGCTGGCCATGCACGTGCACACATAGACATGAAAGGGGGCTTCAGCCCCTGCCCTTTTACCCGTCGGTAAAAAAAGTGCCCTCTCCAGACTGTTTTTTTTTTTTTTTTTTTCAAACCCAAAAAATAATTTCAACTGCCCCTTGCGGCCTATCGGTAAAGCTGACGGAAATAGCAGTGGATGTGTTGGATGCAGCTCAAAGTGAACTTTCCTCAGGTATCTAGTTTGTCGCCGTACGACATTCCTAGCCTGTGTTATTAAAGAAAAACGGGCGACAATGACCAAAATTTCAATCGAAAATCGCGATCGAAAACCGGCGAAAGTGGCCGTTTTCAAGTTGTTTTGGCCATTATCTCTGGAACGGAAGGTCCAATCTGCTCAGTTCAAAGCTTGTTGAGTGCGTGACTTTTAGGACATTAAGCACGTTATGATACTGTTTCGGGTTTTTGGGCATAAAAGTATGGTAATTGTTCGTAAAGTCCAATAGGTGCCCTTTTGAAATTCCAGCCCCTGCCTCTCCAAATCCTTCTGCACGTCCCTGCTGCTGGCCCAGTGCTCTGTCTTCTGTCCGTGGAGAAAGCTGCTCTCTGTCACCCCATCAGTTCCAACCCGCCCACAGGGTTCATCTGGTCCCACTCAATACGTTCTGTACATGCGAGCTAATGCCACGGCGGGGCATTGATTTGCAGCCTGTATGGGCTCGATAGTGCACTCTGCGACTGTGGTCCGCACAGTCACACACGTGCTTCCACACAGTAAAATCCTGTGTGTTTAACTCTGAGAACGTGTGAAATGTGACCAAATGCCATTTGGTCACATTTCGCACGCTCTCAGAGTTACAAATGGATAAAATAACCGATGATTGTTTAGATATTTTTTTACAGTGAGATGCTACGACATGGTAAAGTATGTATGAACTAGCAGATTGAACAATTATGGAAAGTGTGATTGCTCCTCCAATCAAAATATGAGTTTCAGGGCCTGGACCTGGCCTAGAGGTCCGGGCAGCGAGGCTCATAACAAGCAGCCTGACCACCGCGGGTTCGAGTCCCGTCCCCGACGGTCTTTGCTGCATGTCTCTCCCCATCTCTCTCCCCCTGTTTCCTGTCCATCTCTACTGTGAAACTATGAATAAAGGCAGAAAAAGCCCCCAAAAATATATTTTGAAAGAAATATGAGTTTCATGTTTAGAGGACTGATACACAGGGCTATTTCGTAAATCAAGCTCTCTGCCAAGTACAGTGAGAGTGGCCGTACAGGAATTTGACTTTGGTTCAGGGACATATTGACACTTATGCATGGGATGAGTACAAGCTGACATACATTACGCTATGAGTACAGGACCTACATACATACAGTATACAACTGTGCAACCTAGAGGTGTGCATGCATAGTCGATCTGCGTGGCTCATCTTCGACCTTGACCTTTGACCTCTACATTGCAACTTATGTCAGATATGGAGTTAAAGGGATATTTCACTTTCAAATAAAATAAACATTAAAAAAAATATTTAAAAAAAATGAAAGAAGTTATGGCAAAATCACGGCCCCCTCACACATTAGTAGGACACTCTAATGCGTGAGGGGGCCGTGATTTTTCCATTACTTTTTTCATTTATTTTTAATATATTTTTTAAATGTTTATTTTATTTGAAAGTGGAGTATCCCTTTAAGACGGCTTGTAGTCTCGTGTTGGGATTTGACAGTTTATTGAGTCGTTTTGGACATGAGTACAGACATACAGTACTTACGGCCTCATTACTAAATTAAGTCTTGCGTTGCCAGACATAATCGGAGATCTCCGCCTATACCCATACGTCTAAACTCTATGAGTGGGTGGAAACAATTTGGACATTTAAAAAATTAGCAGCATGGCGGAACCGATGCGAGGCCTTTAGAGCGGTGCTTCATATTGGGACGGTATCAGGGTTGGTTTTCAAAGATGTGGGCGTATATGTTTGTTATAGTGGAGGTTTTCTCCACTGTTCTAGCACCTACGTTGAATTCAGATTTCGCCAGACGTATCGGTAGGCAGAGATCTGCGATTGTCTGGCTATGTGAGACTCAATTAAATATAATATCCACCAGTTTATAATAGTAACAATCAATACGTTAGATTTGGCCTTTTTGGAGCCCACCTGATTTCCTATAAAAAAAAGGTAACAACTAACACTATAGTACTACGCTATGCTGTCTAGGCACACACGTCTGGACACGAACGGTATTATTGTGACCCGACAGCACCTCTTGGTCTGTTCTCTGCCATCATTCCCCGTCATTTGGTGAACTTTTCTCACCTCTTCGTACGCGAGGAGAGAAGAAGAAGAAGCTCATAAAAAAAGAGCCCCGCCCCAGACCTCACCTGTCAGGGCATTAACCACAGCCATGAGTCATGGCAGGATTCATCGTCAACCCAACCAGCTGCTGAGTGAAGGTCGTTTGAGGGAATGTCTGACGTCAAGCTAGCACTACAAAAACATGTCTCGTCTGCCTGGGCGGGGGGGAGAGAGAACGCATAACTTCAAGAAATGTTTCATGTGTTGATATGCTCTTATGCACAATTTTATAGATGCTCTGATGTACTGTAGGCTCACAGCTGAAACACGTAAGCGTTCGTTTACTGGTGTGTGCCAAAAAAAAAACGTGGAAATGTGAGTACTTTGTCCTCCCTTTGGGGAATCCGGGCCAACGCAGTATGTAGTGTTTAAGTGGTTAACTCAGGCCTTCTCTCTAATACATGGTCATATGCTTGTCTTGTCAAACATACGCCTGCTTATCTTGTCAAAGGGAGACTCTATTTTGTGCCTGAGAATATCTCCCTATTGAATTACTCGGTTCACCCCTTTCTTTACCTTGCATTTATCATGTCTGCCTACGGAGCCGTATACAGGGGTTTGGTTTTTTCGCACCATTCCATTTGTCTGTCTGTCAAAAGAAAGGGGGATCAGGAGGAGAAACGTAAACAACAGCATGCAAAGCACCGGAGCAGCCACGGGACATACATCAACTCCCACCGTTCTTCCATAAACACAACCCACAACCACACACACGTCAACGCAGCCACACACACACATGCACACACACACACACACACACACACACACACACACACACACACACACACACACACACACACACACACACACACACACACACACACACACACACACACACACACACACACACACACACACACACACACACACAAGAGGAACAAACGGAGAGAAATGCATAGTATACAAATCCACATAGACGCACACAAACACCTCATTTACCAAAGGACCCACATGCCCAAGCACACAATCAGTACAAGATCTGTGCATGTGTGTGTGAAGTGTGTGTGTGTGTGTGTGTGCGTGCAAGTGTGCACGCATGTACAGTATGTGTACACGTGTGGTGTTATGGACTCTGTTTCACTTCCACAATTTCAACACAAACGGCACACACCACCAGGGCCACACAGATTTATGCATTTGCGTAAGATATGATTATTTAAAATGACAGAACAGCTTACATACTGTAGCTTGTATACCTCAATGTAGGTTTTTACCATAACCCTAACACTTTGACATTGTGATGATAAAATTAAGTTGAAATACATGCAATAAGTCCGTTTCTATACTGTACATGAAGTTGCAATTGTTGGAACGGCGAGATCAAGCCTATAGAAGGCATTTAGAAAACATTGGTACGATTATCATTACTTTTGCAATCGGATTAAAACGTCTAAGATTTACACTTACTACTGTAGCTCTCACACACACAAACATACACATACATACACTGCAGATACATACACACACACACACACGCGCATGTGCGCGGTAGCACGCGCGCACATGAACACACACAAGAATGCTCTGAAACATTTTTTTCCCCCTTCTCCCTCAGCCTCTGAGTCATAATTTGAAGGAAGCCAGAGATGAGTCAGAGAATGTTCCACATGTCTAATAGTACATTCTCAGTACTGGATGAATGACTCTAGGGGCTATTTGTCTCTCCCTCACAATAAATAAGAGAAAACACTCTGCTTATCAGATGGTATTTGCATTGCTTTCTAATGCACCGTGGTGGACATACAGTATAATATACTGTATGTGTGTGTGTGTGTGTGTGTGTGTGTGTGTGTGTGTGTGTGTGTGTGTGTGTGTGTGTGTGTGTGTGTGTGTGTGTGTGTGCGCGCGCGTGTGTGTGTGTGTAATTGATTCCCATGACTGTGGTTTCCCTCTTGTGACAAAGTAATTCATCACTGTAAAAAAAAAAGAAGTCAAATTTAAGGAAACACTGTCAATGAACTATGAATAATACGTCACTGTACTTTGAGAAAAACAGACCATATTCTTTTTCGCTTTCCATGCTTTGAAATTCTACTCTGTGGCACAAATTAATTGGCTTCGCAGATGAAAGAAGCGTGCATTGTTAAGTGCTAAGTGCTGAATCGGGCGGCTTAGTGGACCCGGCGTCACATCAAAGCCGACTCCAATTAGGTCGGGTATCCCTGCTCCATTGAGAGAAGCAGAGCGGGCTGCGGCATTGGGCGGAGATATAGCAAGCGTCCTATGTATTTAATTATCAATTCCAGCCAGCTCCCTCCCTCAGACAGCTGTTGTTAGAAGACTGTACTACAGTATGTCAGGGGTCTTCAATGTTTTTCAGGTCAAGGACCCCTTTAGCTGAGAGATATATGAAGCAGCAGATTGAACTTTTTCATAGATTTCATAGACGGTTTGACAGCACTATCATCGACGTGTTGTGTAAATGACATTTGACCACTTAAACCCCTCATAAATAATAAAGTTAACCTGTACTTGGCTCTGTACTTGTTCTTTTGAACATCTGCACCACATGTATTCACCAAAAATAGCAGATCTACAAGCTCACAGCGCGTTGCAGGGCAACGTGTCGCCCTACAACGCACTGTGAGCTTGTAGATCTGCTATTTTTGGTGAATAAAAAAAAGTTCCTATCACACAGCCCCCACTGTAGTAACCCTGGAGTTCCCGGACCTCCTGTTGAAGACCCAGTGTATATGGTCCATCCTAACAGTGACACTGTTAGGGGGGTCTTGAGAGAAATGGTACTCAGACAACCAGTTTAAAATACTACGGTGTTATCCTTTTCATTTAGTGTGTGTATAGGCTATGTATCCCATTTGGAAAGGAAACTCTGATTCTCCCCGTGGGAGGGCGGGGAGCCACCTGTCCATTGCTCCATCCATGCTGTTGTTGCCGTGTCCTGACAGAACCTCTCTCCATCCACTACAATCTGGACCAAGATTTCAACCGTATGAGAATGTATGAGTCAAGGGCAGGGATCATTGCTCCAAAGTCAAATCAATACAACATACTCCCAGTGGTGTAAAGTAACTAAGTACATTTACTCAAGTACTGTACTTAAGTGCAATTCTGAGGTACTTTTACTTTACTGGAGTATTTCCAATTGTCTATAATTTTACTACTCCACTACATCTCAGAGGAGAATATTGTACTTTTACTCCACTACAATTATTTGAAAACTTGAGTTACTTATTACTTTGCAGATATCAATTATTACATTATGAAACATACATTAACCACTTCAGCCCTATTTGATGCCTAGACTATTTGAAAATAGCCGATCTACAAGCTCACAATGCGTCGCGTCGCATTGTGAGCTTGTAGATCTGCTATTTTCAAACATTTTTGTTGTCACGGTCCGCTCCTCAGCCCTTGGACTTTAACTGTGTTTATTACTTTTGAACTTTTACTATGTATTCCTGTTCTGTATTGGTCTTCTACGTAGTTCTGTGTAGTTTGTTGCCTTGGTGTTCTGTGTATTATTTTGTAGTATCGTTCCAATTGTTTCCTGTCTGCTTAGTTATCCGTACCTGTCTTGTCTAACCAGTCCTGTGATTCCCAGTGTTTCCACCTGTGTCCCCTTAGTCCCCTAGCCTATCCCATTGTTGATTGTCTGTTGAGTTCACCTGTGTCTAGTTAGTCCTTGTCTATATGTATGCCTCTGTGTGTTTGGTCCATTGTCAGTTTGTTGTCGTATTTGATGTGGTTAGTTCTTGTCCCATATGTTTTCCAAGTCTTTGTTAATTCTAGTGTATACCTAGTCCATGATTCCTTGTTTTTTCCCACTGTGGAGTTTTTGTTAATAAAACCTCCTGAATATTCACTGCTCAGCCTGTACTGTATCTGTCGTTCTGCATTTGAGTCCTACACCTCCAGAACCTCATCGTGACATTAGTACTTTTACTTTTGGTACTTTAAGTACATTTGGATACCAATACTTTTGTGCTTTTACTCACGTAAATTTTGAATTCCGGCAAGTGTAAAATGCTTTTTAGCTCAAATCAAAAAATTACACGGAGTTCCAGGTCTTAATGGGTTAACCCCAGTTTCTATTTATTTCACCTGTTCACCAGTGAGACAGTCAGTACGTCAATACTTGCAAAAGAATGTTCTTATTTGAGCTAAAACTCACATTCTCATTCTCAGACATGTGCAAATCAAAGACAGCAAATTACAGTGGAGGGATAATTGACCAATGATTTACACCTGAGCTTGAGGCACACGTCTCTCTCACACAATACAAAATCCTGAGGTGTGAATTTGACTCTGAAAAGGTGCGTGCAGGGGGTACATTTGTAGAGCTTTTTTCAGCATGCAACCGAGTGTAAAATCAGCCATTACGGCCTGCCAAAATACATTTTTGTCGACAAGATGAACTGTAGTTTTAGTCGACTAAAACTAAAACATTTCAGATGACTAAAATGTGACTAAAACCAGTGGTGGAAAAAGTACTCAAATTCTTTACTTAAGTGAAAGTACCATTACTGCAATACAGAATTAAAAATTTACTTGAGTAAAAGTGTAAAAGTATTGGCATCAAAATGTACTTAAAGTACTAAAATGTTTGAAAATAGCAGATCTACAAGCTCACAGATGCAACGCGTTGTGAGCTTGTAGATCGGTTATTTTCAGATAGCCTATGCATAAAATAGGGCTAAAGTGGTTAATGTATGTTTCATAATATCATAATTCATATCTGTAAAGTAACTAGTAACTAAAGGTTCCAAATAATTGTAGCGGAGTAAAGTAAAGTACTGAAAATGGGAAATAATCCAGTAAAGTAAAAAAAAAATCACAAAAGTGTACTTAAGTACAGTACTTGAGTAAATGTACTTAGTTACTTTACACCACTGACTAAAACTGAATGAAATGTTACTCAAAAGACTATGACTAAACTAAATCAACATTTGCTGTCAAAATGAACACTGCTTGCATGTACTGTAGCTGTAGTAGGATGAATGAGGATTCCTCCCATGACACACCTCTCTCTCTCTCTCTCTCTACCTTTGGCCACACGGGCCAAACAGGGAATGTGAGCAATTCATCAAAAATGCCGGGCATCTCTACAACAAGTGTACAGGCTTGTTTGAAGTGCAGCCAGAGCGTGGTCATGCTATTCACCCTGAGCCGTGAGCAGTGGCTGGCGCGCAAGGGAAAAATAACATAACAATAACAGCAAGAAGTAAAAAGGGGGCTTTTGTGTGATTGAGGAAGTCCCTCGGCCCTTTTGTCGGCCACGTAGCCGTCTCTTTTTTCATTTTCATTTTTATGGCTTTGGAGAGAGAGAGAGAGAGAGAGGAGAGAGAGAGAGAGACAGGCGGGCGCTTTCTTCGCAGGTTGTATACGTCTTCTGGTGGCAGACGGCCCTGAGAAAACCCTCCCAAGCTAAACACGACGGTGCATACCTGAAATGTATTTTGTCCACTTTGAAAAGCCAGATGTTTAAGGGTCTTCTAAGGTCTGGCGCTGGTGCAGCGCGGCCTCGTCTGTTTTTCCTACGCACAATATATCGGTAACGAGAGCCAGTGGGGGTGTGTGTTGTGTGGTTGTAATCTTATAGTAATTCCATTAGTTCCTCATCAATCTTGCGACGTACAAAAGTAACTGCAGCGGTATATCGTCCTGACTCTGACGTACTGTATGCTCGCTTATTTGGCCGCGCCGTTCATATTTATCCCCTTCCAACCCAAACATTGTGGTTATTTCACAGGAATTCTTCTGTGGTGGTATTGCACCATTTTCACATCATCAGCGTTAAGAGATACGCATCCATACGTTCGGCTAACAAATCATTAGATGAACGCCGGCATTCAATTTGTCTCTAAACCAGTGGTCCGGGGACCACCAGTGGTCCTTGGGGGGTTACCAGGGGGTCCCCAGCAAAATTAGTTAACATAGCGTCACAATAATTTTAACCGCTTAGCTTTGGCTATTCCAAAATAGCAGATCTACAAGCTCATAGCACCGAGTGCAGCGCAATGAGCTTGTAGATCTACTATTTTTGAAAAATCTTGAAAATGTGTGCATATTTTGAATATTTTTTTAAAGCGAACATGTTGAACTCAAATCTTTGCTTCTGGGGGGTCCCTGGCACAAAACATTTTCAGATGGGGGTCTGTGGCCAAATGTATATCAATTTAGGGGTCCTTGGCATGAAAAAGGTTGAAAACCACTGCTCTAAACTCTACAAAATAACAAGTCAGAAAGAGCTAGTGTAAAAAGCACTTTTTATCAACCGAGGACTTACGCTAATGATATCCTTTGAAATGTTTGACATTTTTCATTTTGACGAAGCGATCGTTTCTCGAGCATGAGCATTGTTTTCACACTCAGATGGCTAGAAATCTCATCTTGGAAATCAAACTATTCATAATGCTGCCGGCAGGACGGTTTCCCTTACATTCCAGAGTATTGTATGACCGGCAGACATTAGTGTAACACTACCTACGTACCTGCCACAAGGAAGACCACTGAAATTCACCCTCCGTTGTCCAATTGAGCGTAATGTCGCTGACGGGAGGAAACTTTGTATGTCCAAAAACGTTACTTTTCAGGAAATGGAAAAAAATTACCTTGTGTTCCAAATAATGGATCCAATGTAGCGATTATTTAGTCTCAAGCTCTTTTTTTTTTTTTTTTATCCCACGATTTTGTAACCCATTTTTTCACCCAGTGCCAATTGTCTAAGTAATCCTGGGCGCTACACTCCCTCTGCCAGCCTAGGGAGAGCCTATAATCTCAAGCTCGTGTTAATATTTGTCATTGGTTCAATATTTACAAAACCCACAGACACACTCAATCCGTACTTTACTATGCTTTGTAGTTCTTTTCTCAAAAATAGCGAAAATAGCAGATCTACACGTTCAAAACGCATCGCGATGCGAAGCGTAGTGAGCTTGTAGATTGGCTATTTTCGTTACTTTAGCAGATCTACAAGCTCATGGCGCGGCACCGAGTGCCGCGCCATGAGCTTGTATATCTGCTATTTTTGAATAGCCCAAAGAAATCTTAAAATGACACACAGATGCGTTCCCGCCGGTCTTAACGGGTTAACCGCCAATCGACTCATAGTTATCGTCTTGAGTGCTTCCTCTTGTCCTTATCTGGCCCTGGGCGGTGGCAGTGGTGTGTGTGTGTACGTGTGTGTGTGTGTGTGTGTGTGTGTGTGTGTGTGTGTGTTGGGGGGGAGGGGATACAGGTAGCGGAGCTGCCTGTGGATGAGGTCACAGCGTGCATTCAGGGCAGCCTAAACAATGCACAGAGGACGGGAGGGAGAGGCAGGGCGATAGAAGGGCGACCGCAGCACAGCGGCGCGGCACCCATCAATGAGTTCCTTTCTCTCTCCCCTGAGGAGCCCATGTTTACTCAGCACGGGGCGGAGTGGCCTGTTTGTGTGCGTGTGTCTGTGTGTGTGTGTGTGTGCGCACGATCTACACACAAGAGAGCCACACACAATGGCGCTCCTGGGGCCCTCTGTGCCTCAAATTGATGTCATACTACTCATCTGCACATTATCCCAGCTTATTGATTAGGCTGATCTCAGCCTGCAGGGCCGTAAAAGCAACAAATGGACAGTGTGTGGTGTGTGTGTGTGTGTGTGTGTGTGTGTGTGTGTGTGTGTGTGTGTGTGTGTGTGTGTGTGTGTGTGTGTGTGTGTGTGTGTGTGTGTGTGTGTGTGTGTGTGTGTGTGTGTGCATGTAAAGCCTTGTCTTTCCCACTCCTTCACCCCTGATCTCTCTCTCTCTCTCTCTCTCTCTCTCTCTCTCTCTCTCTCTCTCTCTCTCTCTCTCTCTCTCTTTATTATTAGACGTTTGCCCGGTACCCAAACTAGTGAAAATAGCAGATCTACAAGCTCACAACGCAACACGTCGCGCCGCGTTGTGAGCTTGTAGATCGGCTATTTTCACTACTTCTTAAACATTTTGTTTTCTAATTTATGGAATTTCTTAGATTTTTTTTTCTTTATTCATGAAATTCTTTGGAAAATCATAGATTTTTTTTTAAGTCATGAAAAATGTTTTTTTTGTTTTGACATTATTCGTGACCCATAAAAATGTGTCCACGACCCACAAATGGGTCCCGACCCAGTGTTTGTGAAACGGCGAACTAAGCCATCCTTCCCTCTATACAACTCCATGTTCCCACTCTCTCTCTCTCTCTCTCTCTCTCTCTCTCTTCTCTCTCTCTCTCTCTCTCTCTCTCTCTCTGTAACATGATGCTAAACCAAACCATTTCTTCCACTCTCTTCCTGAATTGTCCCGCACTGCGACTAAGGGTTGCTATCGATCGCGGAGGGAGCGTGTCAATACTGCTGATACTACTAATTCCTCAGAGGCCACGGTCAACACAATGAGCATTTTATCACACCATAAAATCCTCTGTGAAAATCTAACTCTCAGAGTTGCAAATACATAAATTAACACTGAGGGTTTTTACTGTGTAGTCGTAGAGAGCGCTGCAAAAATAATCATTAACGTTTACATTTATGTCAAGTTCAATACGCCGGCGACTCGTTTATCCTCACTTGGAAATGGATTGTTTAAATTGCGCGTGAAAACGATGCGGCTTCTTGAAGCGGCCTCTCGTTTCACGACGATGACTTGGTTACGCGTTTTATTGCAACCGCCGTTAAAAATATAATCACATCATATTGGCTTATTACATACTGTACACGGGGATTGACGGCGTGATTACTAGATAATAACTGACCGACAAGATACAGTATTTCTCATTAACCCCTTCAGACCTGGCCGATTCCACAAAATGTCTTCTAAATAAAAAAACGTATGTTGCTACTGTATATTAGTGGTTCTCAAACTTCGTCAAGGACCCCCAAAATGATATGTATTCGGCCGTGGACCCCCATCTCAAAATGTTTTTTTCCAGGGACCCCCAGAAGCAAAGATTTGAGTTACAAATGTTCGCTTTAAAAAATATATATATTCAAAGACTTGCACAAATTATCACGATTTCTCAAAAAATTGCAGATCTACAAGCTCATAGCGCGGCACTCGGTGCCGCGCTATGAGCTTGTACATCTGCTATATAGCCCAACGAAATCTTAAAATGACACAGATGCGTTCCCGGTCTTAATAGGTTAAAGGAAAGAAACGTGCCATCATTTCTTCCGGTGATACACTAACAGCGCTGATGCCAAATGAAAAAGTCACACCAGAAGTAGCAGATGTGGTCATTAACTGATGCCGACATGCCAACAGTGCTGCTGGATGCAGGTGCAAGAGCGGCATCGGAGATGCCGTCACGGCGACGTTGTGCAGCTATAACAGATTGCACGCACACACGCACGCAACACAGAACAGCACAGTGCCTTTTCTTATACAGTAAGTGGAAAATCTGATTCGCAAACTGTAACATTTATTGAACCCAAAAAAAAATGAGAGAGCTGTGGAAATGTGGGCTGCGTGCGTTCTGCCACTTCATTGTTTCCACTGAGGGAAAAGATTTGCAGTTTTTTTTTTTTACATAATCGTGAAAATCAAAGTGTGGGACATCTGCCCCCACTGCATAGGAAAGATGGGGGACGACGTCGACTGGCTCTAATGGCCACAGATACGAGATAACTGTATATACGCCATCTTACAAATGTGCTTACATTGCTAACCCTAACCCTAACCCTATGAAACAGTGACAATGCAAAGATGTTTCTCCCTCGTGTTTGAGGGCAGACAATCCAAGAGGAATTTAATGACGTGAGCTTGTAGATTGGCTTTTTTCTGCAAAAAAAAGAAAAAGAGGGGAAAAAAATTTGTTAGAGGGAGAAAATCAGGGGCCCAAGGATAGAGCCCTGGGGACCCCCGGTCAATAAAGTGTGCGTGTGTATATAATATATATATACTGTATATAGTGTTTAAGTGGTTAAAATGCATAAAACATGATTATTATTGAGTCTCTTGCAGATTTTGCATAACAACGGCCTTACTGCAGAGCGTTAACCTGCATATAAGAGCAAACAGCAGACAACAGCAAAAATAAAGCTGACAAGGCACACTGACTCAGACTCGGAGAGTTGAAATCAACACTTAACACCCTTTGGCCAAGGAGGGAGATATTGGAGATATATAAGGGAGATATTGGAGATATAAGGGACATATTGTGCTACTGTCAACCAGTAGGGGTCGTACCTGACAGAAGGGTCTAATACCATTGCTCAATGGAAGAGTAGGGAGACCAGTACACCTTCAACCACTGCAGATGTACTGGTTATATTGGATACAATAAGGTCCTTGGGGGGGGGGTACCAGGGGGTACCAAAAGTTTGAGAACCACTGCTATAAGTGAGTGAGGGAGTGAGTGAGGGAGGGAGGGAAGGGAGGGAGGGGGGTGGTAGATCTAGAACACAGTATGCCGTGGCGGTGGCTGTGGCGGCCCAGGCCACTTCCAGTCAAGCTGGCCCTCTGCCCAGGCAGTGTCACCCCGACCAGTGTTGTCTTTCAGGCGCTGGCACTGACATCACCCGCTGCCTGCCTGAGTGCCTCAGCGCCGCGGCCCCGGATAGCCCTTCTCCTCCTCCTCCTTCCCTCTCTCTCTCTCTCTCTCTCTCTACCTCCTCACGCTCCACCTAGGCTAGGGTTTCACGTAAAGGAGGAAGGTGTACTACGTGGATAATTGCTCGACTCTCTGATGTCTAGGCTGGGTCACACTATCAGCCCGGCTGCGCTAAAAATAACACATGCCGTCGTTAGCGTGTGTGTGAGTGTGTGTGTGTGTGTGTGTCCGTTGACACACGTGTGCAGGGAAGCCCGTCGGTGGAAGGGCTGGCAGAGGAGGCGGGGATAGGTTTTAAGCCTGACATTTATGCTTTGTCGTACGAAGGTAGCCCCACGCCGAAAATAGGCCTGACCTACAAGCTCTGGTGGAGCTTGTCGGCTGCTTGGCTATGTTTGGCGCGCAACACCGCAGTACGGCGTAGCATAAATTAGCCATTAATGCTGACCTTATCGATAACGGAAAAACTAACAAGATGCATTTTCCAAAGTAGCAAAGAGAGAGAGATGCATTTCCAATTGACCTGAGAGAGAGGAAGCAGCCAAACCCTTGAATTCTTCCAACACACCTCTCTCTCTCTATTTTCCTACCCTCACCCCTCTCTCTCTCTCTCTCTCCCCCCTTTTCTCTCTTCCTCTCTCTGTTTGCATTCACTGAGTCATCAGAGAGCGAGTTCGTTGCGAGTAAAGTCGTAAATCAGTCCCCTGTACTGTAGACTCACTTCTCTACCGCTCATACGTACGTGTTGTGTATGCCTTGTCTTCTTAAATATACACCTGGTTAATTATTCACCGCCCGAGGGGTCTGCTGTCTAGCAAGTGAGCCGCCTTGCGTAAAAAAAAACCTGTCTTGCCTGATATTATCTCTCAAGGCTTCGTTTATTCTGGGCACGGAGTCAAGCGATAGGAACGTCATCCGAATTTTTGTTGGTTTCCAAAAGGGAACGGGTGGGGGTGGGGGGGGGGGGTCATAGAGCAGTTAAACTGACAAACCTGGCAGATGTACCGAGCGAGCGAGAGAGGGAGACAGAGAGAGGGAGAGAGTACGAGAGAGAGAGGAATAGAGAGACATAAATGGGGGAGATGCATACTATTAGCTCAGTGGAGGTCCTGCGGACTCTCAGGGTTTCCTTTAGGCCCGGGGGGTTCTAAATTGACCCTTAAAGTCTGTGACTTTTGGCAGTATACAGATTACAGTGTACAGAGATTTAAGGGAGTCCTTGACATGAAAAAGTTTGAGGACCACTGATAGCTTGTACATGGCTTGCCTGTCAACTTGGCAGTAAGCACAAAAAAAAAATGAAAAAAAGGGCTGGCCTACTGGGTGGGGGGGGGGGGCGGGGGGGGGGGGGGGGGGGCGGGGGGGGGGGGGTCTGTGCTGGAAACAGATGTCAAACAGGAACTGTGTTGTTTAAACGTTGTGTGCAAGCGCTTCCTGGAGACACACACACTCAGAGCCTCTGTAGGGCTGGGCTAGCCTAGCCGGCACAAACTGCTGCCTCATACTTTACCTCGGTCAGCCCATGACCTACTTTCTGCTGGGATGTGGAGAGTCAAAACAAAGTACAAAACACAACACGCACGCCCACACGCACACACACATGCGCGCGCGCACGAGTGCACGCGCACGCACACACACACACACACACACACACACACACACACACACACACACACACACACACACACACACACACACACACACACGCTTGTATTACTATACTTGTGAGGACATCAACATTTTAGGGCAGTAATTTTATGAATGATTTTTTTTTTTGTTGCTTTTTTCCCCCCCCGCTAACCCTAAAGCCTGAGTCTAATTGCATGCCGGTGCTGTGCACACCAAAATATATATAAGCTGTGAGTGAGCTTGTAGATCGACTATAGTGGGTGCACGACAGCATCGCACAACCATGTGTACTGTGAATCAAGCCTAGATCTAAAAAAAAAAAATTAACCATAGAAAGAAAACACCATTTTCTAGTGAGGATGACGAAAATGGTCCTCACAAAGTCTATTACTCAAATTCAACTATACTTACAGGACATTTGGCCCTTACACATATAGTTACCAAGTATACACACACAATCACACACGAACACACGCACACAAACACACACACACACACACACACACACAAACACACACGCACACACACACACGCACACACAAACAAACGCACACACAGCGCACGCACACGCACACGCACACACACACACGCACACGCATGCACACACCCTAATTCTTTTCACTCGCTTTGGAAGTATGACTGCGGGAGCTCTCCTTGCCAGAGTGTTTGGACAAGATCAAACTTTCCTAGTCGGCCTGCAGCGAATAAAACTGCTCCAATGAATGATGATTATAGGAAAACACAGTGCATTAAATAAACACTGTTATGAATCTCGTTGAATAAACAAAATAGCAGCGCAGTATCTCTGAGCGTAACAGTTGACAAAGAGGCACAGTGATATATTTTATGAGTAATTTCTGTGCTATGACAATTGAGGAGGTTAGGAAACAGACAGCTTAGTATGGGTTACAGGAGGATTTTAGGATTTAGATGACTTAATCAGTCACTAATCACATTTCATTGTGTATAAATCGAAATTGAGATTTTAATCCTATTCAGTAAACAATCGTATGAAATTGCCGTATTCGAAACGCTGAAATATTTAATCTTTCACATTTCCTAATTTCCAGCCTGTCAGAGAAAAGGCATAATTGCCTCCCCAACATTGTCATAATAATAAGTGATTTATTAGCGTGATCTCAATAATATCCAGCAGGATAATTGAGATGATCATTTTCTGCTATATAATCCTCAAGCCTTGAGCTCAATCTGTTACCATTTCACTGCAAAAAAAAAAAAGCCCTCAAAACAAAGTTTGGTCTGTCCGCGTGTTTGTTTGTCTGTTCCCTGTGTGCCCACACTGCCCACACCATTCCCATCAATCCTTGGCACAGTGGCTCAATTCTGTCGTGGTTGTTTTGACTAATGCCTTGTCTCCACCGGCCAAGGTTTAGCTGCCAGGCTGTTAGCCTAGGACTGGCTTGAGGCCAGTCTCTCGTCCTTCGTCTTAACCCTTAAGACCGGGATCGCATCTGTGTGTCATTTTAAGATTTTTCTTGGCTATTCCAAAATAGCAGATATACAAGCTCATAGCGTGGCACCGAGCGCTGATCTGCTATTTTCGTTTGAAAAATCGTGGAAAATGTGTGCAAATCTTTGAATTATATGTTTTTCAAGCTAACATTTTTTACTCAAATCTTTGCTTCTGGGATTCTACAAATGTCTTCTAAATCCTAACAGTTTAATTAGTTTTTAAACATATGTTGCTATAATATCAGTGGTTCGCAAACTTTTTTCATGTCAAGGACCCCCAAAATGATATGTATTTGTCCGCGGACCCCTATCTCAAAATAGTTTGTTCCAGAAGCAAAGATTGGAGTTAAAAATGTATATATATATATATATTCAAAGATTTACGCACATTTTGTGGATCTGCTATTTTTGAATAGCCAAAGACATCTTAAAATGACACAGATGCGTTCTCGGTTTGAACGGGTTAACACACCGACCAAACGTGGCTGCACCGTGGCTCAGCAATCTGCACGTCACAAACTCAAACATCGTGACGAATAGTCCATCCTAGTCCAAGGATTAATGGTTATTGATTTGAAATAGAATGCATATTGTTTGAAGAGCTGAGTGCAGTTAAATGTATTAATTTGAACGTTTAACAGCTTAAGCTCTACATACTTAATAGTAATAGTGGAAAAAGGAAGAATTGTGAAAATGTAATAAAAAAAATGCCCAAAGTAGGGGACACCAGGTTAATGTGAACAAAACAAAAAACAAGCGTGTGCCAGTGTCCTGTCCACTCACTCTAGCACTGAAACTAAATACCAATTTAGAGGATAAGTGCATTAAATCCTGCCACCACACACTATTCACACCGCAGAGCAGACCAACCACAGCTAGGCTGAGTTATAGGGAGATCAGCCAAGGCTAAATTGTATTCATTACAGCATGCTGCATGTCATGGAGTGTGTACACACAGTCAAATAGTGAACTACAAAGCCACACAAAGAAACCCACGTGCTGTGAATGCCCCTGCTAGCATTATATATCATTATAAGTACGCGAGGTATGGATAACACATTGCAGTACCAGGAGAAGTGGCACCCACGCTTGTTTTGGCTTTTCAGCACAGACAGATTTGTTTCCTATGCTAACATTAAAGTTAAAGACAGTTTGGTAGAGGTTTGCGTCGTACCTTGCCATGATGTAACTCCAAATATTAGTGCGATATCTTCAATAGTTGCTCCGCTGATTAGAAATAGTTAGATGAACCAAAATATTCTCCCCATTCACTTACAATGCAATTTCACCCCATTCGGATGCTATCAATGCATTGAATGGGACATTATCACCTTTTATCAGACCATTGAATGGGCAAAGTAGACGACATACTGACCTACCCGCGATTTATCAGACCATTCATTGGGTGTTATCAAGACATACTGACCTACCGACGGAGATGACTTAAAAAGTCCAGTTTTGGTTTTGGTTTTGGTTTTGTACCATGACGGAGGCGCGCAGTCTCAGGCGAACTGGAACCACGTGAGGGACCACCGAGCGAGCTAAAGCGAGCGAGTTGCCGTCCCGAACGTTGTGACGTTCGCCTGAGTCTACTCAGCGGCGTTGGAGTTTAGTACCGATAGACACAGAATCTTAAATCATGTTGTGGGGACGGCTCCCGCCTCCGAGTAGGTCAGTAGCTCCTGATTACGCCCAATGAATGGTCTGATAAATCGCGGGTAGGTCCGTATATCGCCTACTCGTCGCCTACTCGCCCATTCAATGGTCTGAGAAAACGTGATAATCTCCCATTCAATGCATTGATAGCATTAGAAGTTTTTGGAATATCAATTTCTAATGGAGCAACTATTTAAGATACCGTCATGATTTATGACCTTTATCTGCTTGACCCAGTACTCGCACACATGTGGTGAATCACTCATCTAGGTACAGTAAGCATATTAACCCATTAATACCTGGAACGCATCTGTGTCACTTTAGATGTCTTTGGCTATTCAAAAATAGCAGATATACAAGCTCATAGCGCGGCACCGAGTGCCGCGCTATGAACTTGTAGATCTGCTATTTTTGAAAAATCGTGAAAAAAAAATGTTAGATTTTTTTCCAAAAACTGTTAAGATTTACATTTTTTTTAAAGAATCGCCTCAGGTCTTAAAGGGTTAATATCCGTGATACGATGACCATCAGCTACTTTATCAAAGAGACTGACGTCTGTGCACAATGATACGAGATGAGATGCATGTTCTAATAGCTATCCATTCTGTTCTTGTCCTTGTCTCATATCTTCTGGTCACATCATGTGTCCACTGTCTAATGCTGTATATTTCTCTATGGTGTGTATAAACTTCAGAGCTTGTCTGGTTGGTCAACCGAAATCACAACAGATATCTCACCAATATTTGGTGGCAAGGTGTTTTTTTTTACCCAAACCAAAGTCTAATTTTGCTTTAAAGTTAAAGCATAACATTGGACATGTTGTGGCTACCAAACAGCAAAATACAGCGAGAGGGCAATATGTTGCTGCAGGTCAGCACCTCCACACTATAACTCTAGTGTCTGATGACTGCTGGTATATAGAGGGAAATTACCGGTAAAAAAATATATATATATATGTTTTGTTATGTAAAGTAAACAAACACAGGGCTAAAGTCACATACTATGCCTTTAAGAACAGCTCGCACCAAACCTCTTCTGACATCTCATTCAGGTCGATGTTTTCTCACAGTGTGTCACTGTGATTTATGATGTGGAAATTCCAGCAGAAAACAAGGTTTTAATTCACCCCGTTTTGCTAGAAAAATATTTCTGACACAAACTGAGAGGAAATTATTACACACACGCACAACAATATGCAATGTGCAACAACAGATAACTTTTATGACTGTGTCGTCGTGTATTTGGGTTGTATTCAGCCAGACGAAACACATTGACATTTCCCAGCAAAAACTAATTGACATGCAGAGCAGCAAGCAGCAAGGGAGCGCAAGAATTCCTGCAGAGTCATAGATTATTGTTCTCCCATGATATCAGACAGAAATAGAAAGACAGAGAGAGAGACAGTGAAACAGAGAGAGAGAGAGAGAGAGAGAGAGAGAGAGAGAAAGAGAGAGAGAGAGAGAAAGAGAGAGCAATTAATCATTACTCTGTTCTCACATTCTTTACATGAATCGAACAAAAGGCAGCGCACACTTAAACCTCCTATTGGCATTCGATCCCCGACTTGAACAGCAACGATGCAATGTAATCAAAAAGCGGTTTCCAGAGTGCTAGAGCCCTGTGTGTGCGAACCGCAGCATGAATGTTTAATTGGAAAGATTTGTTGATGCTACATCATGCAATCGCGCACCGCCTCGTACAGCAGAAATCCGGAGTTGTAATCGAACTCTGAAAGTGTCACACTTTCGTTTTGAACAACACATCCGGATTTGACTTGCGTGGGGTTATTATATATACGGCACCACAGCCATCCTCATTATATTGAGGATCGGCACAGTTTCAGTGCATCACATGCCTCCAATGTACAGTGTCTGATTACAAACAACAGAACGTCTCATCTGATTCCCAATAAGGAGCCTGGAGCATGGAGCATGCTGGGTAGATGTGTTACCCATGAAAAGGTCAACTGCCATACCGTTGCGGCACGGGAAGAAGAAAGTGTTTCAACTTTTCATGTTTTTTCCCCGTAAATTACTGCCATACTTCAACAAGCTCACAACAAGCTCGACAAGGTCACAACTCGTCGCGATGCGCCGTGTTGTGAGCTTGTAGATCGGCTATTTTTTAATTATTTTTAAGTGAAAGTGAAAAGGTTTCCACCGACAGAAACGATTATAATCCTCTTTAGAACTCGACATGCCCTATTTCATACTTCATTGTACAATGGTGTCGTATGGAGAAAATAGTCCATTTACAAGCTCACAATGCGATGCGCTGAGCTTGTAGAGACGGGCTACTTTAGCTCTTTTTGAAAAACCTTGCCTATAATGACATGCCCAAACCATGGGTTCAAAGTGTTTGTTAAAAAGCAATAGTTTCTCAAAGTGGGGCCAGATCGAGGACCCCCCAGAGGCACTGGTTGGGGGTTCCCAGGGCATCCCCAGAAAAGAATTCATAGCATCACAATCAGTTTAACCACTTAAACCTATGTTATACTTTGGCTATTCAAAGATAGCTTGTAGATCTGCTATTTTTTTGAAACATTTGAAAAATCTTGGAAGACATGAGAAAAACTTGGAATCATTCCAAAAAGCTTTAACCCTTTAAGACCGGAACGCACCTGTGTCATTTTAGATTTCTTTGGCTATTCAAAAATAGCAGATATACAAGCTCATAGCACGGCACCGAGTGCCGCGCTACGAGCTTATAGATCTGCTATTTTTGAAAAATGGTGAAAATCTTTGAATATATATATATTTTTTAAGCGTTAGGATTTAGAAACTTTTTTTTTAAAATCGGCCTCAGGTCTTAATGGGTTAACACAAGTCTTCTCTTCTGGAGGTCCCGGCAAAAAAGAAAAAACGGTTTCTGATGGGGGTCCGCAGCAGACAAGTACATTATATACGATACAAATGTGGGGGGTCCTCCTACTCCTTGACATGAGAAAAGTTGAAGAATCACAGTGTTAAAGGAGGTATCAGGTCCTCGGTCTATAACAGCCCATTTATCACGGTATTACCACGCATTCCGTCGTCCAGCCGGGCTCTTGGCGGTTAACATGGATATTTATTCCAACGCTCGTCCCCCGAAAATATGTCACCCTTGACCTCGACACAGAGACTGAGAGGAGGGTTCATTGTAGTTGGTTTGGGGGGGGTCAGATAGGGTCGGACGAGGTTGTTTGCTCGAGCCCGACCAATAGGCTACAGCGGGAGCAGGAGGGTCCCTCCTCGATGATGATGGGAGGGGGGGGGTGGGTGGTGGGTGGTGGGGTGGGGGGATGGGGACCGCCAAACGACAAGAATCGGATACGGTGATTGGGGAGAAAAATAGAAAGGCTCTGGGAGAAACAGACAGGGGTTGTTGTGAGTAGGAGAGGAGAGGAGAGGAGGAGAAAGGAGGGAGGGGAGGGGGATGGAGGGAGGGGAGGGGAGGGACAGACATGGCTAAGGTTGGGGAAGTGGCTGACTCAGGCCGGGTTCACTAAGTTCAGCCTAGTAAATAAGTGACTGACATGCTCAGAGTGCATTCCAAGAGCTCCACCTCACCACCCCCTCCCCGCCCAAAGGTTCTTCTCGGGGGATTCCTGGGGTTTCTGGGGCTGCTCTCTCTCTCTCCCCCCCTCTCTCTCTCTCTCTCTCTCTTTGCTCCGTGTGTCAACATTTCCAGACCCCCGGCTGCCAGCGAGCGAGAAGCCGAGGGTTGTGGTGGTTTGGTTTATTCAGTCTAGTGAGTCCGCACCGCGCTGCAGATTTAGGGAGGGGAAGGCCACATTACCGCGTCCCCCCATCCACCCTCCTCTCCCCGCTCCCAGCCTCAGTCCCTAACAAAAACATCCTGAGGGTCCCCCCCCCTCTAGTCTAACAGCTTCCACCACAATACAAGCGCCTTGTTGCAGCTATAAGGACAGTTGCACGGAGAAACCTGACACGGCTGCAGGGAAGATTGCCTGTAAACACGATTCTTTTTTTTCTGCTACTTCAGTCATGAAGACACATTCCCTCGCAGCCAAATCAGGCTGTCAGCAGTGTATGCAGATTAATACGCATACCCCTGAAGCAATGCAGAAATGCTGGCCATGGACGCCATCTGCCTCGGCTTTTGCTAATCACCTCAACCAGATGGGTTTAGCAGATCTATAAGGAAGCTTGTTTTTTCCTGCACAATAAAAACAAGGGGGGAGAGCGCATCGGACCGCAAAAAAACACGGCAGATCCTTCGATTGCTTTGTCTATCTGTTTTTCTACGCTAGAGCACACACCGATATATATCGTCAATTATTTGACTTTTTGTACTACATCGGTATTGGCAGCTATGCAGACGATGTCACGATTTTAACCACCTTCAACCTGGCGTCGATATTTTGGGCATATCATTATATGTATCTCTGAAAAACTTAAATGAAATGTAAGCTTTTCAAATGGATTACAATTGATTTTGCACCTTTAGGCACACATATTTGCAACATCAGGGGAGTCTAGAACTCTCCTAATCAGGATCGGCATCGGACCCAAAAAATGTGGCGTCGGTCGGCCTCTATACCGTGCACCTTTTTCAAGCTAGTGTCCCTGGTGACAGCCGGCAAGACTGCTGAGTCCTCCAGGTTTGAGAGCCTGCAGCTAGAGCAAATATACCACCGGGAAATTGCCTGTGAAGGGTAACAAGTTAATTTCACTACAACCTTCATATTCACAGTGGCTTAGAGTCTGTTTGATGGCCAAGTTAATAGGGGTGTGTGCACAGGCAGTGGCACACATGCTCGCGCACAAACACACACTCAATGACACACACACACACACACACACACACACACACACGCTCAAAGGCACACACGCAGACGCACACTCGAGCAGCTTTTGACAATTCACTGAGTGGACAGTCTGAATCAGCAGCACTTTCACAGTGAAACGTGAGTATCAGCACATCTGCTCTGAATGAAGTCTTCATCTTATTTGGGTTTTTGCCACATCAGGGAAAAGGCGGCGGCCGTGACTATTCGGGTCTGGGGGGCACGAAGCGTTGCAACCCCCCCCTCCCGTCCCCCGTCCCCTCGCCCAAGCTCTAAATTGAAGTCCTCGCCACTGTCAGGTAAAAAGGTGAAATCCCATTACGCCGGGGCTACAGTAGCGCCATTAGGCCGCTCCTCCGGCACCGCGAGCAAAACACAAAGGGACAGGTTTCGTTTGAAATTCCTTTTGTATTCTCGGGGAATAGTTTCGGTGAAAATGAAGCCATTCCAGAGAGCTGCAATGCGTTTATTTAACCACTTTCAAACCCGGTCGTCCCCTATTCTGGGCATGTCGTTCATTATAGGCAAAGAAATGTCAATTTTGTACGCCGAAGTACATACTGTAGGGCTTGAAGGGGAATATCGCTCATTTTCAACATTGAACTATGTCTTTAATACACCTTAGAGCTGTTGTGTGGAAATAAGAAAAAAGATCAGTGACGTACGCAGGGTTCAATTTTGGCTGAGGGGGCGGAGCCAAAAGTACACCTTGCGTATGTCACTGATCACATGACCTCAATCAATTCTCCAGTTCTAGGCAACATAGAAGGGGGGGGGGCTTTTTTCTTATTTCTTATTAACAGCTCTAAGGTGTATTAAAGACATAGTTCAATGATGTAGTTCAAAATGAGTGTTATTCCCCTTTAAGCGGTAAATATCTAAAGTCTCACCCGACCAACCCGACCAGTCGATATAGTGGCACTAGTGGCTAGGGTTGTTTTCCCATTTTGGTGGGATGTAGACATGGCCGGGGTCATATCTGCACGTACATTCCTGAGCAAAAGGGCCCCGAAGATCCTGAGAACAGAGAAACTCTGGAGTAAACTAGCCTTCAGGACAATGGCGAGAGGTTGAAGGTGAGAGGAGCACAAGGGGCCTTTTTTTTTTTTTTTTGCAACTACCAATATATTCCGAGGAGATTTCTAAAGTGCTCCGTCGGCCCAATTGCCCCACATAATGGTTTCCATGGCGATGGGGGTCTTAAGGATTCAGGGCCTCCGTGTACAGAAATGAAATAGGCGGTTACAATGGGTCCAACTTCCACCGCCACACATTACAGAACTTTTTTTTCCAGCCAGCTTTGCTTTTTTTTCTCCTCAGTCTGTGTCAGAAGGTAAGTAAACTTTGCTTTACAGGGTGGGGGAGGGGGTGAGGGGGGGCGCACACACACAACAAAACAAAACAAGAAAGACTAAAATCCTCTTTTGTCTGGTTTCCGCTTCCATCACTCCCAAACAGTTCCCAGGAGGAGCTCCCCAAAAGTTTCCCCTAAAAGCTTTCTCTTTTCTCTTCCCCCTCTTTCCTTCCAACAGCATCTTTTCAAGGCTTTCAGGTTCTTGACAACACAGTAAGGAATTTGCATGCATCAATAGCTTACGTGAAAACAAAATCCTTTAGCAGAATCCACAAGCACACACAGTAAAGTACCACATCCCTTTTTTTGGAACTGTTTTTAATACTTTTTTTTCATTCCAATGTCTATGCTGTTGTGTCTAAAAAACGAGACAGAGAAAGTATAACCTTATTGATCGAAAGCCCTGGAGGAAGTATACATAAGGGTTTAAGTGGTTAAAGCATTGGTTCTCAAAGTGGGGTCTGGGGACCCCCAGGGGTCCATGCAGGGGGGGGGGGGGTACCAGGGGGTCCCCAGCAAAATTAATTAATATAGCGTCACAATCATTTTAACCACTTTAACCATATTTTATACGTTGACTATTTGTTTTTAAAGCAAAAATGTTTTACTCAAATCTTTGCTTCTGGAGGTCCCTGGCACGACATATTTTTTAGATGATGGGGTGGGGGGGAGTGGGGGGGGTCCGCAGCCAAATACATATCATTTTGGGGGTCCTTGACATGAAAAAGTTTGAGAACCACTCATCGCATTACTGCCGCTTTCAAAACAGAATCAGGATTCGGGACGCCAGGTTGAAAGTGTTTAAGAAGAGCAGCACATAGCTGGATCCATTCATGCCAAATTCCACATAGTGGTGTTACTGTGGTGTTTTCTGTAACATGCACCATGCATGCTACAGAAAAGGAAGGCAACATGGTTAATGCACCAGAGGCATCTACTGCAGTGTTTCTCAAAGTGGGTCCAGGAACCCCCCAGGGGTCCTTAAGGGGGTTCCAGGGGGTCCCCAGGAAACTTTGTTAAGATAGCATCAAACTAAATCTAACCACTTTAACCCTGTATACATCGTCTATTTAAAGAAAATATGTAAAAAATATGGAATATTTTCAAACATTTTGACCCAAATCTTGTATGGAGGTCCCTGGCACAAAATATTTTCAGATGGGGGTCCGCGGCTAAATAAATTGGGGGTCATTGACATGAAAAGGTTTGAAAAAGGTTTGATCAACCGTACACGTTGACTTTTAGGCATGTGGCTGCCCATCTTCCTTCCCCACGTCATACTGTATGATCAGTAAACAGTAGTGATGTGCGGATCGGGTTTTTTCATGACCCGCCCCGCCCCGCCCCGCCACGCCACGGAACCCAACCCGCCTCAACCCGCCCCGCAAACCCATATATAAATCTATGGCTCAACCCGCCCGGCGGGTCGCGGGCGGGGCAGTAAACAGGTACTGCATGGCCTTGAGTTTCATGTTCAAGATCCATTGTTGGTACTGAACCTTGGTATCTGAGCTTTCAGATATATGCCAGTTACTCAGGTGCCATGCCATTAGTCCGACGGACCATTGTTCAGAGGTACCATTGGTCCGACGGCTCGTATCATAACTAAGCTTAATGCTAACCGTAACCCTAACCGTAACCCAAAGCCAGTGGTTCTCTCACGTTTTCATGTCAAGGACCCCCAAAATGATATGTATTTGGCCGTGGACCAACCATGTCAAAATATGTTGTTCCATGGACCCCCAGAAGCAAAGATTTGAGTTTCAAAACTTCGCTTGAAAAAATATTATATTCAAATTTTCAAAGTTTTTCAAAAATAGCAGATCTACAAGCTCGTAGCGCGGCACTCGGCTAAAACACCTCCAGTGACATCTATCCTGTCTCTGTCCTGCATTGATCACTGTTTATTGGGAGAAAAATAAGAAAAGCTGGATGTTATTTAGATAGCATAATGTGTTATATAATGTGTTAACTATTACATGAGGTTCACCTGGTATCCTATAGTTTCTTTGAAGTACTACATTGTTGTCTTTGCACTCTATCTATGTGACTATATAATGTTTGTGATTTACTGACTGTTCATGCTTACTCTGTTTACTCTGATTCACACTACATACGTCACTCTGGATAAGAGGGACTTTCTTATATATTAAACTGTAAACTGTAAAACAGCTTGAACAACTGAACAAAACATTAAAACTAGCCTGGCAGTTCCTCTTGGGCCCAGAACACAAGTGCTCTTCGAGCACACAATACAAACAGGGCTTCTACAATGGCTATACAACAGAAAAATTGAATTAAGCGCACAATAACATCTAGGGTGTTAATTTAATCCTTACAGCATTGGTTCTCAAAGTGGAGTCCGGGGACCCCCAGGGGTCCTTGGGGGGGTACCAGGGGGTCCCCAGCAAAATGTGTTAATAAAGCGTCACAATCATTTCAACCCCTTTATCCATATTGTATACTTTGGCTATTCAAAAATAGCAGATATACAAGCTCATAGCACGGCACCGAGTGCCGCGCTAGGAGCTTGTAGATCTGCTATTTTTTTTTAATCGTGCACGTTTGTGCAAATCTTTGAATATATGTTTTTTAAAGCCAACATTTGTAACTCAAATCTTTGCTTCTGGTGGGGGTCCCTGGAACAAAATATTTTCAGATGGGGGTCCGCGGGCCAAATACATATACATTTTGGGGGTCCTTGACATGAAAAAGTTTGAGAACCAATGCCTTTTACAGGTCAATTTTAACACTCTGAGTAAAATTAACACTCAGGATTTTTTTTTACCGTGTCGGCTGCTGGCAACACCGTCCAGAATACAGAGCGTTTGTATGTCTTTATGTACAGTATGTACAGTAACGCCAAACCCCGTGCCCTGCTGCACGCATACTGTACATGCAGGCACGCACAAGCACGCACACACACACACACACACACACACAGACCCAGAGACAATGCACACACATGCCCAGACAGAGGAGGATATACAGCCTCTTGACAGCTCCGATGGGAGTGAGGCCGCCGGGCCATAATAGGAATCTAAATAACACTTGTGCTAGGGCTCATTAAAGCTGCCCTGGGCTGCGAGATCATTAACTCAACCTCCTCTATGACCTTCAGCGTTCAAGGTAGGATGGATGGGGCTGCTGGAGCAAGCACCTTTTACTTTAGTCCTGCACGGATAAGATGAAGAACCATGGTGGATTCATTGTAGTCTCGTGTATAGCAAGACCATCGGAGATCTCCTCCTATATATACCGATGCATCTGGGGAAGTCTAAATTAAATGTGCACCCGCTGGGTGGAATCGATTCAGACATTTCATAAAAAACAGTGGTGGAAAAAGTACTCTTAAGTAAAAGTATCGATACTGCAATGTAGAAGTACTCTGTTACAAGTAATAGTCTGGAATTCAAATTGTACTTGAGTAAAAGTACCAAAGTATTGGTATCAAAATGTACTTAAAGTACCAAAAGTAAAAGTATTGAAATGTTTGAAAATAGCAGATCTACAAGCTCACAACGCGTCGCGATGCGACGCGTTGTGAGCTTGTAGATCGGCTATTTTTAAATAGCCTAGGTATAAAATAGGGCTGAAGTGGTTAATGTATATGTTTCATGATATCAAGATTTATATCTGAAAAGTAATTAGTAACTAAAGTTTTCAAATAATTGTAGTGGAGTAAAAGTACAATTTGCCTCTGAGATGTGTAAGTAAAAGTATTGGAAATTGGAAATACTCAAGTAAAGTACAAATACCTCAAAATTGTACTTAAGTACAGTACTTAAGTAAATGTACTTAGTTACTTTACACCACTGCTGATGCATCTGGGGAAGTCTAAATTAAATGTACACCCGCTGCGTGGAATCGATCCAGACGTTTCATAAAAAAAAACACTGTGTTGCAGAGCCAATTGCTTTAGGATGGTCGTTCATATTGGGACGGTGTCAGAGCACTGTGGTCATAAAGTTTAAAGTTAAGTGGCTGTTCACCAATGTCAACAGATCGGTGTCTGCAACTGTCTCTCCAACTGTGTGTGCATGAGACCAGGTGGATTGTCTGTGATGGAGAGAAAGAGCTGTGAAATCTGGCATGGATGCACTGCTACAATGCTTTTATACTTCTTCTAGACTAAAGGTCACTTAAAGGCCCCGTCTATTTTTCTCAAAAATATAAATTTTTGGCATTGCTGGAAATAGTTTTAAAGGAAACCATTATGGGCTAATATTTTTCTAAAAATGAAAAAAATTAATCCCATTAAATTCTAACCCAAAGTTTAATGGTGCAGCTACGCATCAGAAAATCCTCCTTAAAGTCAATTGAACCTGCTATAGCAGCATCCTACAAGAGTCCTCTATTAAGATTAGCCCAGATTCAATTACTGATATTGTTGTTGACATGTATTCTCTATCTCTCCCACTGCGGAAAAAAGAGGAAGGAAAATGGAGCGACAGGTGCAGCAAACCATAAACTGTTACAGCTGATAACAAATCAGTATTCTAATGCTGGATACAGTACGTGTAATTTCCCTGTTAATGACAAAAAATGCTGATTGATCCAGAATTCCACGACACAGTCTGATTATATTTTGTTGCACGTCGGTGCCGCACGCCACAAATAGCAAAAACTACAAGCTTTGTAGACCGGCTATTTTTAGCAGCGTGACACCGGGGCACGCAACCCCAGTGTAAATCAACGCTTTGGGCCCACTCGAACACCGCATTCTGCGCCGACACACAACCACAACGCCGTCCGTTTCGGCGGCATCGGTTACTGTTGACACAGCAAAGTGAGGGGAAGCGACGAAAGGCATTACTTATCCGTTCGCAAATTACACAGCACTTTCTTCAGTTACACTGATGGCGAATGTGTGAAATTCTCGAATCATTCGAGAGCCTTCATTATTTATGCTGCTTAAGTAATGAGCTTTAAATCACATTTTATTCAACACATTTTGATCCCAGAGTCCCTTAAAAATTCACACATAAACCCTAGCAGTCTATATTTAAACATTTGATTGTCAAATCAAAATATAACAAGTCACAGCAGACCACTACTGCAGCAGTAGTACACAACATCCTTATCTTCAGGATACTTACACATACTGTACAC